>NW_024882308.1:0-331914 GCF_019059575.1 Amphibalanus amphitrite
TCTTTTTGCACCTGTCCAACTCACAGTTTTGGACTGATTTCCTTCAAACTTTCAGGATGTGCTAAGTTCACCGAGTTGTAAAACATATACTTCGGTTTTTTTTAGGTCACTGACCTGAGGTCAGTTAGAGGTCATTACGTCGTAATGTTAAGCCTATTGGCAAATACTAAATTCGGAAAATACTGGAGATCCGCTTCGTTCTATCACTTTTGTGCTTTGAAACCACAGTACTTAACAGCAGTCACTTGGCGCTTCTTTGTTTGGTGTACTATCCATAGGTCAGGTCAAATGAGGTCAACTGAGGTCAAATAACGTTTTTGCCAATAACGTGGCACATGATGACGCTAGAGCTTAAGAGGCACTGGGCTGCGCCGACTGTTAATTATTCCGAAACCACCAGTGAATTCATTTGCTGTCGTCACAGTCACTCACAACAATACGAATCGTGCAGTCATGTGCTGGGGGTCCGCCAAGTTTGAATTTGCTGCAGGATGCAGGAGGACCGCCGAGAATATAACATTCCCGTCTCCCTGGGCGAGCGGCGCATTGGAGCCGAAGGAAACTGCACCTCAGTTTTTTGTGGGGAGGATAGCCATGTTTGAAAATTATGTTCTGGAATGATGCGATCAGGAAAATGACAGTTTCTTGAATAGAGGTCTGTGGAGAAGATGCAGACTTTCTCATTTACTACCCCATACAACGCAAAAAGACTGGGGCGAAGGCTAAAATGTTGCACATTTTAGCCTTCGCCCCAGTGCACAGTGGGGATTTTTCCAATCTAGCAAGTCTTTATTCGTAGAGGGCAAACCATAGGTAGCATTGTAGCCAGATTGTGCACAGATGTTGGCTGGTGTGTCCTGGTGAGAATTTTACCTGTAAATGTGCATAATCAACATAGTATAGGGGGTTCAATTGGACCCCCGGCTCAGCCGTTTGGCCCCTGATCAAGCTAGAGCTTCGCGGGAAAATCAAGCGTGCTGCCTATGACGAAATGAGGCCGAATACATTAAATTTTAAAGTCCAAGGTCATTAGTTGACTTTCCAAGTCAGTTTAACCCGCGCCCTGCTGGGGGGGGGGTGTTTGAACACCCCCCCTTGTGGTTTTTTCGCAAATATCTCAAAAACGGCGGCGCTCCGCGCCGCCGTTTTTGGTACACCTTATCGTACATCAATTCTACACATGTTGTGAAAATTTCAGACCAAGGTCATTCAAGGTCAGGTCACCAGGTCACTTGAAGTGACCTCACCTCATAAAAAGTTTCAATGTCTGTCATAGCTACACCGAGTGACCGAACGCTTTGAAACTTTCAGCGATTGCTAAGAGCAATAGCATGTACAAAATGTATATCTCAGAATTTTGATATCGATGACCTAAGGTCAGGTCAATTTTGCGACCTCCCCATTATAAGTCAATGGGAGAAAATTGAAATGCGCCTCTTTTGGACAAACGACATTATAAACACTCCCAAACACCGAATTATAAGTGGTTTAGACACACTGAACATGAAAATGGTGTCCGTGACCCTTGTTTATGCCCTGAGGTCATCTTAGGTCACGAATGGTATCTAACAGTTTTTCGCAAATAACTTTTGATAGAGGCATACTAGAGCGATGAAAACGCCTTAGATGTGTTCAGCTTGACGATACGGATCGACTGATATGCAACATGACCCTTTCCGGTCAGGTCATGACCTTGACCTGAGGTCAAATTTTCAAGTTGACCTGTCAAGGTCAACTTATAGTTCATTCGATGCGTCTTGACGAGAGGAACACAATGCTGGTAAAAGTAAGCTCGTATAAGGCTTGGGTCAAAAGTTATTGCAGAAAAACTGTTTCCGAAAAAATCGGCTATTTTTGCAATTTTTGCCCTCTACAGGCAAAACCGTTGAAGTTAGGTCAAATCTGAGGGAATTACTCAGAAAGGGCTTTAATAGGGCTATCGAATGCGCTTTTCCGCGGCGCTGTAGCTCTATTGGTTCTCGAGTTATGCGTTGGCTTCTTGGAAATTTTCGACATTCGACCTGGAAATCGGCGAAATTTTGCCTTCAATGACCTCTGGTGACCTGACCTTTGACCTGACCAAAAAATTGACCGAAGTGATTTCCTCATTATTTTTGATGCTCTTTCGAACGCCGCCTTCCGCGTATCGCTACGTGGCCCAGGAGCCGAGTTACAAGGGGGGTGTTCAAACACCCCCCCCCCAGCAGGGCGTGGAAATCCAGGACCCCCAGCCGGGCGCGGGTTAATGACCCAACTAAAGTTGGGAAATCGAGACCTCTTGAAACTTCGCAAAGTTAGGGTGCTACGGGGTATTTTGGGGTGCTGATCACGAATTTCATGTTAGTTTTGATCACAGACGATGTCTTTATGCATTTAGGCCTGGTCGGGTCAGGTCAGGTTAGATCAACCAGTAGGCGTCCTGCCGGCATCCATAGTAGGTGTCACCTACTACTGATAGCTTCGTAACATGGTACGAAGGCACCAGAACTACTTCGTAAATATTCAAATGGCTGCTAAATTCGAAATCAGCACCAAAAGCTACCCTAGAAACAAGCAAAACTCGAAAAAGTTAACCGAGGTCATCAAAAGGTCAATGACCTTGACTTGACCTTCACGTGACCTTGACACCCACCATAATGTATGGCACCAACATCATTTCACATATTTGAACGTTTAAAACCACAAATAGACTGGAAACCGCGGATAATGTGAGCTGGCATACGCCGAATCGCGATTCCGGCCAAACATGGTCTCGAGAAATATGCCACAGGTCAAAGGTCAGTTGGGTCAGAGTCATGAAATTTTTAGGTTAGATGTGAAATTGATTATCTCGAGGGCACCGAAAGTTTCGTCGCGATTGGCCGCTTTTTGCGCGAGTAATTTGCGGAAAACCATGGGGTTTTATCCGACTCCTTCCCCTCCCCCTCCCCACAAGTGCGAGGGTTAATAAGGTTACGGTATGTATAATTTACGCTTGTCATCCTATTCCTAACGAATGTGTCTCACAAAATATGCATCATATAAATCACGAAGTAAAATTATTCGCCTATGTCCGGAACATACCTATATCGTGCTGTTTGCCCTAACGCTCCTAGAGTGGGGTATTAAGATACTCTAGTGTGAATATTCCGTGTTCAGGCAAGTTTCGGCAGCCAAACTAGGCGTTGTCTTGTGCAGGAGAAAGTGGCGAATTCGATAGGATATATTTCGGAGTGGAAAAGTGTGGAAAACATTGTTGATTTCCTACATTTATTTAGAATACCATTCCTTCAATATGGTGACTGTAAGGGTTTTTTGTAAATGACATTTTTGTGACCTTAGTAAGGTTGTGGCATACTTTCTGTTTGCCATTCCATTCCTTATAAATGTTACGGGTCATATGCTAACTTGGGCAGTATGCAAACTACCCAACAGCCCGGGCAGTATGCATACCGCCCGGGTAGTATGCATACTACCCGACCCCTTGGGCAGTATGCATACCGCCCGGGCAGTTTGCATACTGCCCGGGTAGTATGCATACTACCCACCTTTTCTCTCACGGGCAAGATGTTTACTCGGGCAATATGCTGACCGTGGCCCGTGAGACTAGTTAATGCAATAGCTCACATATACATGTCAATGACAGACGCTTTAACCCGCGCTGGGGCGGTGCTCGGCGCCAGTCGTGCCGGGCTGGGGGGGGCGGGGGGGGGGGGGGTTGAACACCCCTGCTCGACTCCCGTGCCACTTAGCGGAACAGAAGTAAGCGGCATGTAAGATGCGGTAACCGGCATTCGAAATAGCGTCAAAGATCATGACGAAAGTGCCCTAGTCATTTTTAAGGTCAGTTCAAAGAATAAGGCAACAGAGGTTATCAAAGATCAACTTTCGTCTTTTTCATTTTTTTTACATAAATTCGCCCATAACTCGGAAGATATAGCGCCGCAGAAAGACGCATTCGATAGCTCTTTTAGCGCTTTCTGGAATATGTACCTACTCGGAGTTGATCTAAGTTCAAAATTTGACCTGAGGTCAAGGTCATGACTTGACATGAAAAGGTCATGTTGTTTATCAGCCGCTCCTTATCGTCGAACTGAACACATCTAAGGTTGTTTCCATGACCATCACTCCAACACGTCTTCATAAAAAATAATGGTCAAAGAACTGCTGGAGACCTTTTATGACCTGATATGACCTCATGGTCATAAAAAGGGGTCACAAGTGCAATTTTTTCGATTCAGTGCGTCATGTTTACCTATAACCCGATGTTTGAGGGTGTTAAGAATGACGTTCATCAAAAGGAGCGTCCTTCAACTTTCTCCTGTCAACTTCTTAGGGAGACTGTGCAAAAGTGACTTGACCTAAAGTCATCGGTATGATATCAAAATTCAAATACATGCATTTTGAACCTAATGTTACTCTTATTAATCGCTTAAAAATTTAAAGCGATCGTTCGATCGGTGTAGCTATGGCGAGCATTCTAACTTTTTCTGGGGTAAGGTCACTTGACCTGACCTGGTAACCCGACCATAACAACTTGTAACGTCTTTCATGTAAATGGTTTCATGTAACATTAGCTATTGAAACTATAATAACGCCCTCTACAGGCCCAAGTGCCAAACGAAAACCAGCGAGTGATGGCACTATAAATCTGTCCTCATTTCAGATGAAAATGGCTTGTTGGCCGCTGGCAATGAAATTCAATGAAATTCTGGGGAAATACTTTAGGTCTTTATATTCAAAGCATTATTTCACCCTTCAATCGATAAATCACATTTGACGGCAAAAAAAGACTTCGCCATTGAACTACGTTGCTTTTTTTAAATTTAGTCCGAACCTTTTGAATACAAGGATTCACAGGGACAGAGCCCCCGCTAAGCGAAGCTTGTTGCGGTAACCCTACCCTCTACCCTCCGATCGGGCAATGCCGGTTCTATGGCAGAATTTGGAGTCCAAAGTTTAAAATGCGCACAGAGCCGCGCACGACCGGTCCTCTCACTGACTTCGCTTGGCTACAGCCTGCCACAAACCGCAATCATACCTGTAAGGAGGCTCATTAAACGTCAATCGCCCGTCGCGCTTCGAACCCGAACTGTTTTAACCGGGAACGCGTGCTCTCACCACGCGGAGTCCAACGCTCTACCGACTGAGCTACGGGACCGGCCAATACTTATAGAGCCATTAATACTTTTTAAAATGGACATGGAATACACAACTTCACGACAAGAAGCGGGCAGTATGCAAACTGCCCAAGATTTTGGGCGGTATGCATACTGCCCAAGGGGTCGGGTAGTATGCATACTACCCGGGCGGTATGCATACTGCCCGGGCTGTTGGGTAGTTTGCATACTGCCCGGGTAGTTTGCATACTGCCCAAGTTAGCATATGACCCGTAACATAAAGATGCCTTTCAGAAGATATGCAACTTTAAGACCTCGCAAGATTAAAACCAACAGGACAGGACAATGAAATTGAGCTATACTTTCGGGCCTTACTGAGCCCATTGAGTAATCACGCATGAGTGTGAACTTTGGGCGCATTTTTCCGGTAACGGTGGGGCAGGCGTCACCAAAAGCTTTCTGTTGTAAACAAACAAGGTTCATGCATTATTAGGGCCCGAACGCATATAACATTTACGCGAGATTACCCACAATGCTCGGTCACGTTGATGACGTCACTGGTGGCTAAAATAATTGGTATGCTCGATCTAAAAGCACTATTGATGCAGGGTTTTCTATTGTTATGAGAACTTTGATATGCAAAGCGGGAAATCACACGTGAAAATGACTTTTGAGCTCTCTAACAAGATTGAGATCGCGGTTCGAATCCCATCGGCGGCAATAAATTACCGTGCCTTTTATCGAGTTTTGCAATCCGTTATTAGATCGGGAGCTTATTTTCACCGGCGAATTGGATAACCGTTGTCTCTGATGGCTGTATCTGACCTACATAACCTAACCTAACCTAACCTAACCTGACCTAACCTAACCTACTGATTTTTGCCTACCGGGCATAAATAAACCTAACCTAACCTAACCTACTGATTTTTGCCTACCGGGCATAAATAAACCTAACCTAACCTAACCTAACCTACTGATTCTGCCTACTGGGGTTAAGGAATAAGTTACTCCCAGGTATAGATTGCAGGTAATAGTAAGTCAAATATTTTAGGTTAAGTGGTTATGCATCAGGCCTCAGGCCTTCGGCCTGAAGCCAGATACACAACCACTTAACCTAAAATATTTGACTTCCTATTGCCTGCAATCTCTCCCACGAGTAACATTGCCTACGGCAATGTACTGTTACGTCACGTGTTTAAGTCGAGCACGGGGAAATACATCACTTAACAGTTCGCGCCAGGGCATATCAAATAAAACTACGATACTCCGCCGCCGAAAATAGACCTTCGATATATAAAAGAATTTCAAAATATGTTTAATATGCCCGGCTAATTCTTGCCGCCGAGCCGGTGGGGTTCGAACCGGCGATCTCAGTCTCATTTTAGAGCTCAAAATGCATTATCACGTGTGATCTTCCAGTTCCGCAAATCAAAGATCTCATATCGATTGAAAACCCTGCATCGATAGTATGCATAGATCGAACTGCCACCAGTGACGTCATCAACGTGTCCGAGCATTGTGGGTAATCTCACGTAAATTTTTTATGCATTTGGGCCCTAATAATGCATCATCCTTGGCTGTTTACAACAGAAAGCTGTTGATGACGCCTGCCCCACCGTTACCATTTTTCCTAGTCTTGCTGTGGACATACAGATAAACCAATGCCATTTAGGAAAAATTCAGACATTTCTTAGCCCCACTAACACAAAAATAAACAAAAATCCAGAAAATATTTTTTGAATTAAGAGGCACTAGATCGGAAAAATCCCCACTGTGCAGTGGGGGGGGGGCATATGTTACCACCCTGTCGCGTTTTTTGCGTGTGAATAAAAAACCGCGGCGCGTAGCGCCGCCCAGCTTGGGGTAGCTTTTGCCTTTTGGTACATCAATTTTGGACAATGTGTAAAATTTTTGACCCCAGGTCATGTCAGGTCAGGTCCCCAGGTCAAGTAAACTGACCAAGCCTAAAAAAGTTTGCAATCATGTCCAGCCTGCAGTGTTTGTCAGAAAGGTTTTAAACTTGGTGGATTACATGACGTTATGGGCGCCTACAATTTGTATATCTCGGATATTGTATATCCGTGACCTAAGGTCAAGTCAGTGGCGTGACCTTTCCATTACAAGTCAATGGAGAAAAACGAGAATGCCTCTAGATCCGTGTTTACGCATAGGAACAGTCCAAATATTTCAGGATCACAATGATTTGGACCACTCGTGATGACCAAGGTGTCATTTTTGCTGATAGCCTCTAGAAAGGTCGTCCGAGGTCATTTGAGGCTACAAACAGATTTTTGCCAATAACTCGCGATTGGAAAGTGCTAGAACGCTGGGGGTGGCCTCATTGTGTTTGTTTTGTTGAGACGCATCGACTGATATGCAACATGACCTTTTCTGATCAGGTCATGACCTTGACCTAAGGTCAAATTTTCAAGTTGACCTTTCTTTCATGGTCAAATTATAGTTCATTCGACGCGTCTCGGCGAGAGGAAGACGATTCTGGCAAAAGAAATGTCGTGGCTTTTTGTAGTCGAAAGTTATTGTCGAAAAACACTTTTCGTAAAAACAGCTATTTTTGGAGTTTTTGCCCTCTGGAGGCTAAACCGTTGACCTGAGGTCAATTTTGATAATAACCTTATCAAAAGAAGGGTACAAAAGCTTTTGATTGTTTTCCCATGCGTTTTCTAGCTACCATAGTTCTTGAGATAACGGCATGTTTACTGAAAAATATAATGACCGTTGACAAATTTTGACCTTTGATGACCTCTGGTGACCCCAATATTGCTCCAAGATGAAAATTGACTGAAATACTTTCAAACGTACGCACTGAGAGCTATCGACTGCTTTTTACTGCGTCTTTCTAGCCCTCTTAGTTTTTGAGTTAGAGGTGGGTGGTTACATATGCCCCCCCCCCCCACTAGGGTGAAGTTGGCTGAGACTGCCACTGGGGTGTGGGTTAAAAAATGGTTTCATTGTGTTCCTGGTGATCAGCCGAATCGAATGATTTGCGATATGATGCAATTTTGTTAACTTGAACTTAATTAATTAATTAAAGTTTACTTGGAAAATTAAGAAAAACTTAAAGTACGCTTAACCCGCGCCCCGCTGGGGGGGGGGCAGAATCTGCCCCCCCCCTCCCGTTTTTCGCCAATAACTTCTAAACGCGTTACGCCAGCGACGTCAAACTTTCGGTACCTTATCATACATCAATTTGACACGTTCCCTGAAAATTTGAGCGAAATCCGTCGGAAATGTTTTGAGAAAATGACGCTTTAGTGACGTCATGTTCGCCATTTTCGCCTCCAAACGGCAAAATTTCAAACGCCGCTAACATCTTCATTTTTAAAGGAATCAAGACGTAACAAAAAGGTTATGCGTGATTCCACTTTGTCTATCAAATGGCTATCTCGGTTTTTTGAAAATTTTGGATTTTGGCCCAAATTTAAAAAAACTGACTTTTTTGGGAAAATAATTATAAAATCCAAAATTTTAAGTGTATCGAAAAAACCGGAATATATGTCAGAGAAGTGGTCTATGTGCACCTACATACCAATTTTTAGAAGAATCGGTTCAAAAATGTGGGAGTTATTCAAAATTTTATGACGTCACGACACACAAAAATTTTGAAAAATGATTTTTTTTGGAAGTTCTAGACCTCGTACGGAAACAAAAATAGCACCATTCGATTCGCCGTGAAAAACTGCATCAGATAGACATCTTTTTAGTCCTTAAAAACCAACTTCAAAATTTGACCTCACTTGACCTGACCTTGACCTGACCTCGACCTGAAATTCATCCAGAGGTGGTCCATATCACTTATTGAGTGTGCCTATTGAATTCTATGAGTAAAATGACCCATAAAACATGTGTCGCACATGCTCTTTACTATATTTTGTTTTTGGTGACCTGACCTGACCTGACCTGACCTTGACCTTGACCTTTGAATGACATTGTATGCAACGAATATTGTCTTGGTAGTCTAAGAACACGTTTTGGGCAATCAGTCTCAGTCCATTCTTCGGCAACTACGGTGCAAGGCCGATACTGTAGAAACTTGCATTTTGTACCCCTGACCTGACCTTGACCTGACCTCTGACCTACTTAAGCAAAAAAAATTTGGGCTCTTAAGATCCGCCTTGTTGAGAGCTTTCGATTGCCGTTTTCCCCGTCTTTCTACGACCATCGGTTCGGAAGTTAGACAGGGGGGGCAGAATCTGCCCCCCCAGCAGGGCGCGTATGGCTGAATAGCCCAGCGGGGCGCGGGTTAAGCAAGCTAAAAAGTATATCATTCGACGCGCCTTAACGTGCTGAATTCACTGGTGCTTTTCTTTTTGCTCTATTTTAATTGGATCAAAAGTTGTAAGCAAAAAACGTTTGACCTGTTTTTAGCGAAATTTTTACATTTATACCCCCCAAACCCCCCTAAATATTGACCTAGAGCAAACAAATTTGCACAGGGGCGAGAACTCTGCAGGGGGCCCACCTACTTACCAAATTTGGTGTTTCTAGGTGCCATAGGAGCCAATCGCGAGGGGGGTGGGGGTCACATCGACCCCCCCTGCCAGGCCGTGTTATGAAAAATGCCCTGCCAGGGCGAAGGTTAACTTGGCTACTTAGGTGCCATTAGGTGCTCTTGCGAGCCCTGTGGGGCCCTTCTAAGTTGAATTATGACTAGCATGGACCCCCAGCAGCCAATTGGCGTCGCAGGGCACCTCGGGTCCGGGCCCCCTGTACTTGAAGGGGGAAACGCTCACCCTGGCCCTCTGGCTACGCCACTGCCCCGCTTTCACACGAAGGCGCCCCTCTTTCGCACCCAATTTCCCTTTTAGGCGATGGCGCCCCCTCGAAGGATGGCGCCCCCTTTAGGATAGGCCCCCTATGAGTTTGTCTGCGCCATTTTTTTCTAGCGTGGTTACGCCCCTGGATTCAGCGTATACGATTTCATCAGCCGTTCTCAATATGGTGTCCTCAGGTGACCTTGGTGACCTATGGAGGTCACATGACCGTTGTCACCTATGGCAGTCATTCTATAACTCAGAAACTACCGGGCCGATCGAGACGAAAACACCACAAGTCGATTCAACGCATACGATTTCATCAGCCTTTTGAATATGGTGACCTCAGGTGACCTCGGTGACTTCGAAAGGTCATCTTTAGACTTAACGTTTTCGCCTATTGCAGCCATTACTTAGGAACTACTAGTTCCTGAGTAATGGCTGCAATAGGCGAAAACGTTTAGTTGACCTTTCGAGGTCACCGAGGTCAACTGAGGTCAACTTATTCAAAACGGCTGTTGAAATCGCACACGCTGAATCGACTGGTGGTGTTTTCGTCTCAATCGGCCCAGTAGTCCCTGAGTTATAGAATGGCTGCCAAGCGACAGCGGTCATGTGACCTCCCAAGGTCACCCAGATCACCTGAGGTCACCATTTTTGAAACGGCTGGTTAAACCGCACACGCTGAATCGATTGGATGGCGCCCCCTTTGAAGGATAGGCCCCCTATGAGTTTGTCTGCGCCATTTTTTTCTAGCGTGGTTACGCCCCTGGATTCAGCGTATACGATTTCATCAGCCGTTCTCAATATGGTGTCCTCAGGTGACCTTGGTGACCTATGGAGGTCACATGACCGTTGTCACCTATGGCAGTCATTCTATAACTCAGAAACTACCGGGCCGATCGAGACGAAAACACCACAAGTCGATTCAACGCATACGATTTCATCAGCCTTTTGAATATGGTGACCTCAGGTGACCTCGGTGACTTCGAAAGGTCATCTTTAGACTTAACGTTTTCGCCTATTGCAGCCATTACTTAGGAACTACTAGTTCCTGAGTAATGGCTGCAATAGGCGAAAACGTTTAGTTGACCTTTCGAGGTCACCGAGGTCAACTGAGGTCAACTTATTCAAAAAGGCTGTTGAAATCGCACACGCTGAATCGACTGGTGGTGTTTTCGTCTCAATCGGCCCAGTAGTCCCTGAGTTATAGAATGGCTGCCAAGCGACAGCGGTCATGTGACCTCCCAAGGTCACCCAGATCACCTGAGGTCACCATTTTTGAAACGGCTGGTTAAACCGCACACGCTGAATCGATTGGTGGCGTTTTTGTCTCGATCAGCCCAGTAGGCAGTAGTTCCTGAATTATAGAATGGCTGCAATAGGTGAAAACGTAAAGTTGACCTTCCGAGGTCACCGAGGTCACCTGATGTCACCATATTCAAAACGGCGTATAAAATCGTACCCCCTGATTTCAATGTCGTTTAGTTCATCCCGATCGGTCCAGTGGTTTCTGAGTTATAGCATGGCTGCAAGGGTGGCGGTCGAATAGTGTTGTCCAAAGTTCGGCCTTATTCACATCACTATTTTTTCCAGCACTACTTCAGCATGTTTCTTTTTCAGCGCGGCTGTGACGATTACAATTTTACGCACTCTCTTGCAATTTGCTACCTTTTCTCTTCTGTGTGCTCGCAACTTGAGGTGCTAGTTTCGGTTCCGGGGGAGATAAAATCCCTGTCATTAGTTCCTAAACGAAGGTGAAAATGACTCTCACTAGCACAGTGTACAACAGTCTTTTCCGGCGAACTTCCACATTCGCCCTGGGTGTTATTGCAGCAGCGTTTTTCTTTGAAAGAGGGCTGGATTCTGCTGCAGACGTAATCTTCGAGAGGCATAACCAAGGGGTAAGCATTCATAATTTATCAGGTCAAATATCAATATTTATCAATGTTTGATGGTCATTTTAAGTTCTAAAGGGAGGAGAAAGTGGCCAGTGTTACATGAGCAGAGTTAATTCATGCCTATGAAAGGTGGACTACAATGGTGAGAGAATAGGACAATTTGTCCCTGACACTTATTCACTTCATGTAACCCAGGCGAATGTGGGTCTCATGTAATAATGGGCGTGTTCCGAGGAGGAATCTATCCACAATGAAAATAATTTAATTATGATGCAGAGACAATGGTTAGATGGGGGCTCACATGTAGGTATAAATTGGATGAAGAAACTTCAAATCGAGGAACTTGCGGTGATACCTACTTTGCCTCTGAAACAATATGCATGGAAACTAAATTTATATTTTAAACTGATAATTTGTGTCAAATTAGTGAAGCTATAAAATGGAAATAAAGCGGGCTGAACTGCGATGCTAAATATGAAAACTTTTTCACGATAGGGTGCACTGAACCTCAGAAATAGAATGGATGGCACTTTTTTCTCAAATGAGCCTAGTGTATAGAAATGGCAAAAAGTCAATGTAAAAATAGCAACAAATTAAACACTACAAGAAAGGCATGGTATGATCTACTGCTTTAAAAATATGTGATACATACCTATCTATCCAGTCAAGTACCTCGGGAGTCGTAAAGCAGGCGTCATACTTCCGTGTAAACATATCTGGTGGTAGGTTGTAGGTTGGTAGGTTCTAGGTTGTAGGTTAGTAGGTTAGAAGGTAAGGTTAGGTTAGATCATGTTTTTATCCCCCTCGGACTTCATACAATGCTTGCCTGCAGCTGTTTACATGGAAAGTGCGGTGCCTGCTTTATGACTACCATTGAGTATTACTATACAGGATTTTTGGTAAATGTGTAGATAGTCAGAGGAACATCAACAAAATCTAACCTGATGTAACCTTACCTACTAAACTACTACCTACAAACTACAACTTACAACCTATATGCCTACAATTTACAAATTACCAACCACTCGGAAGTCAGACTTCATTTACACATACCTACCTACCGTAAAATGGGGTGTTAAAGGAACTATCCCACCTTCTAAAATGTTATTAAAACCAGTTAAATTGCGCCCGACTTTATAGATTGGATGACCAGGAACACGGTTCTGGCATTTATTTTTCATTAAACATCTTAGGCTTCCCATATTCCAAACACAAACTTTCAAATATGTGACGTCACAGCCCAAAATTACCTCCTTCCCATGGCCACATTACTGTCATAAAGCTGATTCTTTTTACTCTGTAGGCACCACAACAAAGTTCAGACCAAGTTTTAAGCGATTTTTCAACGAACAAACCCATTTAAATCAGAATGACTAAACGAGGTGACGTCACACTAACGGTCGCTCCATGTTGAAGATAGGGCCTTGCACAAGGCCCATTTTCCATAGATATAAAGACTAGATAGGGCACCTCCATGTCGGGAGCGACTCGCGAATACGTAGTAGCGGCCGCCATGTTGGTGAGGGCGAGAATCTGCGGCGCTGTGTAAACACTATGGGAGGAGGGGGGTGTTTGGGACAGATTTTGTGGTATTTTTCGACCGAAAAGTGTTAATCTTTTTTACCTATGGCATTCTTTGGAATGAGTAGATTGTGAAACAAGGGCAGAAACATGTGTATTTATAGTAATGTAATTACATCAGCCCTAGACATATAGCCCTGAAGACGCTGATAAAGGATATGCGGCACCGAAGGTAGATGCAATTGGCATGCTAATTTAAGATAAAATTCGTTTCCCATTATGGCTACCATACTTTATATCTATGTATGCAGTATGCAATGGACAATGATCGACAATAAGTGCAATTTTAGCCCTCACCCGTTCGTAGTTTGTCAGCGTCTTACGAGTAGGGGAAGCCAGGGTGAACGGAGTGAACTCCAGCCGTTCGCCCCTCGACGGAGCAAGAACGGAAAAAAATAGGTATGCCGTCCGCGATGTGAGTAAACCAGTGATACCAAATTTCAGGGTACTAGGTCAACGGGTGAACTCAGAGGTCAGGTCAAACACTGGAAATCGAACCAGTAAAGTCACTGGAGTTTGAGATCTTTCGCTATAAAATCGACCAAAACGCGTGAACTGTCGGCGAAATGGGTTACATCATTCCCAATCAACCTCATCTCGAAATCTAGCGAACCGGGTCACATAAGGTCATACAAGGTCAGCGACCTTAGATGACCTCGGATGGCCTTGACACATGGCGGGTCATGTGAAGTGTATTTATGGGCGCCGATCTCGAATCCCGTGTCAATCTTACTTTAAAAAATGATTTGCGGGCACAAATCCGCAAACATAATTAAGGATTACGAATAAAATGAGCAAGATGCTCCGAAAACTGCCCATATGAAGCGCAGCCTTGACCTCGAGGCAAATGCACGTTATCTAGACATCAACACTAAAAAAACGCATGTAAAATGCATAAACATGCACTAGAAGGCAAGGAAATTCACCCGGATGCGGCAAATCGCAAAATCCGCTTATTTTAGCCGAACAATAACATGACCTGACCCGAGCTCCGATGACCCATTCCTCACTTTGAATCAATCCGCGCCCCCTACAGGCACCGACATCGCCCTTGCAGACAGCACCGACGATAGTCGCACAGGCACGTGGCGAGCTAGTGTAACTGTAGCCGCGCCTTCAGCCACGAACACCAGTTTGTGCCGGATCAGCCAGCCACGGAGCAGAGACGGCCGGCAACGAATCGGCAATTAAGTGCTACATATCGACACGGTCACAAGAGGCGAGGCATTAACCCAGCGCCCACTGCATTGGTCGCCAGTGGACCCACTCAGTCACTAAGCAATCATCGACAAAATACGTCTTTCATCGGCCAGACATTGATCTGTTCATTAATATGAAGTGTCCATCCAAATCCACGCTATCCGCCACACAGCAGCTATCGACGGTAGATACCTACTCCAGCGGCAGCTGGCCGCCACTCACTGACACCGGCTAGAGACAGCTGACCGCTGAAATCACCAACACTTCGGCAGGGTATGAGCGGGTCTCAGTCAGATCCCAGGCATGTAACCCGTCCCCACCTTAGCTCATCTGGCAGAGATGATGAAGAGGTGGTAAAGATGTGTCATGTCGTCCGGCTGGATGTCGCTCACCAGGGCCTCCTGACAGGTGCTACAGCTGACAGAGTCGAGCGCCTTCTTCACCACGAACCCTGCGATGTAGGTGACGATGTTGCCCACCAGACGACAGCCCAGGCTGGAAGTCGTGCTCCGTGATGATGTGGAGTGCCGTGGCACCGTTGTCTGAGGTGGTGGAGGTCGAGGTAGTAAGGCTGGCTCCCCGTCCGCTGGTCGTGTGACCGACTGCCAGGATGCTGGTCGGGTCGAGGGCTGCCACTTTCCCTGTGCTGCCGGGCCGGACGCCGCAGCGGTGGAGCAGGTGCCGGAATATCCCGCAGAACTGTGCGGCACTGGGGTTGTTCCAGCCACCTGGAAGGTTCGATTAGTATCAATAAAATATGGCTAATAGTGTTTAGTGTTAACATACGCCAGGCACAATTGTGTTGTATTTGTTGTTAACACATTGTTGACACACACGCACACGCACACCCCCCCCCACACACACACATGTTGGCAATGGTAAAGCAGTCTCCGGGCATTTGGTAATAATTTTTTGCACTTATTCTGGTTTTAGTGACTGATGGGCCTTTACCCACGCATGACTGGAGGGTGGGGCTCTACAGAGCCCCTCTCCTGTTTTCTGCAATAAAATATTTACATTTATATATTGAAAAAAAAATTAAAATATATATTTGTTGCAATATTTCTAAACCACTAGACGTGTCAATACGAAACTTGCAGTACCTCCGGCTGCATCAATCTGAAACATTTTATAGAAATAAAAATTGTGTAGCTACCATAGGTCGGCCGTAAATGACGTCAGAGTGATCAGTGAAGTCATATTCTGCCAATTTTGATGCAAGAAATTGAACTACAGCAATCGCTCTCGGTGACAGATAACCTGTAACAATATAAAAAATCAAGAGTCTGTAGCTTTTACTTGCCAATGCAGGGTGATCTCTTGACTCTTGAGCCTCATCCCTGGTTTGTCAGCAATCAAATCCTGCACATCTATTTGGCATCTTGATTCTTGAGAGACTGAGAGGCAAATTTCAATTTCAAAAGATACTAGTCTTTAAAGCTGAAACATATTAACAGTTAGTCAGATCAAAACAAGGCCTGTAGCATACAAGTGTAGGATACTGGATTTGCACACAGTACACACTACAAAATACACATAGCAAACAGTGAGATTACAGTCATGGAAAAGCATCAGGTTTTTAAAATAATAGTTTACACAGACTTAAATACAAGAATTTAAATGAGCTTCAAATAAAATGAGAAGTGGAGTGAAGTACCTAACAAATAAGGGTATCCATAAATCTGGTGCCACCGTCGGCACATATAAGGTTGGTAGGTTGTAGGTGGGTAGGTTGTAGGTATGGAGGTTGTATGTAGGTTGAGGTTTGTAGGTTGTAGGTTAGTTAGGTTAGTAGGTAAGGTTAGGTCAAGTAAGATTATGATTTTTATCTTCCTTGGACTTCATATTTACTTGTTAGCACTTAGCATTGATGGTAACGCCAGATTTACTAATACCCTATTTACTGATACTGATAACAGGTGAGCCAAAAGAGCATGAAGTGTAGTTTAAGCTTTACAATGTGAAACTAATTAGGTAATGACAATCTGAGTTTAGGTGCTCCAACTAACGCACATTTTTACGTCACCCCTGTGTTGTTCATTATTGGGATCAAATGTGCGACACGGTTCACTGGTGCAGATATCACGACGTCTGGCATTTTCACTATCTATCAGCTCTGGTTGAGGGTGAGCGTGGTATGCCACTGCACTCTGAACCCAGAGCGGATAAGAGCCCCCGAGGCATCTGGCATAGTGCATGGATTTTTCGTTTGGCACTGAACTACTATTTAATACTAACTGATGACATTAAGTAAAGTACTTATTTAAAACCTATAATCATAAAACCTTCTTACTTCATAAATATTGTCCATTGAAGGCAACAGTAGAAAGTGAACAGGCAAAGCAAGTGTAGGTAATGAGTCTGCTTTCCGCTGCCAATGTTCTGGTACCTATCTAGGTAAGCTTTCTGTCAAAAATCATATGACTGATGCTCTATCCATGCAAGAATAATTAAAGGATTGTGGTGTGCACAAAAAAACATGGGAACTGAATTAAATCTAAAACAGGCATGCCAAGCAAATCTACCTTTGGTGCCGCCTATTCTTCATCAGCGTCAACAGTGCAACATGTCTAAGGCTAACGTAGCCAAATTACAATAGATAAGCATATTTCAGCACTTGTTCCACAATCTACACATTCCAAAGAATGCCGTGAGCAAAAAAGATTAGCACTTTTCGGTCGAAAAATACCACAAAATCAGTCTCAAATACCCCCCTCCTCCCGTAGTGTTTACACAGCGCCGCAGATTCCCGCCCTCACAAACATGGCGGCCAGTCGCACGCACTAAAACACTGCCAATGTCCCATCTAGTCTTTTATATCTATGCCATTTTCAAATGAAGGGAACGAATTTCTTCAACACCAAGAGGCCGCGGGGGTTGCAACCTAGATAGATAGTGGTTTCTGAACCTCGCCGCAAACTTGGCTACCTCAACTCAAACCCCATGGCGCGCCAAATTTTGGGTACCCCTGTAGAGAATTGATTGAAGTTTATTGTGACAAAGTTTCAAAATAATTGGTCGAAATTTTTTTGAGATATCGAGGTTTTAGTGACGTCATGATTTCTGAGTTTTCGACCAAAAACGGCATATGTTCAAAAAATCATAAAATCACAGAATAGACAAAAAAAAAACATGCCGTAAACGCCATTAGACTGCCAATACCATGATCAATCAAATGGCTATCTTCGATTATTGATTATCGTTCCGCATTTCCCAAAATCTTGAACTGAATCTTGGCAATTTTTCGTGACCATGATACATGAATTTCTTAAATTAAACTTTTTGAGCCAAACACGTACACATATGATAAAATGAATGTCACCATCGTGTTCTACGCCCCAAATAACCTATAAAACATGTGTCACAGGCTTCGAATATCAGTTTTGATCTTCGGGGATATGTGCCTATCCGGTTGACCTGACCTTGACCCTGACCTATGCTTGACTGACCCCTATATGGAGCTGACACTCTTGTAGGCCTTGATGGATTGTGGACCGTTTTGACAGTTTATGGCGAGAGGCACCCATTGCGAAGTCCTGAAGTCCATGCTACTGAAAGCCCGATTTTAGGTGTTTGACCTGACCTTGACCCGACCTGTGACCTTAAAATTCAACTTTTAAGTACTCATCTGAAGCGTCTCGTCGCGCTCTTTCGTTTGCCGCATCGTGCGTTTCGCTGCGCCTATTGGTTCTCGAGTTATCGGCTGGGGGCGTTTAACGCCCCCCGCCCCCCAGCAAACGGTGGGTGGCGAAATATCCCAGCAACTGCCGGGTTAAGGGACAGTGGGGTGCACAGGGACAGTTGCGATGGAAAACTTTGAGTCATATTAAGTTCCTAATTTGAGAAAGTTAAAGGGACTATCCCACCTTCTAAAATGTTGTTAAAACCAGTTAAATTGTGACCGACCTTGCGCAAGGTGTCCGTAGGTTACTTAACCACTGACTGCATGCGTGAAAGCAAGCAACAACTTGCCAGAATGTTTGTTGAGCAGCAGCGGTCGCCACATGGTTGATACCGTTAGGTACGGGTGGAGCGGCGCGTCATATTTCGCATCAGACCCGGAGTCGGAGTCGGAGTCGGAGTCGGAGCTGACCAGGAGCTCGGAGTCGGAGTCGGAGTCGGAGTCGGAGTCGGAAATCGCTACCACGACTCCGCATCCCTGCTAAGCAGGCCCTTCTTATGCAAGCGCCTTTGCCACCAAAGACAATGCTATTCCTGAAATATCACCTCTAAAATACAGGAGAAGGAATCGAACTGTAGGTATAGTTACAACCAGGAGGCCCCGTATAAGTGCATGTCAGTCAAAGGAGGTTAACTGAGACCTAGGTGATAGTTGCCTTTTGCACCCTGGGCTCAAAATTAATACTTGCCCTGGTAGGGCATTTTTATGACGTGTCCTGGCGGGGAGGGGGTCGATGCGCCCCCTGACATTTCGAAACTAAGCATCGTAGTGCTTTGCAACAAAGACCAGTTGATTGCTCTTAACGAGTGCTCGCGATTGGTGGAATATATACATATATATATATATATATATATATATATATATATATATATATATATATATATATATATATATATATATATATATATATATATATATATATATATATACATACCTTAGGTCAATATTTGACCCAGTTATGGCTGGTGAAATGTCAAATTTCGGGGGAAAAGCTATAGTTTTCCAAATTACTCAGCCAATAACAATACTGACAAATCTATGAAAGATGGCGACATGAAACTTTCATGGCCGTGTTTCTCAACGAATTAGCTACAAAATGATATATAGTTGACTGCATTTCAGTCCTTACTGGCGTGACGTATTCCCCGGGAACACGGGAGGTCACACCCACCGCCGGCAAGGTAAAAACTTCTTCAAAGTTAAATCTAGGTAATTGACCTGGGTTGACCTCGTTAAGGTCAAGACACAGTTTTGAAGGCGTTTAGGCGAAAATTGAACCACATATTCGGATTCAGGATTTCAAGAAACCCCACTAAACACAGCTTATATCGCGGAGGTCAGCGTGTGAACATGTGAGGTCATTGACCTTGGATGACCTTAGAAAAGTCAATATACAATGTAAAGATTCATGTCCAGTCATATTCTGACATCAATCACACGGAATAGTCTCGTTCTTGTCGATGAAGTCAAGTCCAGTTACGGCAGGGCGCGTCGAACTCTACTATGGACGTCAAACCCCTTGAGACCCCACTTTTTTGCGAAAATTTTTTAATGCGTTAACTCTCGTTGACGATATTCTGGCAATGTGTGTTTCAGAACCTGCCGAAACTTTTATTACTAAGGTATTTTGACGCCAAACAATTATGAAAGGTACTTCTCATTCACTCAATCTCATTCACTCAAAGGTACTTCTCATTCATTCAAGTTGTGGAGGACAAACTTTCGACAGCTGGCGATACCTTTCAACCTTTTACTGTCAGGGAAGTTATTGACTCTATCGGAGAACTGTCATCAGGTCGTTCAAGCGGGAATGATTTTCTTTATGCAGAACATTTTGAATTTGGCGGCAATGCAGTCGCGACACATTTGTCATTATGCTTTACTATGATCGCCAAGCATATGCATTTGGCAGATAAGCTTACAAATGTTGTTCTTACGCCAATTGTGAAGGACAAGACTTCGAGCTTGTCCGCAAAGGATAACTACCGCCCAATAGCAGTTGCAAGCGCGAGCTCGAAAGTTTTAGAAAGGGTCGTTTTGAGCAGATGTCCCTCATATCTTAGCACAGGATGCCATCAATTTGGTTTTAAAGAAAAACACTCTACAGACATGGCTATATATGCACTAAAAGATCTCTCTGATTATTTCCTACGAAATGATAGCCCTGTATCAGTGGCGCAGCCAGGGGGGGTCAGAGGGTCAGCTGACCCCCCCCCGAAATTTCTGTCAGGGGCCCGCTCTGGGATAGCGAGAGAGAGAGAGAAAGAGAGAGAGAGAGAGAGAGAGAGAGAGAGAGAGAGAGAGAGAGAGAGAGAGAGAGGGAGGGAGGGAGGGAGGGAGGGAGGGAGGGAGGAGAGAGGTCCTAATCTAATCGGACGAGCCCGCTTCGAGAAATGCCTACTGGGACACCACGGGTGATGGTCCATGGGCCCCAGGTGCAAGGGGCCCGGGCTCCGGGTAGATGGGGCCCGGACCCCGGGTAGATGGGGCCCGGGCCCCCGGGCAGATGGGGCCCGGGCCCCCGGGCAGATGGGGCCCGGCCCCCGGGTGGATTGAGCCCGGGCCCCCGGTGGATGGGCCAGGGCCCGGGCCCCGGGTGGATGGAGCCCGACTCCCCGGGAGAACAGGGCCCGGGCCCCGGTTGGACGGAGCCCGGGCCCCCGAGTGGATTGAGCCCGGCCCCCGGTGGATGGGCCCGGGCCCCGAGTGGATGGGCCCGGGCCCCGGGTGGATGGAGCCCCGGGGCCCGGGCCCCCGTCCACCTGAGGGCCCGGGTCCCGTTCTCCCAGGGGTCCGGGCCCCGTTCTCCCGGGGCTCCGTCCACCCGGGGCCCGGGTCCAATCCACCCGGGGGCCCTCAGGTGGACGGGGGCCCGGGCCCCGGGTGGATGGGGCCCGGCCCCCGGTGGATGGGCCCGGGCCCCGAGTGGATGGGCCCGGGCCCCGGGTGGATGGAGCCCCGGGGCCCGGGCCCCCGTCCACCTGAGGGCCCGGGTCCCGTTCTCCCAGGGGTCCGGGTCCCGTTCTCCCGGGGCTCCGTCCACCCGGGGCCCGGGTCCAATCCACCCGGGGGCCCTCAGGTGGACGGGGGCCCGGGCCCCAGGTGGATGGGGCCCGGGCCCTGGGTGGATGGGGCCCGGGCCCTGGGTGGATGGGGCCCGGGCCCCCGGATGGATGGAGCCCGGGCCCCCGTGGATGGGCCCGGGCCCCCGGGGGAACGGGCCCAAGCCCCGGGTGGATGGAGCCCGGCCCCCGGGAGAACGGGGCCCGGGCCCCCGGGCAGATGGGGCCCGAGCCCCCGGGTAGATGGGGCCCGGGCCCCCGGGTGGATGGAGCCCGGGCCCCCGGGGGAACGGGCCCAAGCCCCGGGTGGATGGAGCCCGGCCCCCCGGGAGAACGGGGTCCGGGCCTTCGGGAGAACGGGGCCCGGGCCCCGGGTAGACGGAGCCCGGGCCCCCGGGTGGATTGAGCCCGGGCCCCGGTGGGTGGGCCCGGGCCCGGGAGAACGGGCCCGGGCCCCGGGTGGATGGAGCCCCGGGCCCCCGGGTGGATTGGACCCGGGCCCCGGGAGAACGGGGCCCGGGCGCCTGGTGGATGGGCCCCGGAGCCCCGGTGTGGACGGAGCCCGGGCCCCGGGAGAATGGGGCCCGGAACCCTGGGAGAACGGAACCCGTGTGGATGGGGCCCAGGCCCCCGGGTGGATTGGGCCGCTAGCGTGACCCGCTTGCTCCGCAACGCGGATAAGGGGTATTTTTTATCGGTAGGCGTTTGGTTGGTCTTGTCTCCGTGAGCTATGTATCCATTTCGGTCGATTGCTTTTTGACGGCTAAACATTTTGGTTTGGGAAAAATATCCATCGCATCAAGGTGCCCGTGTCAGATAAGCGTGCGTTCTACTATAGAACATGTCAAGTGTATTTTATAACATAGGTTGACGTAGGTTATTGAAAAATGAAAGCTTGCGATGAATTGCCATGTAGAGGTTTGAAACATTTATCTTTTTAAGAATGCTGTTGCTCGTCTTGCAAAAGCGATGATTAGATCTTGGACAAAATTCAGGTAATGCTCTTTCCAACGATGCCATTTTCAATTGTCAAACGTATCAGGTTATGCAGCAAAACCCATGCAATTAAAGGGACTATCCCACCTTCTAAAATGTTGTTAAAACCAGTTAGATTGTGCCCGATTTTATAGATTGGATGACTAGGAACACGGTTCTGGCATTTATTTTTCATTAAACATCTTAGGCTTCCCATATTCCAAACACAAACTTTCAAATATGTGACGTCACAGCCCAAAATTACCTCCTTCCCCAGGCCACATTACTGTCATAAAGCTGATTCTTTTTACTCTGTAGGCACCACAACAAAGTTCAGACCAAGTTTTAAGCGATTTTTCAACGAACAAACCCATTTAAATCAGAATGACTAAACGAGGTGACGTCACACTAACGGTCGCTCCATGTTGAAGATAGGGCCTTGCACAAGGCCCATTTTCTAATGAAGGGAACGAATTTCTTCAACACCAAGAGGCCGCGGGGGTTGCAACCTAGATAGATAGTGGTTTCTGAACCTCGCCGCAAACTTGGCTATCTCAACTCAAACCCCATGTTAAAGGTGGGATAGTCCCTTTAAGCAAGTGGCACATCATGGACAAATACTTTGTTCTCCAGCCTTTGTCCACCTTGTTTTTGATCAATTAACTTTTCACATTTTTCATGAGAGGCGGTACATTTCTCTTGCCTATAGGTGCTGTTTGAGTTCGCCCCGTCTGACAGTCACCCGAAAATGGTATAAGGTCCAAAATCCGTCTGAAACGTCAATTTTTAAGCAAAAGTGCCTCACAGGTGCACGTGGCGCGTGCCATTCCCTGCATCGCACATCATTCGATAGCCCGTTCGATTCACTACACGATACTGTGTTCCCCGTGCCGATCGGATCCACGGTTACCGAGATATTGCACGGGGACCGGACCCGTGTCGGGCAAATTTAACCATTTTCGCCCGATTTTGCAAGCCGACTTATACACGTAAAGCATATGACACGAATTTGCACTTTTTGGGCACGCGCCATGTGCTCACTATCGTCCCGATCGAACTGAGACCCCTAGAAGGCACGTTGTCAATCCTTGTTCTATAAGTTGCGCAAATTTCAGCGCGCTAGGTGCAACAGTCTGCAGGCCTGCACCCCGCGCTAAGTAACACCATGGAGTATCACCATGCCGGAACCTCGGTAACAGACAGAATCTACATCACCACATTACCACACCACAACAAACCCGGCCAAAGGCAATAAATGTCCCATATGAGCGCGTTAAAATTTCTTGTGAGCTAATTCACGTAATGAAGAAGAATAATGACACAATCTAGGTACTACAGCAGCCAATAGATAACTTTAGGACAGGCACATGGGACTACAAAGTATGTACAGCCCACCGCTAAAGTAATGTAGGGTTTTACCAATCTCAACGGTTGGCTTTGACTGGCGATTGTTTAATGCGGAGTGATCGAAAAGAAGATGTCAATAGCTAAAGTTGCAGCTGCAAGGGTGACGATACATATAAGCTACATTCAAAGTTGCATTGTAGCCTGGCTAATCGTTCCTAAGCTTCAGAAGCAGAACATACCCATGACTGAAACCCCACATTACTTCTGCTGTGGACTGTACATATATCATATCTTGTCCGACAGAAGCAGGTAACAGCTCCGTTTGCATATATGCTATTTATTGCTATGCATATTGCGGAAGGCGTACATTTCGGCCTCGAAAGATACGAATTCATACTTCATAGTAACAGTACCTACCAATATTTCTGTCGTGGTCAATTTGCGTGGAAATTAACCCATTGATGACACACCGGGTGATTACCGTGCTTTTGTTCTATCAAAACTTTCCGATTCAAACTCGCTCAAGGGTTATCGTGCAGATAAAGGGGGCCCGCCCAGCAGAATGTGTATAAAATATGGAGAGATTCTGAAAAATGGGTGGGGGGCCCGCACACTAGGGGGCCCGCTTTGGAGGCGATGACCCCCCCCCCCTCGAAATGAAATCCTGGCTGCGCCACTGCCCTGTATTCATATGTTTCCTGGACGCACGAAAGGCGTTCGACCGTGTAAATCACTGGACATTGTTTGACAAATTACTTGATAAGGGGATGGATTCAAATTTAGTGAAATTACTCAGTTCGTGGTATAGGTCACAGCGTTTTCAGGTTCGATGGGGTAAGGCATTATCTGATGGTTTTTCCGTGTCAAATGGCGTTAGGCAAGACGGCATTCTCTCACCTTATTTATTTAATGCATATACGGATGATTTATCGACTCTTCTCGACCAGAGTGGTGTGGGGTGCCATTATCTAGGTAGTCTCAACCATCTCTATTACGCAGATGATATGGTCATTCTTTCGCCTACGCCTTTTGGGCTTCAAAAATTGCTGAACATTTGCTCCGAGTATGCGAATGATCATGACATTCTATTCAATACTAAAAAGACAGTCTGCATGGCCATGCTTCCCGTGAGTCTTCGAAATCTATCACTCCCTAAGATATCATTGTGCAATAGTGTGCTTTCATATGTCGACGAATATAAGTATCTTGAATATCACATTTCGAGCACACGAACCAAAGTGGACAATGTCGAGATCTGTCATCAATACCGATCACTGTGTTGTCGTGCCAATTCATTGAGTCGCAAATTCGCTTTATGTACATATTCGGTTAAAAAGCATTTGTACAATGCATATTGTTCTAACATCAGCTACATGCATTTATGGCACTCGTTTCATGCATCGGTTCTTCGGAAATTTAAAGTGTGTTTCAATAACGCTGCTAGAATGTTTTAGGCTACCCTAAATATTGTAGTGCCTCTGGAATGTTTGCGCAAGAACACATACACCTTTTTACATCCAAATATAGAAATAGTGCACACAGTTCAGAAAAAGTGCAACCATTTCGACAGTTCGGCATAGTGCACCGCTTCTTAGGCCGAGTGCATGAAATTCAGTAATAGTGCACACGGCTCCGAAACAGTGCAAGCAATTTAAAAGAGAATGCATTCATTTTCAGTAGTTGCGATTTCAGTTTCGCCAGAGTGCATTGCTTCGTCATATGCATTGGTATTCGGCGTACCGCAAAGCAATTTAGTTAACCTTCAAGCGAATTCGGTGCCCCATCTAGAAAATATTTTTGACAACGCTCTTGCTGTTCATCAAGTGTAGCGTGGTGCCATTCAAACAAGCTGCTAATGAAATTTTACTAAATTATTGAAATTTTACTGCTAATAAAAATTAATTTTTTAATGAATGTAATGAAAAGGCCCAATTTAGGCGGCAGTGCACACATTTCAAAAATAGTGCAGGCGATTTCGACAGCACGGCATAGTGCATTGATATATTGAATCGCGGCACGATATTCGCCATATTGCAGCCATTTCGTCATAGTGCAGGTTTAAAGTGACCCAGGTTCAGGCATATTAGACATATCGGACATTATTCGTCAGATCGTTTCAATTTCGGGGTCCCGCATGTAATTTAGGCACTGTTCAGTAACACGGCATTGCATAAATAAGTAAACAATTTTTATTTGACATTTCACGCTACCTGAGCCTCCAATGACACTCGTAGTCAGTCAGCAACGCAAAAAAGTCAAGTAGCCAGCTGCACTGCTCTGGATGCAAAAGGTAAAGGGTATTTAATGTTTCATCTGGGTGCCTTAGCTTCAATCATATAAGACATAGTGCACATAATTCGTCGGGTGCTTATATATTCGGCATGAGCAATATTTTTTCGGCTTTGTTCAATCAAATTCGCCATGATGCTGAAAGGCGATAACAAGAATCCATAGCATTTCTGATCTTTTTGAACCAGTTACGAAGATATGCACCCGATTCAGAAGCCCTGAATGCCACGTGACCGCCACTCGACCGTGTCACCGAGTTCTTAGAGCGAGACTAATGATAAGTTAATTCCTGAGAGCTGAAACTGCATTTGAGCAGGTTTTTGACCAAGATTCACGCTACTCTTGACTGGCAGATAGGGGCTTTCAAAAATATTTTCCCAATCCAGCAGCGAATTCACTTGAACATCGCCTAAATCGCTTTGCTGGACGCCGACTATCAGGCCACATGACGAAACCGTGCACTATGACGAAATTGAACCTACGGCTCATTGAATTTGAACGCACCATCTTCTAAATTGATTGCTCTTCATTTGAAACGTGTGCACTATTACCGAATATCATGCACTTGGCCGAACTAGAGGTGCACTATGCCGAACTGTCGAAATCGGTTGCACTATTATACTGAACTGTGTGCACTATTTCTATATTTGGCCGTAAAAAGGTGTAGCGCATTTCACGTTCACGTGACATCCCACATTCTTCATTAGCTCCAGAGCTTTGCTGAGGGCTTAAGTTGCGTAGGAAGGTGAGATTTGTTTACATAACCGCTTATTTGTACCGTGCTGGATTTATTTGAACGTTACCGTAAGCACATGCCGTATGTCGAAATTGAATTAACCTGACGAATTATTATTTGCACTAAGTCCAATATGTCTGAACCTGGGCCACTTTTAACTGCACTTTGACGGAGTGGGGTGCACAATGACGAATATCGTGCCGCAATTCAATATATGAAGGCACTATGCCGAACCATCGAAATCACCTGCACTATTAATGAAATGTGTGCAC
This sequence comes from Amphibalanus amphitrite, assembly GCF_019059575.1. NCBI lineage: Eukaryota > Metazoa > Arthropoda > Thecostraca > Balanomorpha > Balanidae > Amphibalanus > Amphibalanus amphitrite. The sequence continues at coordinate 26,917 of NW_024882308.1, forward strand.
TTCCGCCTAAATTGGGCGTAAAAAGGTGTAGATGGCTTTGATGCGGCCTACCGTAGAGCTGTGTAGAATTTCATGTCGCGTTTGAAAAAGTCAGAAAACCGAATAATATCTACACTGTATTACAGTGATATCGCCCACACATCTCCTATGCGTAAATTGTTGACTGCAGCATTGTGTGGTTGTTGAGCGCTGCTGATGTTGGTCATTTACACATGTTATCTTCATACCGTCATCATCATATGATTGTCACGTCTTCATCATTGAGTGTTACTTCTTATGGGCCCAGCGTCTGCCAATAAAGGGATCTCTCTCTCTCTCTCTCTCTCTCTCTCTCTCTCTCTCTCTCTCTCTCTCTCTCTCTCTCTCTCTCTCTCTCTCTCTCTCTCTCTCTCTCTCTCTCTCTCTCTCTCTCACTCGTAATGTTAAATTTCACGGAACGAATCTGCTGTTTGGGTAGAGGCTACGCGCTCATGGGGCGGAGCCACGTAATGACGTCAGCGCTAAGCTTTGCCCTACCCCTCCTGAGTGGCGCGTCATGGTCACGCAACAGTAACCTTGCTAGCAGCCATTTCACTAATTTCTAGTCAGTGATAATGATTCAGTCATTTTCGCTATCCTGTGGCTCTAAATGAATGCTTAAAGCAAAAAAAGATGCCAGATTTTGATCAGCGGCAACAGATAAAACCTTGCATGTGTCAATTCAACCAAGTCACTTGAGGTGACATGAGGTCAACATACATTTTGGCCTCTCCAAACAAAATGTTAAATATTTGTCATTCGACGCTTCTAAATAAGACATGCATTGGTACCGCTGCCTTACCTCTGGGACCATTTCTGTTGGAGCTAGTTGCGAAGACTAAAATCTCAGCGATTGGTCGTTTAACTGACCTCTGACCTTGGGTCAAGAAAATTTGTTGCAATATTTCCTCAGATCATGCTACACAAACCTGCTCGTAACTTTTTTTTTCATCAAACCATTTTTGACCGCTATTTGAATTCCTCGTCTGTGGCGTCGAAATCTGCCGCTCAATGGTCTAGAAAAATTGACTCGGTGACGTCGTCGTGGGGCAAGGTCCATGTTTTATCCAGAGTGTATCAAATTGATAGGGAAAATGTACTAAAATTTTTGTGCTCCTATCCCTAAGCGCTCTGGAGCTATCGCAAATATTCATCAGCGGGGAGAGGCAAATTGTCCCCGGGCCCGCGAGAGTTAAAGGTAGTGTGCCACCTTCCAATGATTTCCCATTTTATTTTTCCTAGGATAAGAAGCTTCTGTTTTTACCTAATATCGCAAAAAAATCGAAAACGGGCCTAAAATAGTGTTTTTTTTTTTCGCCTAAAAGTTTATCGGTTTTTCGATATGTATAACAACTGTAGTGGGCTGACTTGCAAACAGGCGTCGGCAACAATCGCGAATGCGGCGCACATGTGACAATAAGCAAAGGTCATTATAGAGTTACGACGTACGGGAATGAGGTATCAGCTGTCTAATCGTAGACAACACAATGTCGAATTTAAACTGTAAGCCTGTATTGGTATTGTTTCTTTAATTTGGCTGTCGAACATTAATTTATGGTTTGAAATATTATTTTATGTAAAATAATTGATATGAAACAGCCGTCTCTAAAGTTATGACCCCATCCCACCACATGAAGTGGCAGAAATGACAATGATCAGCTGACGCATTTTTCTTGGCCGAAGTCAGAGCGCGCGGCCCGACGCACCACCACCGCACCACAAAGTATGAGCAGAAGCCACCTGCGGTAGACCGTGCCCAAAGCCAGGGCCCCGGTAACGTGAGGTAGCCGAGTCGGGGCAGCGTGCGCTGACCCAAGCCAGGGCCGCGGCTTTGGGCGCGGTCTACCGCATCCCCGCGGGCAGCCCCGGGCTATCACATGACACCGGGAGGACGCGCGGCCCCGGCTTGGGTTAGCGCACGCTGCCCCGACTCGGCTACCTCACGTTACCGGGGCCCTGGCTTTGGGCGCGGTCTACCGCACCACCTAACAGGCGTGTTCGAAACCGCAGGAGATGATGATGAACGGGTTTATCGAAACTTGATTGGATGAGCCTATCGGTAATAGCGATTTCAGTGTGTGCATTTATTGTTCATAGTGGTGTGAAATGTGGTTGGGGTACGACCGACAACCCGTCGGGGCGAATTTCGCACTGGGGTACTCAAAATTCGAAGAATTTAACCCTCGCCCTGGCAGGGCATTTTTCATAACACGGCCTGGCAGGGGGGGGGGGGTCGATGCGACCCCCCCTCGCGATTGGCTCCTATGGCACCTAGAAACACCAAATTTGGTAGGTAGGTGGGCCCCCTGGATTTCTCGCCCCTGTTCAAATTTGGTTGCTCTAGGTCAGTATTTAGGGGGGTTTTGGGGGTATAAATGTAAAAATTTCGCAAAAAACAGGTCAAAAAATTTTCGCTTATAACTTTTCATCTAATTAAGATAGAACAAAAAGAAAAGCACCAGTGAACTCAGCACATCAAGGCGCGTCGAATGATATACTTTTTAGCTTGCTTAAGTGTACTTAAAGTTTTTCTTAAATATTAAGTAAACTTAAATTTATAAATTAAGCTCAAGTTAACCAAATTGCATCATATCGTATATCATTCGATTCGCCTGATCACCAGGAACACAATGATACCATTTTTAAGCTCTAGCGTCATTATGTGCCAAGTTATTGGCAAAAACGTCATTTGACCTCAGTTGACCTCATTTGACCTGACCCATGGATAAGAACACCAAACAAAGAAGCACCAAGTGACCTGCTGTTACGTACTGTGGTTTCAAAGCACAAAAGTGATAGAACGAAGCGGATATCTCCAGTATTTTCCGAATTTAGTATTTTCCCATAGGCTTAACATTACGACGTAATGACCTCTAACTGACCTTAGGTCAGTGACCTCAAAAAACCCGAACTATATGTTATACAACTCGGTGAACTTAGCACATCCTGAAAGTTTGAAGTAAATCAGTCCAAAACTGTGAGTTAGACAGGTGCAAAAAGAAAATTGAAATTTGACCATGACCCTGTACCGGTTTTTCTGACCTGGTGACCTGACCCAAGGTCATCCGGACCTGAAATTTTCAGGTCATATGTAAAAAGGTTGCCCCATAGGCTGTGCCAAATTTGGCGGCGCTGCGCGCCGCCGTTTTTAAGCTAGCTTCGAAAAACCTTAGGGGGGTCGCATCGACCCCCCCTGCCAGGGCGAGGGTTAAGACGTTTCCATGAGTTTCGAAGGTATGGATAAGTTCTAAAAATCCGGTTCTCCTTATCTGGGCCATTAACTCCATACGGTCCAGGGAAGCTGGCACACTACCTTTACTGTTTTCAAACTTCGGTCGATCAAGTTAAGGATATGAATCGATAATTGTCGGATTTAATCCATTTGCCCAAGTGTCCCAAAACGTGTTGATTTGGGTGGGAAATGACATCCATATGAAAATTATTTCTTACTCTCATCTCTAAATTATAAGAGAAATTCACCCTCTCAATTTTACCAAGAAAAGGCATTTGCATGGATGATCGTTTTACATCCTACATTTTACCACATTTTTATATAAATAAATGCCATTGATCCCTTTTTACTCTTTTGGGCCTTATCTGACTGGCCATTTTTCACTCTTTCCCCCTTTTGGAGAGTAGGGGAAGCCGGGGGAAGCCCGGGCGCGGGGGAAGCCCGGCCACCCCGTTTCCGGCTAAATTATTCACAATAAAATGCTCAACTGTTTGTCCTTTCAGCGTGGCAGCTAAGGTAACGCCAGCAAACAAGTTAAGGCTAACCAAAATTGCATATTGTTAAAGTTATAGCGCAAAAATGATATTTTAAGGGTTTTTAGCTAAAAAGTGAGATATGTTGCACTGTTAATGTTATACCATACAGTACTAATATTTATACGAATGTTATGTAAGGACCGTTTAAGTGTTTGTAGTGAGGGGTGACGAGGCAGGCTGGCTTAAGTATGACATTTTTTCGAATATCGCTGTTCTAAAATAAAAATTAGCACATTGGGGTAACCCCGGGCGAGTGGCCAAGCTTACCCCCAACCGAGAGCAATGCCACTAAACCACTGTTTTCCATGAGATAATAGGTACTGAGCAGGTTTGGTTTACACCTAGATCAAAGATAAATTTCGAAAATAAACAAGTTATCATAGACAAAGCCAGTCATGTCACTTAAGGTCAACTAGGGTCAAACTACGTTTTTGCAGATAACGCGACAGACAATGAAGCTAGAGCTTCAAAAATGGTGTCGTTGTGTTCTTCTTCATCAGCCGAGTCGAATGATATGCAATATGATGCATTAAGGTAAAAAGAAAAATAAATTTTAAGGAATTTTGAAAAACACATTTTTTGTCAATTTTGCATCACGATTTTCATCGACCTGTACTGTAGGATGTGGAAGACGCTAGCTAAAATACCAGTAGTGACATAAACTCTAAGATGTCCAGAGCTAATCAGTACCTTAATATTTCACTTTCCGTTAATATTTGGAAGACACATAATGGTTTCATCAACTCGTTGTAAAGCGCTGGGGAGGTGGCCGGCGTTACCCCTATGCCGGGCTTACCCCAGAAAAATCAACACTTTTTTAAAACTCGATTTTCTCAACCTTATACTTATTCCACGAAACCGAATTTTTGGGAAAACACGGCCAATGAACTTAGCTAGCTAATAGGATATCAACATTTTATGCAGCACGTATGGTATGTAATAAAAATGAAAAAGAGCTTACTATGCCGGGCTTCCCCCGGCTTCCCCTAATATGCGCTCTGACACCCAAACAAAAATACAATTTTGAGACACTGATTTGCCCTGAATTCTAGCTTGGGTTGGCAGTGTAATTTAGCGGCATCAGCGCTAAAACCGTCAACTTGTTTACGGCTCAGATACCTGTGATGTGTTAGATCTATCGCTTACTACCATTGACACTGTTTTTTTTTTTCTTTCAGAAACTGTGGAAGCACATTGAACACAAGTATGTGGCTAAGGAAGAGGAAGAATAAGAAGCTTCACTAGTGTCAAATGAAACTGCACCCAGCATGTTTGTGAATATACGAGAAACAATGTATCTTTCTTGTTTTGCCTGGTGACGGGAGCCTCTTTGGAGGGGGACGGGGGCTAAGGTCTACCAGAGTAAGCGAAGTGTGATATCGCACATTATGTACCATCAGCATGTCGGTGTGATAATCACCCATCGCCATGGCGGAAGTCAACAGCTTGGACACCGATAACCGACAGAGTATGGACATTATTTCTGTTGTCCATAATTGGCCACTTTGGCATTATTTTTGTCTATTAACCCGCGCCCCAGTGGCGGTCTCGGCCAACTTCGCCCTAGTGAGGGGGGGGGGGTATATGTTACCACCCACCTCTAACTCAAAAACTAAGAGGGCTAGAAAGACGCGGCAAAAAGCAATCGATAGCTCTCAATACGTACGTTTGAAAGTATTTCGGTCATTTTTCACCTTAGAGCAATATTGGGGTCACCAGAGGTCATCAAAGGTCCAAATTTGCCAATTGTCATTATATTTTTCAGAAAACATGCCGCTATCTCAGGAACTATGGTAGCTAGAAAAACGCATGGAAAAGCAATCGATAGCTTTTAAACTCTTCTTTTGAAAAGGTCATTATCAATATTGTCCTCAGGTCAACGGTTTAGCCTCCAGAGGGCAAAAACTCCAAAAATAGCTGTTTTTACGAAAAGTGTTTTTCGGCAATAACTTTCGACTACAAAAAGCCACGACATTTGTATTGCCAGAATTGTGTTCCCCTCACCGAGACGCGTCGAATGAACTATAATTTGACCTTGAAAGGTCAACTTAAAAATTTGACCTCAGGTCAAGGTCATGACCTGACCGGAAAAGGTCATGTTGCATATCAGTCGATGCGTCTCAACAAGACAAACACAATGAGACCATCCCCAGCGTTCTATCTCTTTCCAATCGCGAGTTATTGGCAAAAAACTGTTTGTAGCCTCAAATGACCTCGGATGACCTTTCTAGAGGCTATCAGCAAAAATGACACCTTGGTCATCACGAGTGGACTAAATCATTGTCATTCTGAAATATTTGGACTGTTCCTATGCGTACACACGGATCTAGAGGCATTTTCATTTTTCTCCATTGACTTGTAATGGAAAGGTCATGCCACTGACCTGACCTTAGGTCACGGATATAAAAAATCCGAGATATACAAATTGTAGGCTCCCATAACAGCATGCAATCCACCAAGTTTAAAACCTTTCTGACAAACACTGCAGGTTGGACATGATTGCAAACTTTTTTTAAGGCTTGGTCAGTTAACTTGACCTGGTGACCTGACCTAACATGACCTGGGGTCAAAAATTTCACACATTGTCCAAAATTGATGTACCAAAAGCTACCCCAAGCGGCGCGGCTTTTTATTCACACGCGAAAAACGCGACAGGGTGGTAACATTTGCCCCCCTCCCCCCCCACTGGGGCGAAGGTTAAATGCAGCGAGGCGATGAAAAATGTGCCCAAAAGTCACAATGCTTTTATTCGCTAACCTCTGAATCGGCTGATGAATGCCAATTTCTTTAAAGTACCTAAATGCTTTGAAACAGTTAACGTAACCGACCTGACTGACCCTTGGGGATGTTGCGACTTTTTAGGACTGTGTGAAGGTTTACCTATGCCATCATTAGTTAAGTCAGTGACCTGACCCGACCTAAAAGAGGGGTTGATGGCAAAAGATCCGGCTCGAATCAAGGGTCGTGGGAAAATAAGCGACCAACTTTTCATTAGTCTCCGTTGCCTGCAACTATGTAATGCTCAAAACAACCCTCGTAATGTTTTTATTCATTATTTTGAAAGATGAGACTAAACTGGGTGACTTTTTCTGTTAAGAATTCCACTAAGCCAATATAATTCTAAATACAATTAGTAACTCTCCGTTTATACTGATTTTCAAAACTGTCGTTCTCGAACGTCGTCTTTTGTGCATTAGAGGTGTTGAAAAAATACACAGTTGAAAGAATACGATGCGCACGATTTATTGACAGCAAATCAAGCACTTTTACACATCACAGTGCACGAACAGCGATGATAACGCTTACGAACGACATGATCTACTTAGTGTCCGTAATGCTTCCACATACAAGAGCCAGGATGACGTGCAGAGCCGTAGTCTACGACTATGGAACAGTGAAGGCACTTGGGGACTAAGGCACTTGTTATTTGGTTGTTGGAAATTTGACCAATTAGAAAAGCTGTTAGAAAAGTAATTAGAAAAGCATTCATGCTGGTCAAAAATATATCGACATTAACTGTTTACATCTATCAAATGGATTAAAAGCTCTGCCATAGAAGAACCCTGGCAGAGTGATCACACGCTAATTTCATTCGCCGTTTTCCTTAAAAAATGGTCTGTATACCCAGTAATTTCCATTTCTGCATATTTCCTCAAAAGTCTGAACTATCTAATCAGAGGATTCCATCCAGTTTCTCCAGTTCTTAACCCGCGCCGGGACGGGGCTATCGAAAGAACGTCCAAAAGAAGGACAAAAACACTTCGGTCATTTTTGGGTCAGGTCAAAGGTCAGCTAACCATAGGTCACCAAAGGTAAAATGTTGACTATTTCAACATTTTGGAAACTGCCAACTTCTATCTCGGGAACCGATAGAGCTACAGCGCCGCGGAAAAGCGCATTCGATAGCCCTTTTACAGACCTTTCTGATAAATGTTCTCAGATTTGATCTTAGGGCAACGGTTTAGCCTCCAGAGGACAAAAACTAAAAATAGCCGTTTTTACGAAAAAATTTTCTCGGCAATAACTTTTGACTCAAAAGACCCACGACATTACTTTTGCCAGCATAGTGTTCCTCTCGTCGAGACGCGTCGAATGAACTATTTGACCTTGAAAGGTCAACTTGAAAATTTGACCTCCGATCAAGGTCATGACCTGACCGGAAAAGATCATGTTGCATATCAGTCGAGCTGCAACGTCGAGCCTAACACATCTAAGGCGTTTTCAGCGCTCTAGCACGCCTCTATCAGAAGTTATTAGCGAAAAACTTCGAGCGATTTTGTTCGTGACCTGAGATGACCTCGGGGACATAACGAGGGGTCACAGCTGCCATTTTCCGGTTCAGTGTGTCAATTTTACCTACATCTCGATGTTTGAGAGTGTCTAGAATAGCGTTCGTGCAAAACAGACGCTTTTCAATTTTCTCCCATTGACTTATAATGGAGAGGCCGCAAAATTGACCTGACCATAGATCACCGATGTCAAAATTCCGAGATATACATTTTATAGATAATGTTGCTCTAATCAATCGCTGAAAGTTTCAGGGCAATCGATGAGTCGGTGTAGCTATCACGAGCATTCTTAATTTTTTTCGAAGGTGAGGTCACTTGGCGTGACCTGGTGACCTGACCTAAGGCGACCTGGGTCTGACATTTTCACAACATGTGTGGAAAAGATGCACGAACAGGTGTGCCAAAAAACGGCGGCGCTCCGTGCCGCCGTTTTTGAGATATCTGCGAAAAGCCGGAGGGGTGTGTGTGTTCAAACACCCCCCCCCCCCCCCCCGGCCCGGCGCGGGTTAACATAGGTACCCACATTTTGTAATCCATACCTAAAGGCTATAACATAAAATACGTGGTTGCTGATTATCCGTGATTTATAACCCTCGCCGGACCTATTGGTTTTCTACATACGCGCCCGCCGAGGGGGGGGGGGGAGGGTACGACCTCCCCCTCGCCGTTTCGCCCTTGGTGGAGCTAGCTCGTCGCGGAAAAAAACGAGCATGTGCGCCGTTTCAAGACGCAGAGATTGATACCCGATTTCAAGGTCCTAGATCAACTGGTAACCTCTGAGGTCAGGTCAAGTGCCCCAAGGTGCGGTTCGGTTTTTGGTGAATAACTTCGCAAAAAAAACGGCCGCAGAGCCGCGATTTTGGCAGCATCGTTTTCGACTTGCTCAGGCGCGTCGAATGATGTACTTTTTGTTTGGGTGACGTCAACTTGTTGAGGTCAGCGCCCCAGGTCACGAAGCTGGTTGAATGAGGTCATATCGCATATCATTCGATTCGGCAGGTCTTCCTGAGTCCATTGCTGGCTTTCCCAACTCGCTAGCTCAATTTAATCGGGAGTTATTGACGAAAAACTAATATAACCTTAATGACGTCATAAATGACGTCACATAAGTTCAACATTGGAAAAGTACCGCATGAAATCTTGCAAAGAGTGCATGAAATCACGATTCTGTGTGTTTGAGATAGTTGGAGATCGTTCCCGGCGCCAGAATAGCAGTTTTCATTTTTCTCCATTGACTTGAAATGGTGAGGTCATGAAAATGGCCTGACCTCATATGACCTTAAGAGAAAATCCGAGATATACAAGTTGTGAAACTCTTAATTGATACTAGGTCCTGCAAGTTTCATTTCCCTGTGACATCTCCTCTGGCAGTGAGGGCGTTGCGAAGTTGCGACGTCTGCAGACCGTGCAGAGGTTCACTTATGACGTCATAGGTCAGTGACCTGACCTGACCTGAAAATGCAGTTGGTGTCAAAAGATCCGGCTTGAATCAAAGCTCAATTATGCCAAATTGCAGCTCTCTATCGCCGGCGTGTTCGGAAAAAAAACGCGAAAAAACCCTATGGGGGGGGGCGGCACCCCCCCCCCCTCGGCCGTCGAGGGATAATATACCGCGCACTCTCCTTTCAGTAACGCATCGAGTAATTGCAGATACGCCTGTAAATTGCGTGGATCCAGCCGTGAGCAACGGTTTTATCAATTATTAACACCACAAAAAAAACGCATGGTGACAAAAGCACATACAAATACACCTTTTTGCATTTGAATTCAACCATTCGCCAAAAATGTTTGAGGAGCCATTTCGACAATTGGCATTGAGCGCAACTATTCCGGCGTGGTGCGTTTCATTTCAGCCATTTAGGAAAACAGATTGAACACTGAAATGTCAAATAAACGATCTGCAAAACAGTTTTAACAGTTCGCCAGACTTCGGCATAGAGGGAGCCAGCTCGGCATATGACGAATAGTTTCGACCATTGACGATTTGTTTTGCACAATGTTGAACCATTCGTTCAATGTCGAGTTGTAGAGAAAGATCGCCGAATAGTTTTGCACAATGGTAATTCTTTGTGACCAACCGCCCATTTGTAACGCCACCTATATGGCGAATGTGTACAAATGTTTTGCCCGATGGTCAAAAGCTAACGCAAAAAGGTGTAGTACTTCAAGTGGCGGCAATAACGCGTGACCTCGCTACAGAGCAGGGACTAATCTTCTCGTGTCTCTTGATCCCGCGCCCCGTAGGGGGATGGGGGGGGGGGCGAAACGGCATCCTGTCCTTTTCCGCAGATATCTCCCAAACGGCTGCAGATATCGTCACCAAACTTTTAAGACCATTCCGGGCATCAATTTTACACATTGTGACCAAAAAAATTTCATAGGCTATGATAGGTTGGCCGTAAATGACGTCAGAATGACGTCATGTTCTGCCATATTCGACCCAAAAAGGTTTTGCGGGAAGAGCTGTCAGCCCTACAGCTTTGAAGATACAGAAAAATGTCTAAGACATGAAAGGTGTAGAATAAATAGGGCTACAAAACTGATACCTCATGGCTTTGAAATTCTGGGGTTTTGACCCCCTAAAATCGAATAAGGATTTTTTTTATAGCAGCAAAACAAATCCAAAATGTTGTTCGAAATAAAAAACGGATGTATATGATAACTCGTACCGTATTCTTATCTACATACTAAACTTGAGATCGATATCTCTTTTTTGGCCAAGTTATAGCAAAAAAAACTTCAAAATTGATGACGTCAAATTTTCAAACTCAGTTGTTAGCAATTCTAGACCATGTAGCGCTAAACAAACACCACCATTGGACTCCTTGTGACGAGCTGCATTGAATCGATATCCATTTAATGCAAAAATGTCAGCTTTGAAATTTGACCTAATTTGACCTGATCTTGACCTGACCTTCACCAGAATATAGCCTTAACTGGCCCTAAAGGTTGCCTGACTCACATAATCGCATTGGTCATGTAAAATGGACCATAAAACATGTATCACACGACCCTTTCGTATTGTGACCCTCAGTGACCTGACCTCTGTGACCTGACCTGGTATTAGTGACCTCGAATAGCAAAACATGTGTTTGACGGACAATTCCCCATCGATGATTTCCAATGGCATTCCTTTTTACTCGATTGTACAGTTTGTCTTAAAAGTACCGCGCAAAGTTACGATGGATCCATCAAGCCTGACCGAGGAAGGGCCTGCTATAATTTGAAAGTGACCGAACCAATTGACCTGGGGAATGCACGAGGATGTCAATTGCTTCGGTGACTCAAATTATAGTAGGTCCTTCCTCGGTCAGGCTTGATGGATCCACCGTCACTTTGCGCGGTACTTTTAAGACAGACTGTAGGTACAACACATTTCTTGAAATGCCTGTAAAAGGTGAAAATTCGACTTTTGACCTGACCTGTGACGTTATCGGTTGGGCCGAGGTCAATGAAATTTGGTCACAAGGTAGTAGTTCCCCGTTGGGACTATCCAACGTCATTTGAATTTTGAAAATCGGCCGGTAGCTTTCCGAGATCTTAGGTGGGGGCGTTTCGCCCCCCCCTACGGGTGGTAGGGTCCACCGATAGCCCTGCGGGGCGGGTTAAATTTGATATTTCGACACGTAAAATATACTTTTGGCCATCTAACCCGTGACTTCTTGGAGGGGGCTGGGGACGGTCAATTGGTGTTATCAAAAACAAAATTTTGGATTTTCCAGGATATTTACACCTTTTTGTCATTGACATTTTCTCTATTCTCAAAACGGTAGGCTCTTCCCGCAAAACTTGTTTATCGAAAATGGCGGAACAAGACGTCATTCTGACGTCATCTGCGGCCAACCTATCGTAGCCTATTTTTTGCCACAAAATTGTAAAATTGATGCCGGGGCGGAGGTCCTGATAGTTTGGTGACGATAACTGTAATACTGAGGAGATATCGACGGAAAAGGAGAGGGTCTGTTTTGGCCCCATACGCTGCGCTGGTTAAGAAGTCTATTCGTTGTGTTTCTGAATGTCCTACGATATGATTTCTGACTGATTATTCAGGTGTTGGCATGGATAGGATAATCTTTTTGTCGGCTTCGGCCGGGTCTGCGCCAAAGTGGAATGTCCTCTTGACAAACATGTTGTTACTCGTGCTCCCGGCCGGATGGACGGTGGTCAGTGTCAGGTTGGCTGGCGGGCGGCCGCCGGGCCGGGGCGCCGCCGCTGCTCCCTTTTGCGGCATCACCCGCTGCCTCCACGGCCGAGCGCCGGCGATGAAAGTGTCGGCGCACATCGCGCCCAGCGCCGCCGCCAGCAGCACTGTCGACACCGCCTCGCAGATGACGAGCGTGCGGTTGCCGAAGAAGGCCGCCGCGGCACCCAGCGCCCAGCATGCCGCCAGCAGCACCAGCAGCGCCGTGGTGGTGAAGCGCAGGCGTCCCAGCGCGCTGGAACGGAACACGTCCTGTTAGATGTGCAAACTCACATGAGCGCACTGCGTGCTGCGACACTGATCAGCGGGACTCGGAGCGGCTGTGGTGAGCCTGCTGCTCTGGCTAGTCTCACCTTTTGCGTTTCGCTTTGTCGGCGTGTTTCATTGCCAGTGGAACTTTGTCCGATGGAAGAGTGAGCGCCCGGAACGCCAGGAACAGTCCAGCAAGCCAGATAATGAGGAGGTGACACGCAACCACCCACATGATGGCGTTGTTTGGGTCCAAATCCAGCCAGCACCTGTAATAATGCGTTCTTAGCTACTTCAATGTTACAACTGGCGATACATTGTCATTGGGTAGCCTGCCAGCAGTCTCTAAAGTTATACGTCATGATACAGCTTGAATACGCTCACTCCTATTGATTGGAAGTTGGTAGTAACTAGTAGGTGCAATCTATCATCGCAACTGGCCTCGGAATGCAACGCAATTAGCCTCTGGTATATGATAGGAGGAGCACACCGCACCCTGATTTCATGTGTCTGTGCCGACGATGTTAACCTTCGCCCCAGGGGGGGGGGGGGGAGCATATGTTACCAACCTGTTGCGTTTTTTTTTGCGTGTGAAAAAAAAAACGCGGCGCGTAGCGCTGCGGCGCTTGCAGTAGCTTTCTGTACATCAATTTTGGACAATGTGTGAATTTTTTGACCCCAGGTCATGTCAGGTCAGGTCACCAGGTCAAGTTAACTGACTAAGCCTAAAAAAGTTTGCAATCATGTCCAGCCTGCAGTGTTTGTCAGAGAGGTTTTAAACTTGGTGGATTGCGTGATGTTATGGGCGCCTATAATTTGCATTTCTCGAATTTTTATACCCGTGACCTAAGGTCAGGACAGTGGCGTGACCTTACCATTATAAGTCAATGGAGAAAATGAAAATGCCTCTAGATCCGTGTGTACGCATAGGAACAGTCCAAATATTTCAGAATCACAATGATTTGGACCACCCGTGACGACCAGGGTGTGTTTTTTTGCTGATAGCCTCTAGAAAGGTCACCGAGGTCATTTGAGGCTACAAACAGCTTTTTGCCAATAACTCTCGATTTGAAAGAGATAGAAGGCTGGGGATGGCCTCATTGTGTTTGTCTTGTTGACACGCATCGACTGATATGCAACATGACCTTTTCCGGTGAGGTAATGACCTTGACCTGAGGTCAAATTTTCAAGTTGACCTTTCAAGGTCAAATTATAGTTAATTCGACGCGTCTTGGCAAGAGGAACACGATTCTGGCAATAGAAATGTCGTGGCTTGTCAAAAGTTATTGTCGAAAAAACACTTCTCTTAAAAACAGCTATTTTTTGATTTTTTGCCCTCTGGAGGCTAAACCGTTGACCTGAGGTCAATTTTGATATTGACCTTATCAAAAGAAGAGTTCAAAAGCTATCGAATGCTTTTCCATGCGTTTTTCTAGCTATCATAGTTCCTGGGATAAGGGCATGTTTTCTTAAAAATAGAGGTACCTAATGACAATTGGCAAATTTTGACCTTTGATGACCTCTGGTGACCCCAATATTGCTCTAAAATGAAAGATGACGGAAATACTTTCAAACGTACGCATTGAGTGCTATCTACTGCTTTTTACCGCGTCTTTCTAGCCCACTTAGTTTTTGAGTTAGAGGTGGGTGGTAACATATGCCTCCCCCTACTATGGCGAAGGTGGCTGAGACCGCCACTGGGACGCGGGTTGTTTAACCAGTCGCGCTGGGGTGGTATGGCGTCCGACTCACGTCTGGGGCGGCGTCCACGTATCCGCGAGAGTCGACGGCGGCGGCGATAAGCAGCATGACCACGGCCGTCTGCGGCCCGGCGGCCAGCAGCGGCACCGCCCAGGCGTGTCTGCCGGGGAAGCGGCCGGCCGCGCCGCCCAGCAGGCCGGGCAGCGCCAGCGCCAGCAGCAGGACGGCCGCCAGTGCCACCGAGAAGGCCAGGTGGGTGATGGCGGCGGCCGCGCGGCAGCCGGCCGTGCCGCCCGCCGACAGCGGGCCGCCGTGCGACAGCAGCACAAACAGATACCCGACCGACACCGTGATGGCCACCGTCACCTGGTAGATGCCCTCGGGAACGGGCACTCTGGAAAAAAATGGCAACTGGGTAGACGAATAGGCCGTTCACTGTTAGGGTAGAGTGGGGCAAAGTGGCCACCCTTACTTTCCAGCCTCAGTTATCAGTAGGTATATCTCTTTAGCTTACTGATTTTAATGACAACTAGTTAGCTGATTTGGTAGCTCATTACCTTGGCTTTCTTCGAATAACACATCAGAAACATGTGGCATGCACCTAGTTTTTTAGATATGCTATCCGAATTGAGAGGACTACAAATCGGGCATTTTGTCCTACCCATAGAGCATAACGCCCATACGAGTCGTGTTACGAGATGTACTAGGTATATTCCACACTTGTGTGCACACTTATCGCCGTTGATCAAATCATCGCGTCGGTACGAGAAAGTAGATATGCGTGTACTTAACCAGACACAATTCAAGGATCATTTCAAAACCGAAAAGCTCACTTTCAATCAAAGTTTCAATGTAAGTTCCAATCTAGGTTCTTCAATCTAGGTTCCTCAATCTAGGTTCCAATCAAGGACCCAACTAGGATCGTTTTCCCACCCAGTCTTTTCTTCGTTCTTTTTCAGTTTCACACATTCCGTCCAAGGCCATATAGGTATAGGCTCAAAACTCAGGCTCCAAAAATACAACGCTCGCGATTTGAAGCGTGACTAAAGGAAATCGGTCCTCCATTTTAGAATCCGCAATACCCTCCCCCGGGTGACCTGCAGCGCTCTCAGCTATTTGTTTCTGCACAGGTGAAGTCTCTGAACGGGGCACTGCAGGTCACAATCTACTGTGCGCAGAGCCGCCGCCCGTGCTCACCCGCCTCGGCCCGGATAAAGCGCCGTGAAGATCCCGGTTTTCCACAGCAGCCTGTTCCTGGACCGGTCGCCCTCGATGAGGACCAGATCGACGAAGTCGTTGAGAGAGAGCGTTTGTCTCCGCATGACCTCGCTCGATGTAATCCTGGATAGCGTCATCATATTTCTTCAGTCGCTTGTTTCTTTTGAGCGAGGCTTCGCAAGCTTCCAGCCGAGTGAGTGCATGACGTTCGTTAGTTGGTAGCTGTGTCTTCCCATCTTCCTTCCAGGGCCAGCGAGTCTCATATCGCCCATCTGGGAGGCGACTGCACGTAGGTACCGTAGAAATGTTGCATGATATCATCTTCTTTTTTGCAAGCTTTATCCGCTCATGTGGCACTAATTCCGATGCCCTCCAAGCTCCATAGGGCCTCAAGCTGGCTTCTCGCTTCCGTTTGCCGGGCTTATATGAAGTTCGAAATGACTAGAGCTGAGCCTCCGACTCCGGCTCTGGCTTTATTTCCATAATCGACTCCGACTATAAGTTAAGTATAAGGTGAGGTAATTATAAGGTAGGTTAAGTAAGTGTAAGTAAGTATATAATGTTAGTATATAGTTACCCAGTACCCACCCCGTGGGGTAAGACGCCCTTTTGCAAGACTTTTTAACACGCGCACCGACGGGGGGCGGATATCCGTCCCCCTCCTGAGGTTTTTTGCCGCGGCGCGTAGCGCCGCGAAATTTGGTACGACTATTCTCTCATCAATTTTACACATAGTGTGCAAGTTTGAACCTCCTAACGTTTTAGGTCAGGTCACCAGGTCACTTTGAATGACCCAACCTCAAGTCACTTTTTCGCAACTTTGTCACCGTGCCAGAGCTACAGTAGATGTCGGAGGCCTTTGAAAGTCGCAGGATGTATAAGGTCATTATTAGCTACAATTTGTATATCTCAGAATTTTGATGTCGGTGACCTAAGGTCAGGTCAATTTCGCGACCTCCACATTATACCTAAGTCAATGGGGAAAAAATCAACTCCCTGTTTTTACCACTAAAACGGGTCGGAATGGCCCCATTTACCATACATGACTTCATATACGATCAACCTTCACTACCTTGAGGTCTGTTTTGCTGTTGGGCAGCTGTAAGGTCATGTGACGTCATCAAAGGTCACCAGCGGTTTTTTGCCAATAACTCCGTACAGGTACAAGATACAGCCGCTAGGATGGTCTCATTATGTTCAGCTCGTCAAGACGCATGGAATGATATATATATATATGAATACTTCGAGGTCATGTGACCTGAGGTCAACCTTTCACCTTGATCTTTCGAGGTCAACATATATATCATTCGATGCGGATTGACGAGAGGATTACGATGGTGCCCTTAGTTTGTTCCTATCTTGACTAGTTCGAAAGTTATTCGAGAAAAACTCTCCCCATATCTGGCGCCGCCATTTTGACTTTTTTGACCCCTGTGACGTCATCTTTGACCTGACCTGAAAATGACCTTAGTAAAAATTGTAGACCTTGTCCGTGCATATCCGATGCCGTTTACCGCTTGTCGCTATCTTGCTTTGTTCTCGAGATCTCAGGGGGAGGGGGGCGGTCATCCGCCCCCCCGTCGGTACGAAGTTGGCGCAGACCCCCGTCGGTGCGCGGGTTAAAACATCTGTCTCGCTCACTACATAGTGATAATGCACAATTTCCAGCTCGCAAAGAAAGAGAAATAGTTGGTCTATTCTAATGCACACACATTTCCATGGTGGATGCGATTATGCGGCGAGTGTATGCATTTTCCCTTAAAGGAACTATCCCACCTTCTAAAATGTTGTTAAAACCAGTTAAATTGTGCCCGACTTTATAGATTGGATGACCAGAAACACGGTTCTGGCATTTATTTTTCATTAAACATCTTAGGCTTCCCATATTCCAAACACAAACTTTCAAATATGTGACGTCACAGCCCAAAATTACCTCCTTCCCCAGGCCACATTACTGTCATAAAGCTGATTCTTTTTACTCTGTAGGCACCACAACAAAGTTCAGACCAAGTTTTAAGCGATTTTTCAACGAACAAACCCATTTAAATCAGAATGACTAAACGAGGTGACGTCACACTAACGGTCGCTCCATGTTGAAGATAGGGCCTTGTACAAGGCCCATTTTCAAATGAAGGGAACGAATTTCTTCAACACCAAGAGGCCGCGGGGGTTGCAACCTAGATAGTGGTTTCTGAACCTCGCCGCAAACTTGGCTATCTCAACTCAAACCCCATGTTAAAGGTGGGATAGTCCCTTTAAGGGGAGCGTCGTACCCCGCTCTCCCCTACTTTTGTTATTTTTTTTCGGGGCCCTCGCTGTTCCTACGGCGTCATTTCGAGGCAATCATGTGGTATTTAAAAAGCGCGGCATTTACGGCAGATGTTGCGCGCAAATAGCATATATACCTACTATCACTGCTTCACAAAGATGTTTGTAGGTATAAGGTTTTAAAATCGCTAGATCTGCGCTAACATCAAAAATTCAGAGGGGACATTCAAATGCATTGGCCCATCTGAATCCAATGTGCTGCAACTTTGAACTTAAATATTTCCGCATTGAAGCCTTTCTCGACATTGTGAGTGCTCAAACCAGTAACTAGTAAGTGCGAGCCAGGGACCCCAATTTTGCTATCTCAACTCAAAACTAATGTTAAGGTGGGATGGTCACTTTAATCGCGAGGGATTGGGTATTCCAAGCCCATTGCGACACCTTACAGTGTTCTGTCGTAAGTGCCAGGTGATGCTGAAGTGGTCTCGTAATGCACTAACCTGGCCAGCAGCAGGATAATGGCGACCAGCAGGCCGGTCACCATCACTATGACGTAGCTGAGCGCCAAACACATGCG
Organism: Amphibalanus amphitrite; assembly: GCF_019059575.1. Classification (NCBI taxonomy): domain Eukaryota; kingdom Metazoa; phylum Arthropoda; class Thecostraca; order Balanomorpha; family Balanidae; genus Amphibalanus; species Amphibalanus amphitrite. The sequence continues at coordinate 45,206 of NW_024882308.1, forward strand.
CGGTCCATCGTCCACCGGGAACATTGATGGCTGCAGGAGCATGCACAGACGAATCATAAATCGTATTAATGTATCATATAGGTATGTCTCCATTGTTACTTATGCATTCATGTGGGCTAGGCACTGGATGGGACCCACGCGTCTCAGGCCTAGCGGAAAGGATCAGTGACACACATCGCCAGGGAGGATCAGTGACACACAGGATCAGTGACACGTGTCGCTAGGGAAGAGCACCAGCGTTCTCACCTGACGCGGAGGATCCAAAGCGCGAATGATGATAGGTCCCACCATGGTCTGTTTTCCAGCCGAGTCACGAACTATCGTCACCTCGTACAGGGCGTTCTCGTCCAGCTCTTCCAGCACCACTGTCGTGCCAAGGGATACGCATTACACATGATCGCATTTCACACGGAGGTTTGTACTTAGGTTATAGGTACAGGGCTCGCGGGTTTTAGCGGTAGGTTTTGCACCTAGAAAATTTAGTGTACTTCAGGCTATATCTTCGTCGTCTTAAGCTTTTAACCCGGCGGCCGCTGGGCCTCCGCGCCACCCGCCGGCCGCTGGGGGGCATATAGTTGCCCCCCTTTACTTCTGCGACGATATCGTCGCAACGCGAAGAGATAGAGAAGCGAAACTTTGCACACATCTTCCTGAATACCTAGTTGAGGTTGTGTCCAAATTTGGTGTCGATCCCATTTGAAATGACGTCACAGTGACGTCATAAGTGAAATTATAGATTTGCGACTCTTATATTCCTCACGATACATCAGATATATGGGACCGAATATAAAGGGTCGATTATTGGCAGAAACTAGATGGAAGTGTAGTTAGATATTTTAGGATGACAGCAGGTGCTGTCTAGTTCATTTACAGTTGAGTTTCATACTCAGCGTCATCAGAAACGGTCCTATCGGAAAACGACAAAACTTTATGACGTCACTGTGACGTCATCTTAGGTGCTACAACCAAACTTTCCTCAAACATTGCCTAGGTATTCATTTGAAGCTATGCCAAGTTTCACGTTCGTAGCTCATCAGGTTTCGGAGATATTTCACAAAACGTAAAGGGGGGGGGGGCAACTTTATGCCCCCCCAGCGGCTCGTGGGTTAAGTGTTGAAGATGCGATCGACTTGTTGGGTAACAAGCCGGCCATGATCGTGTAAAATGGCTTCATCGTAGATCGATTAGTTTCTGAGATATAACCGGAAATGTAAAAGTGCAAAACCTACCGCTTAATCTCGCGAGACCTGTACATACATGCATTACATCCATCCGGGTATTCAGCACTGAAAGGGCTGAACAGTGTAGGACATATACCTATAGGTAGTATGTCTACGCGCTAACAATGGGGGTGCAGAGACCACACCAACCAGCTGTTCTTATCCCAAGAAAACAGCTGGAGAACTAAACCCCAGCAAAATTATGTTTGAGGCATTTAGCAGCTAGTTGACATCAGCTGATATCTTTGACGTGCTAAATCGTAAGTCGGACCCATAGCGCGCTGGAGGCAGCCGTGGATGGTCCCTCTGCAAGTCATACCTGGTGGTGACTTGTAGGTGTCGCTGGTGGCGGCGCGTTTGATGCGAACGTCGTGGCCGGTCCTGGCGGCGCCTGTCTCGGCGCCGCCGGGGGTAGGCGGCGGGCGCTTGTACACGGTCACCAGGTAGGAGGCCGACCACGCCTCCGGCACAATCCAGTCGATGCGGATGCGAGAGCTGCTCGGCTCGATGCGGAGGTCACTCTCCCGGAACTCTGGCAACGTTACTGCCGGGAGCAGAGGACTACTGTCAACAAGCATCCGGCATCCGACTCACGAGTTAATTGATAGATGGTCATGGGCCACCTCTACATTGTCCAACTACCGAAGTCTACATGGTCAAACTACCTAGAACTTGTGATCTTACACCCGGATATGATGTTCTTTTTAACCCGGCAGTCGCTGGGGTATTTCACTCGCCACTCGCCGCCACTCGCCGTTTGCTGGGGGGAGGGTGGCGTTAAACGCCTCCAGCCGATAACTGAAGAACCAATAGGCCCAGCGAAATGCACGAAGCGGCAAACGAAAGAACGCGACGAGACGCTTCAGGTGAGTACTTGAAAGTAGTTGGATTTCGAGGTCACAGGTCGGGTCAAAGTCAGGTCAAACACCTGAAATCGGGTTTTCAATAGCATGGACTTCAGCACCTCGTAATGAGTGCCTATCGTCATAAACTCTGTCAAAACTGTACACAGTCCTTCATAAAAGGCCTAGAAGAGTGTCAGATCCATGTAGGGGTCAATGAAACATAGGCCAGGGACAAGGTCAGGTCAATCAGGTAAGCACATATCCCCGAAATGAGAACTGTTATTCGCAGTCTATTTACACATGTTTTATGGGTAATTTTGGGCGTACAACACGATGTTGACATTCATTTTATCATATGATTACGTGTTTGGTAAAAAAAGTGAAGTTAATAATGCATGCATTATGGTCGTGAAGTACCTAAATACAAAAAAATGCCAAGATTTAGTTCGAGATTTTGGAAAATGTGGAACGATAATCGAAAATCCAAGATTGCTATTTGATTGTTCATGGTATTGGCAGTCTAGCGGTAGGGGGGAGTGGGGAAAGATGCCCAGGGTTTTGCTATGTCATATATTATTCGAGAATTACGATCGGAAATAAAAAACTTGGAGTTTCAACGGAAGCCGACATCATTTTTCTTAAAAAATATCACACTTTCGTGCCTGAAATATGAAAACTTATTTGCTATTAAGCATTTTCCTGAAGAAGTGAAAGGGGGCATCTTACCCCACAGGGTGGGAAAGACGCCCCCTGGGGTTGGGGAAGATGCCCCCTGCACTATAAGTGACATAAATGGGCACGTGAATCGCCTGAACGAATCAGTAGTCCCTTCGAGCCTGCAGTAGACACCAAACGTCATCGTAAGGGCCCTCAAAAGTAGTCGTAAGGGCTTCAGAGGTCATCGTTAGGGCTATCATAGTCCAGCGCGGCCACACAAACCTCCGTGGTGGCGTTCGGAGACCACTGTGGGGCCCTTATAGGTCTTCATGATGCTTGAGGGCCCTCGAGCCCATCGTGGGGACCTCAGATGCCAGCGCGGCCCGTGGAGCCAACGTGGGAGCCCTCAAAGGATGTCGTGAGGGGCCCTGGAGCCAATAATGGGACCCACAGAGGCCGTCGTGAGGGTTCTCAGAGTCAGATGCCGCCCAAAAAGTCGCTGTGTGGGCCGAGAGACCGGCATGGGGAGCACTCGACCGTACTGAACTCTCAATAGTCCCAGATCGGCTTTTGTCTCTCATCACAAGTATGTAATAAATTATTTGACGGGCTGCTTGAAGGACAGCCTACGGATTTAGGGGGCGTCTTTCCCCATCAGGGCAGGGGGCATCTTACCCCAAGGCACCGAATTAACGTTTTATCAGTACAATTTGTTAGCCCTAAAACTACACCCTGAAACAAACTGGCTGGGACACAGTACACGCATGCTAATGTATCACGACTATAGCAAGGGACGCAAAAATTGTCTACCTTCTTTGATATTTACAATGTTTTGACACCAAAATATTTTTTGAAAGCAGCAAATAAAAAACATGCAATCACCAGCCAGCCGTTGCCCAACTGAGCTTCGCAAATTTTTGTGCAGTTAACAAGGCAGGCTTCCGCTTTACGCTAAGAACATTAATTTCCAGGTTTGATTCTTTGTTTCGCCGCTAGAGGGGGTGGGGCGTCTTTCCCACCCTGGGCATCTTACCCCACTCTCCCCTACAGCTTTTACAGCATATCTGTATGTGTATCCTGTGGTTTTAGATGCTTTTTTGAACAAAGTGCCGTTTTCGGTCGAAAACTCAGAAATTATGACGTCACTAAAACCTCAATATCTTTTTTTTAAATTTCGTCACAATCAACTGCAATCAATTACCTACAGGTACCCAAAATTAGCCCGCACCCCGTAGGGCTATCGGCGGACCCTACCAACCGTAGGGGGGGCAGTTTCAGCCCCCTAAGATCTCGGAAAGTTACCGGCCGATTTTCAAAATTCAAACGGCGTTGGATAGCCCATACAGGGAACTACCTTGTGACCTAATTTCATTGACCTCAGCCTAACCGATGACGTTACATGTCAGGTCAAAAGTCGAGTTTTCACCGTTTACAGGCGTTTCCAGAAATGTGTTGTAAAATCGAGTAAAAAGGAATAGGGGAGACCCGGAAGGTATGGGCCAGTTTTGTGAAAAGGCAATTTTCTTCCAGTGGGCAGGGGCTAGACCCGGTTTTTCACTCTGTGTACGTGACATTGCATTTCGCCTGCAAAGTGTGCCTGATATTAGGCATCTGGGACCAACTATTTTGTCTCGAGATAACTTTCAATAAATCATGCACTTTTTCGATCCATCAAAATACACCGGGAGGTATGGGCCACGGTCCGGGAGGTATGAGCCGGTGCCATGTTACATATTCTTCTCTCGACAATGAGAACAATACTCGTAGCTGGTATCTACCTTGATATCTCTTAGAGTTCAGGAACTGCATAAGCGGCCAACAGCTTACTTCATGGAGGTCACTACTGCACATATGTATTTTGGTAAATTCAATCATGCTCTACGAAATAAGATAAATAATACTTTTTTCTGTTCAAATGAACTTTGTAGTTACATTTTTGACCTTGCGCGACAAAAATTGAACTTATTGAAGAGGACATTTAATGAAAAAAGCACCATTTCATTGATTTAGGATCAACGGGGGTCGGTGGCCCGAACGTCCCGAATAGCACGCCAGAATGTGTAGCATCTTAGCTCATAATCTTGCAAAAAAGCTTCAAATTTTCTACCCAGTCTTAATTTGCATGCTTTAAACTTGATGTTAGCGATGGTCTGACATAATTAAACGAGCCTGGCTCAAATTTATCACGAATTTTCTGTATCTACCGTAATTTACTCGAAGAGGGCAAAAACACTTTCTTATCGCTCATTGCCAAAGAAGACCGAGGAAGATTATGGAAATCACGTGGGTTGTATAACGGAATGGCTGCTACCAGTTTACGCGGCCAAATGTGTAAAAATATGCAACACTTCTTCAAAACTGTGATGGCCCATACCTCCAGAGGGCCATGCCTCCCTAGTCTCCCCTACCATTGCAAATCATCGATGAGGAATTGTCAGTCAAACATATCTTTTGCTATTTGAGGTCACTGATACCAGGTCAGGTCACAGAGGTCAGGTCACTGAGGGTCACAATATGAAGTGTCGTGTGGTGGTACGGGGACCCGCAGTTGCTACTGTACACGAACCCCAACTCTAGCCGTCTGTCCTGCCCAGTAACAACCGATAACATTGATATCGACTGCCAGTCCTGACAGCTTATCGTTGTTCCCTGTGAGGGTGCTGGGACAATTTACTCAGGGTCGCTGTACAGTAGCAACTGCGGGTCCCCGTACATGTTTTATTGTTCATTTTACATGAAAAATGCGATTGTGTGGGTTAGGCGACCTTTGGGGCCAGTTAAGGTTACGTTCTGGTGAAGGTCAGGTCAAGGTCAGAAGTTAATATTTTTACCTAACATGGGTAGGTATCAATTCGATGCAGCTTGTCACGGGGAGTCTAATGGTGGTCTTTGTTTGTGCTAGGTGGTCTATAATTTCTAAAAATTGAGTTTGAAAATTCGACGTCATCAGTTTTGAACAGCTTTTTCACTATAACTTGGCCAAAAAAGAGATACCGATCTGAATTTCGGTATGTAAACAGAACACGGTATTGACTATGATATAGGTATACCGTCTTTTTGAAATTCGAAAAAAAACTTTTTAGATTTTTTGGCTATTATATCTAAAAAATGACTTTTATTTAAGTGAGTCAAAATCCAAAAATTTCAAAAACCGGATATAGCAGTGTTGTAGTACTGTTTATTCCACACCTTTTATGTCAAGAATATTTTCCTGTATCTTTAATGCTGTAGGGCTGACAACTCTTCCCGCGAAACCTTTTTTGGGTCGAAAATGGCAGAACATGACGTAATTCTGACGTCACTTGCGGCCAACCTATTATGGCCTCTAGAAACCTTTTTGGTCACAATATGTAAAATTCATGCTCGGAGGAGTCTTGAAAGTTTGGTGACGATATCTGCTGCCGTTTGGGAGATATCTACGGAAAAGGACTTCTCGCCCCCTCCCCCCGTACGGGGCGCGGGTTAAGCGTGCCTGCGGCGCGCCATTTTTATGCTATAGCGCGGCGAAAAAAGTGGGGGCGCTTAACGCCCCCCTCTAGCAACTCGCAGGTTAAGTATCAGATATAAAATACTGCATAAGCTACATAGATCTCTCAACTTGCCTGTTATGTTGGTGCTGCACATGGCCTGCATTTCTTGATCGCAGCTGCTCGTGGAGGCCTGGATGCCGCTGCGGTCCTGCTGCACATACGTGCATGGCTTTAGGACTGTCGGCTCGGAAAACTCCACGTCGGACTCTGCAGCGGCGTCCATTTCGGTAAAGTTCTCTTCGGCTGTGTTCACCGCCAGATCCTCAGAAAGCAGCTCGGCCAGTGGGTCCGAGGTCGGCTCAGGGGGCGGCTCCTTGAAGCCGGGTAGCAGCTCAACATCTCCGGGCTCTGAGCGTCGGGTCAAGTCACGGCGGCGACGTCGCTTCTCCCGTTGGACGACCCAGAAGCTCTTGTTCAGCACGAGAGAGATGTTTTTGACCAGCTGGTACTCCTGCAAAAAACAATATTCAAACTAAAGCGGAATGACGGGCGCAGTTCGCATGGCATAGTGCCTCCGTAATTGCAACCGCAAAACCAGGGATGCGGAGCCGTGGAAATTTTAGACGGCTCCGGCTCCGGCTCCGGCTCCGGGTGAAATGTCATGGCGGCTCCGGCTCTGGCTCCGGCTCAGAGTACAATGGCTCGGCTCCGGCGGCTCCGGCTCCGGCTCCTACTCAGTACGTCCCCTATGCGATCAGTTAATTAAATACGGGTGGAAGAAATAAGGCGATGGGATTGTTACACGTTGCTTCTGTATTTGCATACAGGGTGACACAAAAAAAAAAAACGGTCATCACCAAATTTCGAATAACTTCGGAAGTTTTATTCAGATCAGCACCAAACTTCCGTCACTTAAGGTCACACCTATGTAGCATACATCCACCAAGTTTCAAGTCTTCACTACGAATACGTTTAGTACAGTGTGTGTTTTACTGACGCTCCACAATGTGCTCCAGGTGAGCGCCACGGCGCTGCAGGGCGTAGGCACACTTGCATCCGGCGGGCAAAGTTGTCGATAACCCGATGGCTGTGCACTTTACAGAGTGCAATGGCCTCTGGAGACACTGCTCAGGGGTGTGCTACCCCTGAAACGTTATTCTTATCGGGTTATCGGCAACTTTGCCCGCCGGATGCAGGTGTGCCTACGCCCTGCAGCGCCGGGGCGCTCACCCGGAGCACATTGTGGAGCGTCCGTAAAACACACACTGTACTAAAAGTATTCGTAGTGAAGACTTGAAACTTGGTGGATGTCTGCTACATAGGTGTGACCTAAAGTGGCCGAAGTTTGGTGATGATCTGAATAAAGCTTCCGAAGTTATTCGAATTTTGGTGATGACCGCTTTTTTTGTGTCACCCTGTATAACAAGGCTATTTTGAATGCCACATTGTTTTACGCCTTGTACTGTCAAACCGAACTAGGTAAATATTTTTTCCCTCTGAAAAAAAGAAGCCGGAGTCGCCCCGTTTTTTGACGGCTCCGGCTCCGGCTCCGGCTCCGGGCTATATGTATTGTTTCACGGCTCCGCCTCCGGCTCCGGGCAAAATATGCCGGCTCCGGCGGCTTCGGCTCCAGCTCCGCATCCCTGCGCAAAACACGTTGTTGCAAGACATACATGCATACATACCTACATGCTCATATGCTCACCTCTCTGGTGGCGATGGGGGCCACCCACGGGCGAGCCCTCAGGCTGGCGCTGGCCGGTCGGGCGTCGCCGCTGGTGTCGCACGTGGACAGAGCCTCTGAGTATGTCGCCGCCTCCTGGGACGGCCAGAAACAGAGGGCGCCCAGCTGATACTCGCCGGACATACAGGTGGGCCCTGTACAGCATGCAGGGCGTCCGTTACAGTCAGCCATGGCAATCACCGGAGCGGTGGCGCCTAAACACATTGACATGATGAATAAATGATCCCTCACACCACAGGTAAGGAATGACCACAGGTACTATTCGTAGTCCTCGTTATGACTTTAGACGCCCAATAACAGTACCCCGAGGCCAGACGTCGCTAAGGTGTACGGCGTGGTTAATAGAGGTGATCTGAGCATTGTTGGGTCGTGCGTCGCCGTGGCCTACTGACCGGCGCTGAATGCCACGTAGTCGGTGGTGTCGTTGGAGTCGGCGTCGAACAGCGCCAGCAGGTAGCGGGCGCCCAACTCCAGGCCCGACCAGCGGATGTTGTCGGACGGCTGGCGCCGCGCTCGGTCCGTGCTCAGCCTACTCAGCGACTCGGCAGTGGCCGCCCCGACAGCGCTCGCCGCGCCGTCAGCTTCCAGATCCGCAGCCCGCTGGGCGGCGGCTGGCCGCCACAGTTAGGTCAACAACGCAGAATACCCAACAATTACCGGGGTTACATGAACGATCCGTTCCAAATACGTACTACGGTAATGCGCATCAGCTCCCAAAAACGTATCTACGGCACCGGTTACATGAGACTAATTCGTTTTATCTACGTCAAACGGATCTTGTTTGGCTCACTCCTCGACGGCCGGTTATTCGCATCACAAACGGAATAGGATTGGCGTACAGTCATGGCGCAGTTGCGGCATTTACCGGGACGACTGAACGAAATTTTCAATATTCATATCATTTGATAGGCTCAAAAACATTTAAAATTAACATGAAATCAAAAAATGAAAACAAAGTTTCCTTGTTTTAAATCACTGGGCACTGATTCACCATGCAGCGACAGCAGGGTGGTCAGAAAAAATTATCCATCAAAATATTTCATTCATTTTATTTTTGATCTTTATCAAATTCACCTTCAAAGACTAAACCAAAATACCAACATTTTTTTTGTGCTATTTTCTACGAGGCAGCAAAAAAAAAATGCTTAGTATTTTGCATTTTGACGCTTCCATTCAGCAAAGAATAGTTCTTGTGAAATACGGCCCGAATCGTGTGCCTCGGTTACATGAGCGATCCGTTCCAAATACGTACTACGCTAATTCGCATCAGCTCCCCGAGAACGCATTCAGTGCACCGACTACATGAGCAAATTCGTATCAGTGACGTCAAACGGATCTAGTTTGGCTCTCGGCCTGACGGAAGGTAATGCGCACTACAAACGGAATAGCATACAAATGTGGCGCATTTCCGTAGCAATAGAGGTGACTGAATTAAAAATTTATTATCTTATGTCTTTTTTGCATTTAATCTGCTCAGATCATTCTCAATTAACTTAACAAAAAAAAAGTTGAACATAAAGTTGTCTTGCTTTGACTCATTGGGCACTTGCCTCTCTTGATTCGTCTGTAGTGCTGTCAGAATTTTTTTTTCAACTGAAAGTACTTAGATATTTACTTTTTGGTTTTCTCTATATTTATTTTTGAAAACTTGACAAAATACCGACATAATTTTTTAATTATTATTTCAAAAGAAGAAAATGAAAGAAGTACCTATAATTTTGCATTTTAATGTTTCTTTTTGGGAAGAAATAGTTCCTGTAATACGTATCTTGGTCCTATTCGCTTCTAAACCTCCTTTCTCAGCGGATTTTGTTCGGACCGCCGATTCGTACTAGCAGGTGGCTACATGAGTCGGTAATGCGTTCCTAATTCGAATAAACGGCTAAATACGTATTTACTGTGCTCATGTAACCCCGGTAAATGTAGGAAACACTGAGCCAAAATATATCATGGTTTCTAACCTGGGTACGGGCGTCGTCCCACGGGTTGTGTCGGCCTCGCACGACGCCATTGCTACATTATATGTATGGAAACTCTTGCGGAGGGGAGAGGATACGGATTTTTTGCTCCCGTCCGAGCGAGCAACGTTATAGCCGGTCCCCGTTTCCCGGCTACTTCGGCGGCCGCTAACGTTGCCGTGTCCGTTCGGTACGTTACTGTCCAGTGTCCACCGGCGGACATAGCAACACTAGCGCCAGCCCGCAAGCATATAGCGGCCGGTGTCGGAACTAACGGGCCCCGTGGCCCGTTAGTTCCGCTAGTAACGGGCCCCGTCTATACACTGACGGCGAAGGCTCCGCAGACAACAGAGTGTATTTCATATAATCTAATATAGGCGGCGGAACGGGGGGGGGGGCGCACCGGGGTACCATGCCCCCTTGATTTTGGCATTTTAACATTAGCCCTATGGGCGTTGCATGGAAACAATGGGACCAAAAGTCGGCAGTGCCCCCCCCCTAATTGAAGGTGTTCCGCCGCTACTGTAATCTAACCAAGAACGAATGCCAAATATTAAGATGCCCCAACGGAATTTTATTCTTTGAACAATTCTGAATCGATTGGTACCACACTCTTTCTATCATAATGTTGCAGCTCGTCGGACTCGGGATTTCTACACTCCCCCGCGCGAATGTTCGCCATGTAGGTAGGCACCCACTAGGCAATGCATATCCATGTGCCAGAGTTGGGGTATGCTGCACGTGCGCACGTGCAGGGCCCATGGGTCGTTTCCAGGTCTCGAGAACGGCTGGACCGATGGCGTCCAAATTTGGTACACGGTTAGGGAGCAGTTAGTAGAGTGCCGTGCACAAGTCCCATTCTGCACGTGCGCACGTGCAGGTTGCCGCTTCCAGATCTCGAGAACGGCTGGGCCGATTGTGCTCAAATTCGGCACATCGCTAGAGACGGGTGCCATGCACAAGTAAGTTGGAGATACCCCCTGGAAATTTCGGACGTGCAAGGCTCGCTTCCATGACAAAATATCGAAACGCAAAATATCGAAGCGCAAAATATCGAACGCAAATTATCGAAAGCAAAATATCGAAGTCGCAAATTATCGAAATTGCAAAATATCGAAATCGCAAAATATCGAATTGCAAAATATCGAAATCGCAAAATATCGATTTCGCAAAATATCGAATCGCAAAATATCGAATTGCAAAATATCGAAATCGCAAAATATCGAATAGCATAATATCGAAAGCAAAATATCGAAACGCAAACTATCGAAACGCAAAATATCGAAACGCAAAACATCGAAAGACAAAATATCGAAAGACAAAATATTGAAAGACAAAACATCGAAAGACAAAATATCGAAAGACAAAATATTGAAAGACAAAATATCGAAAGACAAAATATCGAAAGGCAAAATATCGAACGCAGAATATCGAAAAGACAAAATATCGAACGCAAAATATCGAAAAGGCAAAATATCGAACGCAAAATATCGAAAAGGCAAAATATCGAACGCAAAATATCGAAAAGACAAAATAACGAACGCAAAGTGTCGAAAAGGTAAAATATCGACTTGAAATGGCCCTCTGCGGACTCCTTAGAGCTCTGTCGAACTCATCGGGCCCTCCGTTATCTGTAGGCCTCAAAGAGCAATCAGCGGGTCCATGACAGACTTGGAAAACTCTGATATTGTTTTGTACCTAGATCTCAGCAGTGGCGGCGGAAGGTAATTTCGGATGGGGGTGCAAAGTTTTCTCAAGGGGCCTCTCTGGAAGTTTCGCCCCCCCGATATGTGTTAGAGTGATTATCATTGCTTTATGAAAAACGAAGATTTTGGAAAACTATCCCCAAACACACAAGTTCTGCAAAATATTTGAAATTACAGTGTACCTAACTCAAATAAAGCATAACGAAGCAAATGCAGATAGTTTTTATCATCTAATCTTGTTTTAGTCTCGCCACCACCCTCAGCATCTCAACCCACTTTTCTGGATCCGCAGTGGACCATTAAGGGCCCTACGAGACCGTTCTTAGAAGACCGTGTTTAAAGGGACTATCCCACCTTCTAAAATGCTGTTAAAACCAATTAAATTGTGCCCGACTTTATAGATTGGATGACCAGGAACATGGTTCTTGCATTTATTTTTCATTAAACATCTTAGGCTTCCCATATGCCAAACACAAACTTTCAAATATGTGAAGTCACAGCCCAAAACTACCTCCTTCCCCAGGCCACATTACTGTCATAAAGCTGATTCTTTTTACTCTGTAGGCGCCACAACAAAGTTCAGACCAAGTTTTAAGCGATTTTTCAACGAACAAACCCATTTAAATCAGAATGACTAAACGAGGTGACGTCACACTAACGGTCGCTCCATGTTGAAGATAGGGCCTTGCACAAGGCCCATTTTCAAATGAAGGGAACGAATTTCTTCAACACCAAGAGGCCGCGGGGGTTGCAACCTAGATAGATAGTGGTTTCTGAACCTCGCCGCAAACTTGGCTATCTCAACTCAAACCCCATGTTAAAGGTGAGATAGTCCCTTTAAAAACCCCTTGGAAACCGACCCCTTAGAGGCTCCTCCAGAGACCTACATGACTCCCCAGACCGAATGAGCCATCCGACCAGGGTCGGTCCCTCAGAAGTTGCTGAAGAGTTTCAGGAAGCAGTATACTCGTAGGCTCGAAAGGCTTTTGATGGCTCTCAGAGACTGGCATCGGACCCAAAAAAGCCTGTATGGTGACCCTCCAAAGCCTGGATGGCCACCAGGAGCCGATGATTAGCCTAAAGAGCCAGTATGGAGGACTGAATAGAGGAAAGGACTAGGAGTCTCAGTGGGGCCTTCAGGAGCAAGCGTTTGGGCCCCAAAAGTATGTGTGGGGTCTTAGAGGCAGGTAGGCCCCTGGAGCGTGCACGGGGTGGGACCCCGTGCGCTAGCGAGGTGGGAGCTAGCGTGTGAGCCCAAATATTCGACTGGCGGCTACTAGAACCTGCATGGGGATTCTTAGAAGCCGCTTAGACCCATATATGATGAGTCATGAGTCCCAAGAGTCGATGTAGGGGCCCTAAAAGCCGGTGTAGGGCCCATGGCCCCATAAGTTCCGGCGTTGGGACTCTCAGAGGCCGACGGAAGGGGAACCAAGAGCGGATAAAGTGATTCAACAAGCCGACATTTGGCCTGAGAATCAGTGTGGAATTCTAGGAGTCTGCGTGAGCTCTCGGAGACCTTCGTAGGGCCCACAAAGGTCGTTCTGAGTGCCCTCTGAATCTGAACTCTGCGGAGCCCTTAGAGGCCAGCATGTCCCCTGGCACCTGCCTGCGTTGATTTGAGACCCTCCGAGACCCTCCGAAAACTCTGGGTTGGATCCGCCTATGTTTGATAGCCCCGGAAGATCTGTCGAGCGAAACCTAATTTCGACAGAGTTCGACAGAGCTCTAAGGAGTCCGCAGAGGGCCATTTCAAGTCGATATTTTACCTTTTCGACGCTTTGCGTTCGTTATTTTGTCATTTCGATATTTTGCGTTCGATATTTTGCCTTTTCGATATTCTGCGTTCGATATTCTGCCTTTTCGATATTTTGCGTTCGATATTTTGTCTTTTCGATGTTCTGCGTTCGATATTTTGTCTTTTCGATATTCTGCGTCCCATATTTTGCCTTTTCGATATTTTGTCTGTTCGATATCTTGCGTTCGATATTTTGTCTTTTCGATATTCTGCGTTCGATATTTTGCCTTTTCGATATTTTGTCTTCCGATATTTTGTCTTTCGATGTTTTGTCTTTCGATATTTTGTCTTTCAATACTTTGTCTTTCGATATTTTGCGTTTCGATGTTTTGCTTTCGATATTATACTATTCGATATTTTGCGAGTTCGATATTTTGCAATTCGATATTATGCAATTCGATATTTTGCGATGTCGATATTTTGCGATGTCGATATTTTGCGGTTCGATATTTTGCGATTTCGATATTTTGCGCATTTGATATTTTGCTTTCGATATTCTGCCACTTCGATAATTTGTCTTCGATATTTTGCTATTCGATATTTTGCTTTTCGATATTTTGTCCGGAACCCGCAAGGCTCACCCTCTCGCTCGCTCCGTTAGTCGCCCCAAAAGGCGCTTTACTGGTAATGATGTTTAGGATGCCCCAGTTGATTGCAATGCTCCGAAAAATTCTGAAGCGACTGATACCAGAAATAAGTACCTACATACATAGTAGATTGTCATCGGACTAACGTGTTTTTGTTAAAACAGTGATGCTGATGAACATTGTTATCTTCTACTCCCAAATTCCGGTGTCAATTTTTCATGAACATGGGTGAAAAGTACGTCAGAGTGAACGAACATTATTGAAAGCTATTGTAGTATACAGACTTTTTAGTTAATAGTTAAGTTTTCCCATAGAGCCGTTTTAATCCCAAGCTCGGCCTCCGCGAGACCTACATAGTTGCATTGAGTGGCCGAGAGTGGGCGCTACCGTCGCCGACTGGGCCGCAGCCAGTATACTGGCAAAAATCCAGCTGTTATGATATCGTTTGTTGGTAACTAAGTGTGACGTTCTTTCTAAATGCTCGCTGCATATAGAAACAACCGTTTAGTGAAGAAAATTATTTAGATTTTATTAATAATAAAAGTCTGATCCCCAATGTCCGCTTTTCTATGGAGTATGGACCGTAACGACCTACCCAGAGCCTGCGAGAGGGCCTGCACACTGGGCGACGGCGGCTCAGCCACATCCATTCGCCGGAGGACCACGTCGACGGCCTGGTCCCCGGCGCCGGCCACGACCTTCCGCTGCCAGACGGCCGTCAGCAGGCCGGAGCGGGAGATGGCCACACTCAGCGGCAGCAGCGACACTGAAACGGGCCCGGCCACCGTCACCACCAGCCCCCTGAGCACACTAGAGGGCCGACACATGCACGGACAATTTCGAAATATCTGAAATCCCGTTAGACATTTTATACTTTTCCGCACATTGTTTGCACACGCCGCAGAACCATAAGCCTACATTAACACGCGCAGTGGAAGGGTTGCTAGTACTACGCCCAGAGATCTTAGGGGCGAATGTCGTCCCCCTAAGATCTCAGCTCCCACTGAAGCAAGAGAGACGAAATTTGGAGGGTAGGTGGGGGCACTGGGGTACTCTGTTGTGTCTGAATTTCATGACCCTAGGTCAAAATCTTCAAGGTCAAATGAGGTCAAATATGGCAAAATCTGCAATATGAGCGACATTTTTGCGTTTAAACGCCGATAAGACAAAAAGTTACCGGCCGATTTTACTTTTTCTTTGACTATACGAAAGAACGTACGTTTCTGAGTGTGTATGATGAATTTCACGTTAAAGGGACTGTCCCACCTTTGCATTAGTTCTGAGTTGAGATAGCCAAGCTGGCGGCCAGGTTCAGAAACCACTATATATCCTGGTCGCAATATCCTCAGTTTCGTGGTGTTAAAGAAATTCGTTCCCTTCATTTAAAAGGTGGGCCTTAGCTAAGGCCCCATCTCTTAACCCGCGCCCTGCTGGGGGGGGGGGGGTGTTTGAACACCCCCCGTTGTGTTTTTTCGCGAATATCTCAAAAACGGCGGCGGTACACCTTATTATACATCAATTCTACACAAGTTGTGAAAATTTCAGACCAAGGTCATTCAAGGTCAGGTCACCAGGTCACTTGAAGTGACCTCACCTCATAAAACGTTTCAATGTCTGTCATAGCTACACCGAGTGACCGATCGGTTTGAAACTTTCAGCGATTGCTAAGAGCAATAGCATGCACAAAATGTATATTTCAGAATTTTGATATCGATGACCTAAGGTCAGGTCAATTTTGCGACCTCCCCATTATAAGCCAATGGGAGAAAATTGAAATGCGCCTCTTTCGGACGAAAGACATCATAAACACTCCCAAACACTGAATTAGGTACAAGTGGTTTAGACACACTGAACATGAAAATGGTGTCCGTGACCCCTGTTTATGCCCTGAGGTCATCTTAGGTCACGAATGGTATCTAGTCAAAATTGATGTGAAAAGGATCAATAACATGCCAAAAATTGTATTGGGTTCTTTAGTTTACCAAAGAGAAACAAAATAGACAAGCTTTCGACAACACTGTCATCATCAGGTCTGAGTTTCCTTTAATTTCCTTTAATTCCTTTACACACTTCACAACAAAGTAAAGGAATTTCAAAAACTCAGACCTGATGATGACAGTGTTGTCGAAAGCTTGTCTCTTTTGTTTCTCTTTGGTAAACTAAAGAACCAATACAATTTTTGGCATGTTATTGATCATTTTCACATCAATTTTGACTATAATGTCTTCACTCATGCCAACCATCCAAACGATTAAGAATGGTATCTAGCAGTTTTTCGCAAATAACTTTTGATAGAGGCATGCTAGAACGATGAAAACGCCTTATGTGTGTTCAGCTCGACGATACGGATCGACTGATATGCAACATGACCCTTTCCGGTCAGGTCATGACCTTGACCTGAGGTCAAATTTTCAAATTGACCTTTTAAGGTCAAGTTATAGTTCATTCGATGCGTCTTGACGAGAGGAACACGATGCCGGTAAAAGTAAGCTCGTACAAGGCTTGGGTCAAAAGTTATTGCAGAAAAACTGTTTCCGAAAAAATCGGCTATTTTTGCAGTTTTTGCCCCCTGCAGGCAAAACCGTTGACGTTAGGTCAAATCTGAGAGAATTATTCAGAAAGGGCGTTAATAGGGCTATCGAATGCGCTTTTCCGCGGCGCTGTAGCTCTATTGGTTCCCGAGTTATGCGTTGGCTTCTTGGAAATTGTCGACATTCGACCTGGAAATCGGCGAAATTTTGGCTTCAATGACCTCTTGTGACCTGACCTTTGACCTGACCAAAAAATTGACCAAAGTGATTTCGTCATTATTTTTGACGCTCTTTCGAATGCCGCCTTCTGCGTATCGCTACGTGGCCCAGGAGCCGAGTTAGAAGGGGGGGGGGGTGTGTTCAAACCCCCCCCAGCAGGGCGTGGAATTCCAGGACCCCCAGCCGGGCGCGGGTTAACTATCAACGGCCATTTGATGACGTCATTTGCATTTTGAACGCCTGCCACGCATGTGAAGTTTCACTTGATTTACGAATAAGCTAATCAGAGACACTTGTTATTGTATGAGCCGCGTCATATTTGAGAGCAAATACCTATATTTGCTGCCAAATTTCCCCCACATTGACGTGAAGTAAATCCTTCATTACGTCACAGATCCGATCTAAATGACAGATCGGTTGAGGAGGATGCCATCAATGCCGAGGCTTACCGTCGAGGACGCCTGAGTGCTGGACACTGGAAAGGCGCCTTCGGCGCCCAGAAATGATCATGGAAGGTGCCATCCAGGATGGGTCTTTCCCAGAGGGCGCCTGATAGATTTGGGAGGGACTTAAAGGAAGGGTGCCACCTTTTGGACACAACGCAGTTTTTACAAGATTAGCCTCACATGAACCTAAAAACCGGCTTCACTTACCTATGCTCGAGACGGTCAGCATTGAATCCGCACGTGAAGTTATCATTTGCGAGTTTTGCTGCCAGCATTCGGGCAGGCAAAAATTTTCAGCACTATTTCCTCGTCGTGTTAAGGGTATTTTATAAAACATGAAATCAGCAAAGGTATGTATAAAAGTTATACTTTTGAAGCATGTTTTATCATTTTGAAAGGGTATATTTTTTCTTTATGGTATACACTTAAGTTTTAAAATTTTAATTGGGAAGTTTTTCTAGTAAGTTGCATGAAGGATGAAGGGTTCCATAGATCTCTTAAGCATTGTAAAGGAAAAACCTTTACTCGACTTATTTGATGTTCTTTAACTGTTGGCAAATATGGCCAACAGTTACCTACTTGGTTACCTACAACTTAGTTCAAATCATGTTATCTTCTTCCTTTTTATTTGTTCATCTTTTTGTCTCAGTTGCGCCATCAATGCAAATGGCAGAATGATATGTTGCCAAATATGTTGCCATGACAACAGGATATGCCAGCCGTCCTAGCTGCCACATCAAACGACCTTGAGTTGTAGTGGTGATATAAACAACGATCTTTTTTTGGCCAATGTATTAAATGCAATGTTTCGGTTTTTTGTATATTGTGGACGCGCTAACCACGTCTAAAAATTCAAATAAGTAAAATAGATTCATAGAACAAAAATTTCGGAAGGTGGCACCCTTCCTTTAACCCTCGCCCGCACATGCCATTTTCCCATCCTAGAACGCACATGGGGGGGGGGGTTGGTTGCCACCCCCCGCGCCATTTCGTTCCTGTTGGAGATAGAGCTTAGCGGTAAAGACCAAAAAGATTCTTTGGGAAGAAACGAATCCAATGATACCCATTTTACCTTCTCAGGTCAGTCATTGACCTTCCAAGTCAGGTCAAACTAAAAAATGTTGCTATTTTGGGTCACCGTTGGATATCAAGTGCGCTGCTTACCAGTTACCATATACCGATGACGATGCTGTTTTCTGGTGCCAAGCCAGCTAGAACCTCTTTGTCACACTACCCGACCAGATTTTTGCTGCTGAGGTCATGTCAGGTCAAGTTAGGTCAAGGTCAATTATATGTGTTTGTATGTCTGTGTGTGTCTGTGTGTATACTGATGTGTGCACCGATTGTTTTTGTGTCCATATTACATGAACTCATGATCTGAGAAGCTTTTACCAAAAATGCAGTCAAAAAACTTCACAAAAAGTAATTTCCGCTTACCTAAAACGCAATTATAGGTTGACCTTGACCTTGACCTTGACATCTGTACATCGTCGAACAACATGTTCCATGATAGTTGGGAGGTAAGACTGACAAAAAAGGCCGAAATCAAGGTGTCAAAAGCTCACAAGGCCCATAGCCAGCGCAGGATGTTGAGAATTGGCCATTTGGGTCATGACATGACCTGAAAAATAAGGTAATATCTCCGAAACCAAAAATCACAGAAACTTGAAATTTTCAGTGGACATTAAGAAAGGATAGAGGAGCAGCTATACGAAAAATCAGCCTTCTAGCTTTAAAAATGTTGAGTGCAGAGCAGAAAGACTACCTGGGGGGTGGCAACCACCCCCCCCCCATGTGCGGGCGAGGGTTAAGGGACAAACTCACGTGATCTAGCTGTCACATAGGCGGCTTCCGTGGACTGTATCGAAGCCAGCTGGCTCCAGACGGTCACTTGAAACTCGTGGTATCCCGGAAGTCCGGAAATGTGAGCTTGGCGCCCGTCTGAGGAGGTCCAGTTGGTGCAGGGAAGCGTCAGCGACGTTTCGCGCTGCGACAGGTCCCTAGTGGGACACACCTGGACAACAGGCGAAAAACGGGTTAGTGGGGGTGTCCGCGTTGGCACCAACGCGCTATCCAATGTCTAGTCCAATATGCTGGGCGCCTTCGCCCTGAGGTGTTATGTACTCGTACCTGAATCAGACAGGAACTGGGCGCCCACCCGGAACTGCGCGGCTGCCACGACAGGTCCAGGCTGAGAGGGTACTCGGACCTGGCCGTCAGGTTCTCCACCGGGTTCAGCAGCTCTGAAATGGTCATAATTTCCCTCAGTATACGCTGCATTATAATCGTTCAAATACACAGTTTTTACCCAGTTACTTGGCAGCACCGAACCCTATTTATAGCAGGCTCCTGGATGCTCAATGGTACTGGGTAGGAATTGGTTACAACTCCGTACGCATCTCATCGTCTTTTTAACCCCTCTCTGCCGCGATCCGAACACCGACATCATCTGAAGTGCGTCAGTACGTAAATTTATAGCTGAAGGTGCAGTGTCGCCTCACCTCCTTCGACGCGGGAGGCGCAGATGGGTGGGAGCACAGACTGGCACATGTCCATCCTCCACTGGTAGTGCACCGTGCCGCTGGTCACGTCTTCCGTGCGGAACAGCTTGACGCAACACTCGCCGGCCGCCGCGGGCGGTGGCGTGCCCATGTCTTCGAACCGGGCGCGCGATCCGTCTGACCAAGCGCCCGTGACTGCAGAAATCAACCCCATCATTGATAGGGAACATTAGCATTTATCGGGACACATCAGCAAGGAAAGCCGCATTACGAATAAATTTTTTGTTTTCCTTAACAGTATAATTCGTTTGTAAAACATTATCACTCTCCTTGTATTCATGTCATTGACTGATAACAGCATTTTAATGTTGCCAGTGACCGGTCACAACGGCTCTAGGTCAAACACCGTTTTCAGAGATCGGTGATGGCAACCCCAGTGTAGCAGGCACCGGTGACAACGGGTCAGCTTGAGAGGGTAAGAGATGCCAACTACCGACAACCGATGGGCAGGAGCCACTTCATTAATAGGAGGCGGAGAAGGGACAGCCAGCGCTGATAAACGCATGACAGAGCTTGTCACGGGTCAGAGCTAATGAAATTACTGACAAGGCGGGCAGACGCTGAGTCCGATCCAGGCCTGCGACAGCCCCCGCCTCTCGAGCAGGTCGGTCAGCTGCTGCTGTCTGTCCGCGGAGGTGACCGCCACCAGGTGGCCGCCGCGCCTCTGGCACGTGCTGCTGGCCTCTGCCCAGGAGCCGGCTGGCTCGGGCACGTCCAGCACCAGCCAGCCGGAGTCAGTGGGTGTGGCGGCATCCGGGGCCGCTGAAACGGCGCACGACGGCTGCGTCAGCCACAACTCGGCCGATAGCTGCAGGACAGTTCAAAGTACCGACATTTGTAATGTGACACATACCGGAAACGCTCACGATCTTGACACAACCACTAGATAGTCATGCACGGTAACCGCAGGCAGTTAAAAATTGACAAACACTATTCGGTAGCATTGTTTTGCAATTGAAAAACAACCGGATCAGTCCTCGGTTGAGGTGTGTTACATGCAGCTAAAATCCGAGCCTATTCCTCGGGAAAAAAAAAACTTGAAAAAAAGATGCATGAGCGCCACCACTAGCTGATGCAATTCATTTTTAATTATCTCGCTAAACATTGCAAAATGTAGTCTGGCAGTCGCAGTTGCGTCACATTCAACACTCACTAGGCGTCACGGTGACAGCGCCACAGGAGAAGTTTCTGGTCGGGAAGGAGCACTCCACGTGGATGCGGTACTCGGTGCCGGCTGCCACGGTGCCGGTGTAGCGCCACTCGAAGACGGCCGCGGTGCGTGCTCCGTCCACGAGGTCGGAGCGCAGCTGGCGCCCGTCGGCGGACACGACCAGCCGGTAGGCGGAGGCCGGCAGGTCGCCGCCATCCCCGCGCAGCACGGCCGGCCGCCACTGGACGGCGATGTCGCCGGCCCAGCGCGGCCAGGCGCGCAGCGATACGTCCGCGGTCACCGCTGCTGGCGGCCGGGCGGCGCGCCGGGTCAGCCAACGGCGCCCACAATCACAGCTTATCCGAGAAACAGGACATCGGACAATTCCCGGACAAACAGCGTCAAGAGACTATATTAACCCGGCGGCCGCTGGGCCTCAACGCCACCCGCCGGCCGCTGGGTACATATAGTTGCCCCCCTTTATATCTGCGACCATATCGTCGCAACGCGAAGAGATAGAAAAGCCAAACCTGACACACATCTTCCTGAATACCTAGCCAAGGTTGTGTCCAAATTTGGTGTCAATCCTATTTGAAATGACGTCACAGCGACGTCAGAAGTCAAATTATAGATTTGCGACTCTCAGTCTCCTCACGATATATCCGATATATGAGACCGAATATAAGGACCAATTATTGGTCAGTGACTAGTTGGAAGTGTGCTTAGATGTTTTCGGATGACAGCAGATGCTTTCTAGTTCATTTACAGTTGAGTTTCATCCTCAGCGACATCAGAAACGGTCCATATCGGAAAACGACAAAATTTTATGACGTCACTGTGACGTCATCTTAAGTGCTATAACCACCAAACTTTCTTCAAACATTGCCTCGGTATTCATTTGAAGCTATGCCAAGTTTCACCCTCGTAGCTCATCAGGTTTTAGAGATATTCTACAAAACGTAAAGGGGGGTGCAACTTTATGCCACCCCCAACGGCTCGTGGGATTTTTGGTTAACCCGCGCATGACTGAGGGGGGCTCTACAGAGCCCCCTCCCGTCTTTCTGTAATATCTTCTAAATAACCTAACGCATCAACACGAAATTTGCAGTAACTTTAGTTGCATCAATTAGACACCATGTGTCAAAATTACAACATCGTAGCTACGCTAGGTGAGCCGGAAATGACGGCAGAGTGACGTCATGTCAGCCGATTTTGATGCAAAACATTGATCTACGGCAATCGCTATATGATATAAAATTTCAATGACCTAGGATGACCTGGTCTTGACCTGAAAAATTCAATGTACAAGTTTGCTACCCTCGTGGTATCTAAGGCATATATAAAGGCGTGCGTAAACCAAAAATGAGCGTGATCGGACTTGTTTGCCGGCGGCCAGAGCCTAAATTGTGAACAAGCCAAAATGCTGATAATTTTTTACTTTGACCCAACCTGTGATGTCATCGGTGACCTCGAAGTCAATGAAATTAAGTGTCGCTGGACAAGTTTTCCAGGGCTATCAGACGCCGTTTGAATTTTGACGATCTGCCCAGTAGTTTCAGAGATAGGAGGGGGCTCTGTAGAGCCCCCCCCCCCTATTCACTCGCGTTATGGAAAATACCTCAGTCATGCGCAGGTTAACAGTCAAAAGTAAAAGATAAATAAATATAATATAAATAGAAAAAAAAAATTGGGAAAACAAGCCAACACACTGAAAGCCAGCTTATTGTAGTGGTTAGGATAGTGGGCTAATGACATGAGCTTTGACAGATCGATCTAACCAACATGTCCCTTGTCCATCCGGTTCAGTTCCGTGCTAAGAAAACCCCGGGCAAATTTAAAGTGCCACGAGCTTATAGGGGAGAAGGAGGGCTGACTTCAAATATTGTCACCTAGCGGTAAAAGAATGGGGCTCTGCCGCATGCCAAGCTCCTTCATTGTAACCAGTGGGCGGCAAATGACCACCGAAGGCCCATGTAGGCCCATCAGGATTCGGCGTAACTGGTCAGAGGCCGTGTGTGCCCATCAGGGATCGAGGTAAGCCTATCATAGGGGCCGGCCATTAGCCAGTTACCCATGACTCATAACCTCTCCTATCATCCTATCTACATATACACCTCTATTACCTCTGCGCGACCCGAACATATCGATGCATTACGCAGTCAATAAATGATTGTGTGTGAAAGTTGTCGAATGCAGAAAGCAACAAAGTTGTATAATGAGTCGCGAGCACGGCCGATGACCTAGGGCATCGCTCCAGGCTCCAGCGAGCCGATCGTATTCATGATTCGTGAAACGGTGCGAGGCCAGGCAAAATTATGACGTGTGATGTGTTGTCAAGGCAGTAATGTACCCATTTATTGCTGTGTGTGTTGTGTTTGCAACACACACAGCAATAAATGGGACACTTATAATAATGGGAAACACCTACATAAATGGGAAAACAGACAATGCAATGTGGCAGACGAACGCTGACTGGCAAAAAAAGAAAAAATTAATTACCGGGGTTACATGAGCGATCCGTTCCAAATACGTACTACGGTAATGCGCATCAGCTCCCAAAAACGTATCTACGGCACCGGTTACATGAGACTAATTCGTTTTATCTACGTCAAACGGATCTTGTTTGGCTCACTCCTCGACGGCCGGTTATTCGCATCACAAACGGAATAGGATTAGCGTACAGTCATGGCGCAGTTGCGGCATTTACCGGGACGACTGAACTAAATTTTAAATATTCATATCATTTGATAGGCTCAAAAAACATTTAAAATTAACATGAAATCAAAAAATGAAAACAAAGTTTTCTTGTTTTAAGTCACTGGGCACTGATTTGCCATGCAGCGACAGCAGGGTGGTCAGAAAAAAATTATCTATCAAAATATTTCATTCATTTTATTTTTGATCTTTATCAAATTCACCTTCAAAGACTAAACCAAAATACCAATATTTTTTGCCATTTTCTACGAGGCAGCCAATAAAAAAATGCTTAGTATTTTGCATTTTGACGCTTCCATTCAGCAAAGAATAGTTCTTGTGAAATACGGTCCGAATCGTGTGCCTCGGTTACATGAGCGATCCGTTCCAAAAAAAGTACTACGCTAATTCGCATCAGCTCCCAAGAACGCATTCAGTGCACCGACTATATGAGCAAATTCGTATCAGTGACGTCAAACGGATCTAGTTTGGCTCTTGGCCTGACGGAAGGTAATGCGCACTACAAACGGAATAGCATACAAATGTGGCGCAGTTCCGTAGCAATAGAGGTGACTGAATTGAAAATTTATTATCTTATGTCTTTTTTTGCATTTAACCCGCGCCCTGCTGGGGGGTGTTTGAACACCTCCCCCCCTTGTGGGTTTTCGCGAATATCTCAAAACGGCGGCGCGGAGCGCCGCCGTTTTTGGTACACCTCATCATACATCAATTCTACACATGTTGTGAAAATTTCAGACCAAGGTCATTCAAGGTCAGGTCACCAGGTCACTTGAAGTGACCTCACTTCATAAAAAGTTTCAATGTCTGTCATAGCTACACCGAGTGACCGATCGCTTGAAAACTTTCAGCGATTGCTTAGAGCAATAGCATGTACAAAATGTATATCTCAGAATTTTGATATCGATGACCTAAGGTCAGGTCAATTTTGCGACCTCCCCATTATAAGTCAATGGGAGAAAATTGAAATGCGCCTCTTTTGGACGAAAGACATTATAAACTCTCCCAAACACCGAATAACAAGTGGTTTAGACACACAGAACATGAAAATGGTGTCCGTGACCCTTGTTTATACCTTGAGGTCATCTTAGGTCACGAATGGTATCTAACAGTTCATCGCAAATAACTTTTGATAGAGGCATGCTAGAGCGATGAAAACGCCTTAGATGTGTTCAAATCGACGATACGGATCGACTGATATGCAACATGACCCTTTCCGGTCAGGTCATGACCTTGACCTGAGGTCAAATTTTCAAGTTGACCTTTCAAGGTCAAGTTATAGTTCATTCGATGCGTCTTGACGAGAGGAACACGATGCCGGTAAATGTAGGCTCGTACAAGGCTTGGGTCAAAAGTTATTGCAGAAAAACTGTTTCCGAAAAAAATCGTTTTTTTTGCAGTTTTTGCCCCCTGCAGGCAAAACCGTTGACGTTAGGTCAAATCTGAGAGAATTATTCAGAAAGGGCGTTAATAGGGCTATCGAATGCGCTTTCCGCGGCGCTGTAGCTCTATTGGTTCCCGAGTTATGCGTTGGCTTCTTGAAAGTTTTCGACATTCGACCTGGAAATCGGCGAAATTTTGCCTTCAATGACCTCTGGTGACCTGACCTTTGACCTGACCAAAAAATTGACCGAAGTGATTTCGTCATTATTTTTGACGTTCTTTCGAACGCCGCCTTCCGCGTATCGCTACGTGGCCCAGGAGCCGAGTTACAAGGGGGGTGTTCAAACCCCCCCCCCCCAGCAGGGCGTGGAAATCCAGGACCCCCAGCCGGGCGCGGGTTAATCTGCTCAGAACATTCTCAATTAACTTGACAAAAAAAAGTTGAACCTAAAGTTGTCTTGCTTTGACTCATTGGGCACTTGCCTCTCTTGATTCGTCTGTAGTGCTGTCAGAAAAATGTTTCAACTGAAATTACTTGGATATTTACTTTTTGGTTTTCACTATATTTATCTTTTAAAACTTGACAAAATACCGACATATTTTTTTAATTATTATTTCAAAAGAAGAAAATGAAAGAATACCTATTATTTTGCATTTTAATGTTTCTTTTTGGGAAGAAATAGTTCCTGTAATACGTATCTTGGTCCTATTCGCTTCTAAGCCTCCTTTCCCAGCGGATTTTGTTCGGACCGCCGATTCGTATTAGCAGGTGGATACATGAGTCGGTAGTACGCTCCTGATTCGCATTAGCGGTGATTCCGATCGTGATACGTATTTGTTTTGCTCATGTAACCGCGGATCGGATCGCCGATTCGCACTAGCAGGTGGCTACATGAGTCGGTAATGCGTTCCTAATTCGAATTAGCGGCTTAATACATATTTACTGTGCTCATGTAACCCCGATACATACTCTCGAGGGTTAACCCTCACTGAGCCAGTCCCATTTCCATATCACGAACGGCCGGGGGAAGGATTGTTACAACAACAGATGTCTGTTTTGTCAGCCTGTGTTATGAAGGTGTTATGAACGACTATCAGGACAGCGAGGGCGTCTAGCAGCGACAGTCATACGACAGCGTCGGGGGTAGTCAGGCCAACAGTCGATGTAAACAGACGCACGCGGCCGCCGTCCAGCGATCCATAGCGTCCGATCGGGGCACAGACCGTGGGGAGCGTCGGCCGCCGTCACCATTGAACCTGGCCGGTCGACATGACTAGCGAGGGCGCTCATTCGCCGGCGTCAGCGAAAAAATTGCACGCCTCTTGGTAATAGGGACATAATGCATCATATGTATCATCAAAGGCGACTTTTTCATGCATTGTTGATAGGTTGGTTCAATCTTCAGGTCAGCTCAATCAGTGGGCGCTCCGTCGGCTATAGATCTTGCGCATTAAAACTACTGACAGCTTTACATTATCCGTTTTCACGACAGGTCACCTCGCACCTAATCTAACCAAGTGTGCACCAAACATCTTTTACTGCAAATATCTTCGTTTCAGGAATTAACCCGCGCCCTGGTGGGGTCTGTTTATAACGCGACCTGGTGGGGGGGGGCTATTTTTTGCCCCCCCTCGTATCTCCGAAACTACTGGACGGATCCGCAAAATTCAAACGGCGTTCGAAAGGCCTGTCAAATTTGTCGAGGAAAACCAAATTTCATTGACCTCGGGGTCACCGATGACGTCACAGGTCAGGTCAAAGATGAAATGTTTCACCGTTCACGGGTCTTCTAGGGAATGCGCTATAACACCGAGGAAAACGCATTTTGTCGAGAATCAGCGATAGGGCGTCAGTTGCCTAGTAGATATATTACTATTAGAGGTCACTGACAATACCAGGTCAGGTCACAGGTCAGGTCACCAAGGGTCACAGGTCAGGTCACATGAGCCCAACTTTACTAAGGTTGTGTGATGCATGTTTTATGGCCAATTTTTCATTTCCAACTCAATGGTATTGGTTATAAGACTATCAGGTACGGCTTAGGTCACTTTCTGGTGAAGTTCAGGTCAAGGTCAGGTCAAGGTCAGGACAAAAAAGGTCAAATTTTAAAGTTGATAGTTTTGCATAAAATGGGTATTGATTCGATGCAGCTCGTCACGGGGAGTCTAATGGTGGTCTTTGTTTTGCGCTACGGGGTCTAGAATTGCTAAAAATTGAGTTTGAAAATTTGACGTCATCAATTGTGAACAGTTTTTTCGCTATAACTTCGCCAAAAAAAGAGGTATCGATCTCAAATTTGGTATGTGGATGGAAGGCGGTAAGGACTATCACATATATTCCGGTTTTTGCGAAATTCAAAAAACTTTTTGGATTTTTCGATTATTATATGCAAAAAATTTATTTTTTGATTTTTGGGGGTCAAAGTCCAAAAATTTCAAAAATCCGAGATTACAGTTTTGTAGCCCTATTGATTCTACAGCTTTTATGTCTTTATCATTTTTCTGTATTTGCAAAGCTATAGGCCTGACAGCTCTTCCCGCGAAACCCTTTTTTGGGTCGAAAACGGCAGAACATGACGTCACTCTGACGTCATTTCCGGCCAACCTATCATAGCCTTTGGAAAAATTTTTGGTTACAATGTGTAAAATTGATGTCCGGGAGGGTACTGAAAGTTTGGTGACGATCGGCGCAGCGGTTCTGGAGATATATCAAAAAGTCTGGAGGGGGGGCAAAAAATAGCCCCCCCCCACCAGGGCGCGGGTTAACATCAGTGCTTTAACCTTCGCCCCAGTGGGGGGGGGGGGACATATGTTACCACTTACCCTCCTGTCGCGTTTTTTGCGTGTGAATATAAAACCGCGGCGCGTGGCGCCGCGCCGCTTGGGGTAGCTTTTGGTACATCAATTTTGGACAATGTGTAACATTTTTGACCCCAGATCATGTCAGGTCAGGTCACCAGGTCAAGCTGACTGACCAAGCCTAAAAAAGTTTGGAATCATGTCCAGCCTGCAGTGTTTGTCAGAAAGCTTTTAAACTTGGTGGATTGCATGCTGTTATGGGCGCCTACAATTTGTTTATCTCGGATTTTTTATATCCGTGACCTAAGGTCAGGTCAGTAGCGTGACCTTTCCATTACAAGTCAATGGAGAAAAATGAAAATGCCTCCAGATCCATGTGTACGCATAGGAACAGTCCAAATATTTCAGAATCACAGTGATTTGGATCACCCGTGATGATATGGGTGTCATTTTCGCTGATAGCCTCTACAAAGGTCATCCGAGATCATTTGAGGCTACAAACAGATTTTTGCCAATAACTCCCGATTGGAAAGAGATAGAACGCTGGGGATGGTCTCATTGTGTTTGTCTTGTTGAGACGCATCGACTGATATGCAACATGACCTTTTCCGGTCAGGTCATGACCTTGACCTGAGGTCAAATTTTAGAGTTGACATTTCAAGGTCAACTTATAGTTCATTCGACGCGTCTTGGCAAGAGGAACACGACTCTGGCAATAGAAATGTCGTGGTTTTTTGTAGTCGAAAGGTATTGTCGAAAAACACTTCGTAAAAACAGCTATTTTTGGAGTTTTTGCCCTCTGGAAGCTAAACCGTTGACCTGAGGTCAATTTTGATACTGACCTTATCAAAAGAAGAATTTAAAAGCTATCGATTGCTGTCCCATGTGGTTTTCTAACTACCATAGTTCCTGAGATAACGGCATGTTTTCTGAAAAATGTGACAATTGGCAATTTTTGACCTTTGATGACCTCTGGTGACCCCAATATTGCTCTGACATGAAAAATGACTGAAATACTTTGAGTTAGAGGTGGGTGGTAACATATGCCCCCCCCCCCCCCCACTAGGGCGAAGTTGGCTGAGACCGCCACTGGGGCGCGGGTTAATCGATAATACTGTCTGATACTTTGACAAAGCAGGCATATAAGCAATCAGTGCAACCCTAGCTGATAGCTGCTAAAAACAAACTGAACCTAATTTAACCAAATGTGCACCAATTCTTCACCAAATCTGCACCAATTGTGCACAAAATGTGTACCAGCTGGCCGTCCTGAAAACGGTTAATAGTTATGCTGCATGGGCGCCGAAACTAAACTAGTTCTCAGCAGTTCAAACGGGTAGTCAATTTTAAAACCAGCTCCAAAAACTACCCTAAATAGTTGAAATATTCAAACAGTTCAGTTGAGGTCATCAAAGAACCGTGACTTGACCAGCTTCACATGACCTTTGATGCACTCGCTAGGGAACTCCTGGAGACATTGACGGCAAGCATGCAAAAAATCACTAAGCGTAAGACAAGGACTAAGACTAAGCGTGCAATGACCTTTCAACAGTACGTGGTGAACTCTAAAAAAATCTGATAACTTTTGTATCTCAAAATTTCATGACCCTGACTCAAATGACCTTTGACCTGTAGCCTACTTTCCGAGACTATGTTTGGCCGGAATCGCGATTCGGCGTATGTCGGCTCGCATTAGCCGCGCGTTTGCAAGCTTTTCGTGGTTTCAAACGTTCAAACATGTGACTTGATGTTGCTCCCATGCATTAGGGTGGATTTCAAGGGCACCTGAAGGTCATGTCAGGTCATTGACCTTTGGTGACCTCGGTTCATTTTTTTTTCGAGTTTTACATGTTTCTAGGCTAGTTTTTGGAGCTGATTTCGAATTTAGCAACCGTTTGAACATTAACGAAGTATTTTTGGTGCCTTCGTAACATGCTACGTAGCTGTCAGAGGCGGTTGACAGTGTACTACGAATACCTACCCGTCACGACCCCTACTGGTTGACCTGACCTGACCTGGTCTAAACGCTTAAAGACATCATCTGTGATCAAACCTAACACGATATTCATGATCAGGACAGCGGAAAGCCCCATAGCATCCACACTTTACGACTTTCTAACAGGTCCCGATTTTTCCGATTTTTGGGTCATTGACCTGACCTGGAAGATCATCCGATGACCTAGGAGTCTAGGACCTTAAAATTGGATATCATTGGCTAGTGGCTACCTCTCGTGACGGGCAACACGATCGTTTTTTTCCGCGAAGCTCTAGCTCAATCAGGGGCCAACATCAGTCACCAACCGTGGCATATGGATATGCGTTGCCCAGTGGTAAGTACCTACTCACATGCCAAGTTTCAGGGCAATCACAGCTGTAATAGCCGAGTTATGGTAATGGGAAAAAATTGACACTTCTCTTTGCATTTTGCATGTGCAGTGGGGGGTCATCCACGTGCATCAAATGTATCCGAAGTTTGGTAGAAGGGATGGAACTACCCTACACAAATTACCGCAAGTCAATCGCCCCAGCAGTTGCTGAGATATAGGCCTCTCAAAGCGCTACTTCAACAGAGCAGCTTGAACACCCTCGACTTTTCAAGCGCCACGCGCCACGACGGTCACCAAGATGCATCAAGAGTAGTCAATTAAGGCGTAGAAGGCATTGGGCTTTACAACCAAAAAGACTGCAGGCTAATCGGCGCAGCGGTTGCTAAGCTTCAAAAACGTTACAGCTCAGGCCAGGGGGCCACTCATACTGGGATTGTACTTAGAGAGGTGTGCACGTGCGCACGTGAGCACGTGCAGAGCTACATTTTTCGGCTAATTGAAGATCGCGGCGACTTACTAGTTTTGGGGCGCACACAAAATGTAAACATGATTGGCCGACTGGCTTCCTAAATACAACCATAGAACTACGAACCTTATTCGAAAAAGTGGGCTCCTATTTTTCGCACTAAAACCGAGTGTCCAAACCAGGTAGTTCATGTTATTTACGAGTATGTTCAAGTACACAATCAAGTACGTTCGGGTACTCGGTGTAGCTATGGCATACATTGAAACTTTGTATGAGGTGAGGTCACTTCAAGTGACCTGAACTTGAATGGCCTTGGTCTGGAATTTTTACAACATGTTTAGAATTGATGTATGATCAGGTGTACAAAAAGCACAGGGGGAGGGGTTGCTCAACTGAAACACCCCCCCCCCTCAGCAGTGCGCGGGTTAACATTGCTATCAAGTTGGTCTGAAAAAGGCCAGTGGCCGAAAGATTACCGTTTTTTAAATATATTATTCGTTTTTTTACATTTTTTGATGTCGAGGAAAAGGTCAATTTCTTTCATTTCTTTGTTCAATTATATTCAATATGCTCCTCACTCGAGCACTTAATAATATTAACAAAGTTCGATCAGTTTAGCGAGTGGAAGGAATATCTTCGTACCAAAAATTGTGCCAACAGATGTTTCTATCGGTGCTACAATGGAACGCTCCGTTGCTGTCCTTACCTGCGACAGAGGATGAGCTGCTGCCTCCTTGCTCCACGATTTTAGACAGCTCGGCCGACTGAGCAGGAGACGTCGAAACTGCCAACAAAGTGAGCTGTATGACTCACATAGGCAGAAAATGCATAAGAAATGTGAGCATTCGCCGGGACTATCGGTTTTCTACATACCCCTCGCCCAAATGGGCTCAATACCATAGACAATTATCATAGCATTTAGTTTCAGAGATAATCTGAGAAGCGTTAAACGCCCTCTTCCCCTAGCTCAGTCAACGGCTGAAAGTTTAATGAAATGCGGGATGAGCTTCACGTAAATTACTCTCATGCTTTAGTATGTTTCCTTATTCCTATAACTGGTTATTGAGTGTGCGGTGATTCTGCTCTCACTTCCGGGAGTCCAACGCTCTACCAGCTGAGCTACGGGAAATGCCTATTAAAATAATCCCAAAACACTTGTTGAGTGTTTCCACCTTTATTAAAACCGCGCAGGGCCGGTTTTAAAAGCGTCCAAAATCACGACGATAATACTGCAGTCATTTTTTATAGATCAGATGCCAGTTTTACCATCAGAAAAAGTCGCCTGCCGAAATGTTTCCGTTTCACATACGGAGCGTAAACGCGATGGGCACGTAGTTAATATAGTAGTAGGGCTTTACCGTTTACGCTCCGTATGTGAGGCGGCTTTTAAGCAAAAAATTCCGGCAGGCGGCTATTTTTCTGTTAGTAAAACTGGCCTCAGGTCAACGGTTACGTGACCAGGGTTATCAAAGGTAAAATGTTGCCTGATACAGCATGGAACATCGGTGCATAACTGGGGAAACAATAGATCTACAGCGCCACAGAAAAGCGCATTCAAAAACCTTTTTAACGCTCTTTCTGTAGCAAGCTCTCAGATTCGACTTGGGACCAACAGCTTAGCCTCGAGAGAGCAAAAACTAAAAAAAAAGTTTTCAAAATTTAACCTCAGGTCAAGACAAGAATATCACCTGACCGGAAAAGGTCATATCGCATATCAGTCGATCCGTTTCGTCGAGGTGAACACATGTAAGGTGGTTTCATCGCTCTAGCCCGTCTCTATCATACATTATTGCAAAAAAAAAAAACTGCTGGGGACCCTTCATGACCCTTCATATAATCGACCCTTCATGACCCTTCATATAATCGCCTATGGCGACAGGCCTGAATAAAATAACAATAGCAAGATATCGGGGACATAAGAATGGGTCACTCGATGTAGCTACGAGCATTTCAACTTTTTTTAGGAGAGGTCACTTGACGTGAACTGATGATCTGACCTTGGGTGACTTGGATCTGAAATTTAGACATGTGCCGAAAGGATGCATGAACGATATCTGCAAATAAAATCACAGAGGGTATGTCCAAGCACCCCTCCCTCGGCACGGCACGAGTAGGCCGCCCCACACTGGACCTCGCATGCGGGTTGCGAGTTTTTGGGTTTTCGGGTTTCTTCAAAATCAAATAATGCAATCTAAGCTGAGTGACCCACACTACCATCTAACAAGCGAGTCTGCATGTTTTTAGCTTGAGAGCGACCTTGCATCGCATTCCAAAAGTTGATTTTGAGTCAACTTGCGATTTTCCTCGCTGCGAGGTCTGCGAGTTCTGCGGGGTTTGCGGGTTTTTCGTTTGAGTCGAATTTTGGTTCGTTGCGCTGGTATTGCGACTATATGTAAGATTCTGACGGTGTACCGGGTTCACTGCATTCATGAAGTTATCATAAGGGAACGGTCTTGTCACTCTGTGAATTAGTATTATGCCCGCAAACTCAAAACCCGCAAACCCGCAACCCGCATGCGAGTTCCAGTGTGGGGCGGCCATTGACTGTCCACTAAACACTCGCAGCTGGCAGTTCTAAATAAATCTCAATAACGCTCCGCACAACCGCTGAAAACACCCTTCCACGTACTCTAGTATATGCAATCTAGCATAATCACTTACCAAGCACAACTTTACGATGAAAGGTTGGGGGCGACGTGAGCTCAGGTACCACAGGTGTAATGAACACCTCATAATCCTGATCGCTGGCCAGGTTGGGCATATCCCGCCCGGTCACTGACGAGCTGATTATCTGACGAAAACCCATCACACGCTGTCAAGCGTTAATGCATCTGAATTGCATGCAACTGATAATTAAGCACACATGCTAGAGCTTGCGTTAACTAATTGCAATTTGAGATGTGTATTTTAAGCATTTGAAATCGTTGAACAGCACTGTCTTTCTCACCTGATTGGTGATCCCCGACCCAGCTTCGCTGACAACCACTGAGAACATAAACTCAGGCACGCGCCAGCCATGTGATGTCATCGACCAGTTGGCCGTCAGCGTATTGTTTGCGCTGTCCCAGGACGACAACAGCACATCGGGCAGCTCGAACACTGGCGAAGGAGGGACGCCATAGTCACTCCAACACCGGCGAGGAAGGAACACCGTAGTAACATCGCTTGGACAACGCAGAGGCAAAATGAACGACAGAGATCAGAGACGCTTCCACAAATGACGAAAATGTCTTACTATAAGTCTTGGCATTGTTAAATATTCGCTGCTTATAGCAGATATTTGGAATGAAATTGCGAATCTGGGATAAAATTCGATGCCAACATCAACATGAAACAGTTGCATCATCGGATTGAATAATCAAACGCACGTAAGTAAATCTTCACAGTTTTGAAGAAAAAAACCCTTAACCCGCGCCCTGATGGGGGGCCATTTTGGCCCCCCCTATGGTTTTTCGTTAATAGCGAGAAAACGGCGGCGCGCAGCGCCGCCAAATTTTGGGTACGTACCTTACCGGGCATCAATTTGACACCTTCACACAAAATTTCAAGTCACAGGTCACCTCAGGTCAGGAGTTATTGAGGTCAAACTGAGGTCATGTTCGAGTAAAAATGAGCAAAAAACATGACAGTTTGAAACGCTCACCAATTCTACAGTTAACAAGCAATTTTAAAGTTCTTTATGTGGTTATGTAGAGAAAAGACGGCGCTACAAAACTGCTATGTCGGATTTTCGAAATTTTGGGATTTTGACCCCCAAAAATAAAGAAATGATTTTTTTTTTACAAAAACTCAAAAAAAACTCCAAAAAAATTTCGAATTTTGAAAATCCAGTATATATGTGATAGTCCCTGCGCTCTTCGATATACATACCAAATCTTAGATCGATACTTCTTTTTTTGGCCAAGTTATAGCGAAAAAACTGTTAACCCTAATAGTGGCAGGGGGGTTGTTTTTATCCACCCCTCAGGTTTTTCGGGAATATCTCCGAAACCGCTGAAGCTACGATGCTGAAATTTTCTGACTTTTCCTAAAACTAAATTGGGCACATTCTCTGAAAATTTCAAGTTCATAACTTTACCAGGGGCGGCTCCAGAGCACTGGGAATTGGGGGGTCCTATTCGTGAAGCGAGTCATTTGGGCGAAGATCACGATGCTGCACCAGTTTTACGAACAGTGAATGAAAGGTATCATGTGATAACATATACAAAGTTATTGTGCATCCTCTTTTGACACGTTTTTGCTATAATAGGCGGATCCAGGCGTCCAAAAAGGGGGGTTATTTTTTACCTCCCAACATAGGTGCCCTGACACCGCCTATGCATGACCAATACAATTTTAGTCGTTCTCTCATAAGAAAATTGTAACATAACAAGACCATTGCCACCCTTTTTAGAAACAGTACCAACAAAAACCTTATTTACTATACTTTTTGTGTACCCCCAATCTCAATGATCTGTATCCGCCTATGATTTTTGAAAATGCATATTTTTAGGATCCATGTGAATTCCTGGTTCATTCTCTATCGATCGGCAAAAGTTGTGTTAAGATTGGTTCAGAAACCTGGCCGTGATAAACAGTCTAAAATGTATCTGCAATTTGCCCGTTTTTACCCCCCTCTACCCCCTATTGACATTTTTTAATTTTATTTTTTTTTAGAAATGTAGATCCCGTTGAGCGAAATCGAATGCCGTTTGAATTTTGAAAATCGGCCCGTTAGATCTCGAGATATCAAGGGGGGTCGTAAACAGCCCCCCCTGCCACTAATAGGGGTAGCCAGGAGCCTGCCACTAATAGGGTTAAAAATTGATTACGTCAAATTTTTGAACTCAATTTTTGGCAATTCTAGACCTCGTAGCGCAAAACGGAGAACACCATTGAACGCCCTGTGGCGAGCTGCATCGAATCGATACCCATTTTATGCAAAAATATCAACTTTGAAATTTGACCTTTTTTGACCTGACCTTGACTTGACCTTAACCTGACCTTGACCTGACCTTGACCTGACCTTGACCTGACCTTGACCTGACCTTGACCTGACCTTGACCTGACCTTGACCTGACCTTGACAAAAACGTGAACTAAGCTGGCCCAAAAGTCTGCCTGACCCACATAATCGCATTTGTCATGTAAAATGGACCATAAAACATGCATGTATCACACGATACTTTCATATTGTGACCCCCCCCCCAGTGACCTGACCTCTGTGACCTGACCTGGTATCAGTGACCTGAAATAGCAAAATATGTGTTTTAAGAACATTTCCCCATCGATGATTTTCAATGAAATGCATTTTACTCGATTTTACAACGCATTTCTTGAAATGCCTGTAAATGGTGAAAATTCGACCTTTGACCTGAACTGTGACGTAATTGGTTTGACCCAGGTCAATGAAATTGCGTCACAAGTTAGTTCCCCGTTGGGGCTATCCAACGCCGTTTACCGCTTGTCGCTATGTTGCGTGGTTCTCGAGATCTTAGGGGGGCATGGGGGGGGGCAAAATGCCCCCCCCCCCCATCAGACCGCGTTGCTCGGCAGACCCCATCAGGGCGCGGGTTAAGAACTTAATCATATATCACCGTTAGGTAGACATGGACAGCAACATAGCAAAATGAGGTAGCGTCCCTTAGGCAGTAGTGATATCCAGTCGAACAGCCCTTTAAACAGAGGCACATGTATGCTGTGAAATATGTACCGTGTAGCGTAGTGCATGCTTTTGCGCTTATTGCTGTCATCAAGCTTTTATGAAAAGTAAGTCCCGAGTTAATCGGGAAACTTTCAATTACATGAATAGGAATATGCATAGAAGTCACAAACTGCATTGTTTCTGTGCAGCAGTTGTCATTTACCTCACCCAACATAGGGTGAGGTAAATGTATAACTGTGGTGCCCCTAGCCGAAGGACATGTGCATCCATCAGCACAGGGTCGCACAGGCGCGGCGATCGTTCCACGCTATTGGTAATTGAATCGCCGCGCGGCTGCCCAGTAACGAGCCTGACACGCTCAATGGCCTAATGGGTATGCTCTGGTGTGTAATGACGCCCACGGTGCGCCGCCAGCGCTAATACCTATCGCCGACAGCAAACTAATTTATCGTAAGCTTGGGTACATCATGCTACGGCTAGTAAAAAAGCCAACAATGAAGCGAAAATTGGATAGTTATTAAGGCCACGTTCAACAAATAATTTATTTGTATTCGACCAACATGCCTTTATGAAATCAAAATCAAATTAAGATAGTTATAGGCATCGATTCCCAAATTCGCCAAAGAAATGGTCTTGGAGCCAATGTGAATTCAACCGATAACTGGGACTTCATTGGCGTCCCACGCCGTCCGGTGTGCCATGAGTGTCATGAGTGTCACCCTAGTGTAAATTACCAGCGCTGTCCGCTGCGTCATCTGTGTCTAACCTGCGACTCTTACCTGCGCCGTCGGCTACGTTATTAGTGGTTTACCTGCGCCGTCCGCTGCGTCATTAGTGTCTTACCTGCGCCGTCGGCAGCGCAGCGCTGCTGGCCGTCCGGACAGCCGAGTTTGGCGCGCACGCTGTACTGAGCCCAGGGGAACTGCACGCCAGCAATCTGCACCCACAGCAGGAGCTCGTACGCGGCGCCCCACAGTGGCCGTGCCACCGTCCAGCGCGTGCCCGTGGTCTCTCCGCGACTGGCCACGTGCTCGGAGCCCTCTCTATGAAGCACCTCCAGGGCGAACCGGTCCACCGGCAGTCTGCAGCCAGACCGCACAGACGAGAATCAGATACGACAGGTGGAGTCTGCTACACGGGATGGCATAGCAGCTAAATAGCTAAGTCTGCAAACTGCATTACCTGGCTGGGACAATTATTCGATTTGGTGGAATAAAAAAGATGTACTTATTTTACATCCCAGGGCACAAAAATTAGTGTGCCCTGGGATATTGTCCTTATAGCCATGTCAGGTCATACACTTTCAAGATAAAAATTAACAGGACACCTTGTGTTATGCGCCGCGTTTACTTTTTCAACACGCAAAACACTGGCGAGTGTGGCCGGAAAGACCCCCTCACCCACCCTAGTGCAAAGCTTATGTTTAGAGCCTGTAGTGTTTGCCGTTGCTCTCTGACCTGGAAATGACAGGCGTCTCTCCGTTGTGCAGGTTTGCGGACAGTGGCTGCCACATTATATCCAGCCATCCACGAGCGTCGGCTACGTGCCAGATGCGCGGCGCGGGCAGCCATCCTGGAAACGGGGCAGACCAGCGCATCGGCAAACGGGTGGACCGAGAGCATCAACAATGGTCAGAGCCACGGCTCAAAACGGGTAAATCATAAATAGGTCATACGTATATCTTAACAGGAAGGCCATGGGGACACTCTCCAAGTAACTAACTAGTCGATGCGTTCAATCACACCGAACAAGTGATAGGTGAGCACTTGTAGCGCGACGCCAGATGTCCAACCGATTGTTGGCCTCTTATGCATCTGCACTTAATTCTTTTGTTGGCCTGTTATGTCTGTGCACTGAATTTCAACATAGAATAGCGCGACAGGAAGTTTTAAAGGCAGAATTACTCAATATGGTCTGGTGAATTGACCTAATTAGATTTGGGATCAGAATGATAAAACATGAAAAATGCTCGTTATGCTCGTAAGCAATCCGAAGTTTATTGTCGTTGCGCGCCGCAGTTTCCCTTAAACACATTTTGGAGATTTCACGGATTTGAAACACAATTTAAGAAATCTTAGTAGGTCTAAAAATATTTTGAATGTCATATTTTTGCATCCTTAAAATCCTTTTGCAATACTTAAAAAGTTTATTGTACGAAAATGCTGCAAGAGCTTAAAACAGCAAATTAATTTAGGTGCAACGTAACTTAATTTGAACTTGTGACTTGAAACTAAGTGATCTGGATTAAAATGCTTCTACGCTGAATTAATATTTCTCCCAGACAATAAATTACCTGGAAAGGTAGGTTTTATTACATCGGCGTTCGGTTTACAGCTTCCTTGCTAGTAATGTATCCTTAACCCTCGCCCGCACATGGGGGGGGGGGGTTGCCCCCCAAGGTAGTCTTTCTGCTCTGCACTCAACATTTTTAGAGATAGAGGGCTGATTTTTCGTATAGTTGCTCCTCTATCCTTTCTTGACGTCCACTGAAAATTTAAAGTTTCTGTGGTTTTTGGTTTCGGAGATATGACCTTGTTTTTCAGGTCATGTCAAGATCCAAATGGCCAATTCTCAACATCTTGCGTTGGCTATGGGCCTTGTGAGCTTTTGACACCTTGATTTCGGCCTTTTTTGCCAGTCTTACCTCCCATATATCATGGAACATGTTGTTCGACGATGTACAGATGTCAAGGTCAGGGTCAAGGTCAACCTAGGTCATCTAAGATAATTGCGTTTTAGGCAAGCGGAATTTACTTTTTATGAAGTTTTTTGACTGCATTTTTGGTAAAAGTTTCTCAGATCATGATTTCATGTAATATGGACACATAAACAATCGGTGCACACATCAGTATACTCACAGACACACACAGACATACAAACACATATAACTGACCTTGACCTAACTTGACCTGAAAATTGAAATGACCTCAGCAGCAAAAATCTGGTCGGGTAGTGTGCCAAAGAGGTTCTAGCTGGCTTGGCACCAGAAAACGGCATCGTCATCGGCATATGATAAGCGGCGCACTTGATATCCAACGGTGACCCAAAACAGCAACATTTTTTAGTTTGACCTGACCTGGAAGGTCAATGACTGACCTGAGAAGGTAAAACTGGGTACCATTGGATTCGTCTTTTCCCAAATAATTTTTTTGGTCTTTACCGCTAAGCTCTATCTCCAACAAGAACGAAATGGTGCGGGGGGGGGGGGTGGCAACCCCCCCCCCATGTGCGTTCTAGGATGGGAAAATGGCATGTGCGGGCGAGGGTTAATGGGTTAACATTAACCCTCGCCGAGACAGGCTGGCACAAGGGGGAGGGGGGTTAGCACGACCCACCCCCCTTGCGTTTGGCCCCTGATCGAGCTAGAGCTTCGCGGAAAAATACGAGCATATTGCCCGTGACAAGAGGAAGCCGATGATACCCAATTTTAAGGTCCTAGGTCATCGGTTGACCTTCCAGGTCAGGTCAATGACCCAAAAGTCGGGAAAATCGGGACCTGTTGGAACGTCGTAAAGTGTGGATGGGGTTTTTTCGGGGTGCTGATCACGAATATCATGTTAGTTTTGAACACAGATGATTTCTTTGTGCATTTATGCCAGGTCGGATCAGGTCAGGTCAGCTCAACCAGTAGGGTTTTTTTTCTGGGTATTCCTAGTACATGTCAACCGCCTCTGACAGCTTCGTAACATGTTACAAAGGCACCAAAACTACTTCGTGAATGTTCAAATTGCTGTTAAATTCGAAATTAGCTCCAACAAACTAGCCTCGAAATATGCAAAACTCGAAAAAGTGAACCGAGGTCATTAAAGGTCAATGACCTGACCTGACCTTCATGTGGCATTGACATCCACCCTTATGCATGGGAGCAACATCAAATCACATGTTTGAACGCTTGAACCACGGAAAGACTGCAAGCGCGCGGATAATGCGAGCCGACATACGCCGAATCGCGTTTTCGGCCAAACATGGCTTCGAAAAGTAGATCAGGTCAAATATCATCTGGGTCAGGGCCATGAAATATTCAAGGTAGGTGTTTAACCCGCGCCCCGCTGGGGGGGGGGGCAGATTCTGCCCCCCCTCCCGTTTTTCGCCAATAACTTCTAAACGCGTTACGCCAGCGACGTCAAACTTTCAGTACCTTATCATACATCAATTTGACACGTTCCCTGAAATTTTTAGCGAAATCCGTCGGAAAATTGTTGAGAAAATGACGTTTTAGTGACGTCATGTTCGCCATTTTCGCCTCAAAAATGGCAAAATTTCAAACGCCGCTAACATCGTCATTTTTAAAGGAATCAAGACGCAACAAAAAAGGTTATACGTGATTCTACTTTGTCTATCAAATGGCTATCTCAGTTTTTTGAAAATTTTGGATTTTGGCCCAAATTTTTTCAAAAAATTGACTTTTTTGGGAAAATATTTATAAAATCCAAAATTTTGAGTGTATCGAAAAAACCGGAATATATGTCAAAGCGGTGGTCTATGTGCACCAACATACCAATTTTTAGAAGAATCGGTTCAAAAATGTGGAAGTTATTCAAAATTTTCTGACGTCACGACACACAAAAATTTTGAAAAATGATTTTTTTTGGAAGTTCTAGACCTCGTACGGAAACAAAAATAGCACCATTCGATTCGCCGTCAAAAACTGCATCAGATAGACACCTTTTTAGGCCTTAACAACCAACTTCAAAATTTGACCTCAGTTGACCTGACCTTGACCTGACCTCGACCTGAAATTCATGCAGAGGTGGTTCATATCACTTATTGAGTGTGCCTATTGAATTCTATGAGTAAAATGACCCATAAAACATGTGTCGCACATGCCCTTTTCTATATTTTGTTTTTGGTGACCTGACATGACCTGACCTGACCTTGACCTTGACCTTTGAATGACATTGTATGCAACGAATATTGTCTTGGTAGTCTAAGAACACGTTTTGGGCAATCAGTCTCAGTCCATTCTTCGGCAACTACGGTGCAAGGCCGATACTGTAGAAACTTGCATCTTGTACCCTTGACCTGACCTTGACCTGACCTCTGACCTACTTAAGCAAAAAAAATTGGGCTCTTAAGATCCGCCTTGTTGAGAGCTTTCGATTGCCGTTTTCCCCGTCTTTCTACGACCATCGGTTCGGAAGTTAGACAGGGGGGGCAGAATCTGCCCCCCCCCAGCAGGGCGCGTATGGCTGAATAGCCCAGCGGGGCGCGGGTTAACCCTAGAACGCCTAGGGGGGGGGTTGTATCAACCCCCCCCCTGAGGTTTTTTCAAAGTGCACGCTAAACGGCTTGTCGTAGCGGGCTGAAATTTTCAATGCCCTCTGGGGCAACCTTTGCGCATCTTTTGCCGAAAAAAAATTGATCGGGTCATGTCAGGTCACGGAGTTATGACGTCATAAGAGGTACAGCCTCCGGCCGGATTTTCACAAACTGAGTGCCAACGCCCGAGGTTTCCTGCCGGTGGTACGGACATCGGTTGATG
This sequence comes from Amphibalanus amphitrite, assembly GCF_019059575.1. Classification (NCBI taxonomy): domain Eukaryota; kingdom Metazoa; phylum Arthropoda; class Thecostraca; order Balanomorpha; family Balanidae; genus Amphibalanus; species Amphibalanus amphitrite. The sequence continues at coordinate 86,910 of NW_024882308.1, forward strand.
GATCGTGATGAAACTTCCCATGCATGTTGGGGCAAGTATTGGCTATCATATGGTATAAGAAATTTGACCGGGTCAGGTCAGGTCACGGAGCTATGACGTCACAAGAGGAACAGCGTCCGGTACTATTTTTGAAAAGCGCCCGAACCACTATTTTGCTAATTCTTGTCACCTCAATGGGAATATGCAGCAATATTAGCTTCTATAGGGAGCAAATGGACCTCCCAAATCCAAAAATACAATCAGATTTCAAAAATTTAAATTTTGATTTTTCGAATTTCTGCCGCCGACTGTGACCTTGCCGACTTCCGGCGCTCCCAACGCGCCATTTTTAGAGCTAGGGAAACGAAATACATACCAAACGATAGAGAATTGATCAAGGAACACGATAGTGAAGGTTTCAAGTCGATATCTCCCACCGTTTTGCCGCAATCGCCGCCGAAAGTTGAAAAAAGTCTATTTTTCCGAAAATTTGACCTTTGACCGGTCAAAAGTAGGTCAAATGTTGACCTAGGACCAAAAAATATACCACCAATCGCGAGATCTCGTTGAGAGCAATCCGTTGGTTTTTTCCGCTAAGCTCTACGACCTTCCGTTTCGAAACGCCAGGGGGGGGGTCGTAACAACCCCCCCCCTGGTCGTTCGTGTTATGAGAAATGGCCTGGTCGTGCGAGGGTTAATTGATCAACACGATGGTACTGAAAGTTTTGTTGCGATCGGCCGCATATTCCGCGAGTTATTTACGAAAAACCTTCTAAGGTTTGTTGCAATCCCCTTCTAAGGAGGGTTGATGCAATCCCCCTAAAGGGGGATTGCATCAACCTTCCTGTGTCGGCGAGGGTTAAAAAATTATGCTCGAAAGTTTGAATGGGTGGGTTGGCAGAGCCGGAGCCCACGCTAGCAGAGCTTGTTGCGTAGACCCTGAATCCTACCGTCCGATCACAGAACCCCGGGTAACGGTAGAATTTAGATGCCAAAGTTTCTTTTGCTCATCAAAGCCGGACACTGCCTGTCCCATTCAACTGACTTCAACTGACTGTCTGCTCTCACCAACTGCAGACCAATGACCATCCCCGTGAGGACTCAGGAGGCTCAAATATCGAGTGGCGCAGGCAGCTACTCGAACCAGGACTCTCACTACCGGGAGTCCAGCTCTACCAACTGAGCTACGGGACAGACAAGACGCAATATAACTGCAATACAAACATGAAACAATGCAACGAGGGGCAGAGCCAATATTTCAAAATGTAAGTTTTCTATCTTGATTTTGAACGCTGGGAAAAATTTCGTCAAACAGGACATATATATAACAATAATAACATTAAGTATTCGATAAAAGAAATGCTCGCACATTTGTCTTACCTTCTTCGCATCCCACGAGTTCCAGACGAACGCACTGAACGCTTTGGGGCCAGCTAGATTTGTCAAACCGAAATTTGACATATCTTGCGAGTTTGAGGACACCAAAATCATAATCTCGTATTGTGTCAGACGAAGCTTCCTGGTCTAATATCCGAAACTGCAAAAGAGGACTTGTGTTAACGGTTTATTAACATTGAATAAGGGGGTGGAATTGAATTGAATTGAATAAGGGCGGAGTGGAAGTTTTTTATTCTGTTTTTTTCCCAAATAACTCACGCCGTAATCATTATATTAACGTCAAATTTGGTATACTTGCCCAGAATTGGATTGCACATATTTACCTGAAAGCAATAAGCTAATCAGTCCGCAACTTTTTAGTAACGGGGGTGTAAAAACAAACATCTCGCCAGACCGGCGCCGGCCGTTATTCGCCGCTTGACTGGTAGGCTGTGCCGGCGCCGGATGGTCCCGTCTTTGAATTGCGCTGCTTACCGCTGATATTGGTAGATTCGCGTCTGTGAAGACTTAGAAATGTACAGGCAATCGTATGCTCAAGGAAATACGAAAATCGGCCAGTAACATTTTGAGTTACGAGGGTGTAAACACAAACTTGACATTACTACCTAAGATGCTGCAAGTGAGCTCAGCGCCGTAACTGTGAAAAGACCGATGTGAATGGGATTAAATATGAAAATGGGTGTAAAGAATCACAACGCACGTGCCGAGGAAGTGTATAAAATGCGTTTCAAGACGGTTATCTTGATAAATATTTGGTCACATTCGGTGCCATTTTCTCAAATTAGGTTCACAGTTGATTTTGTTCAGTTTTCAGCTACTAGTTTTCAGCTTAGATTGTCTTAGTTGATTACAGGTGCCTTAGCTATCAAATTATCAGGTATGTTTCGATTCGTGTATTTGTTCCCGTCGGAAAACGGCTGTTAGTTCATATCTAACTTACTATTCCAACAGAATCCGTCTGTCTGTGAGTGTGTGAGTGTGTGTGTCCGCCACGCCGTGTAGTGGGTTCAATTTGTTACGGCTTCAGGGCAGACGGTACGACGTAGGGGGTTGAAATTTGCACACCTTCGAGGTGACAGAGCGGGTCAACGCCTTTTCTAGGTTTCCACTCGCTGGGGTGCACGGTTGGCACGTGGCGCGCGCTGGAAGAACGCCAATGAAATTTTGATCGGTTCGTAGATCTTCATTGAGAGCCGGGGTCGACAAACTTACTGAGCTAAATGCATGCCGATCGGCGGCGGGTGCCTCGCATTGGCGGATATGCAAGTTATTAATTTGAATGAAAAGTGGCGAAAAATGTGTTGATTTTCTTTCAATGGGAGCAGTTTGTGATACGAGTTTACAAATGCACCGCGTTTGCCGCGATGCGCCACAATTATCTCAGGGCGTCATTTTTGCCGCAAATCGAACAGTTTTGTTAAATATGGTCCGATATGGGTGCAATTTGGTGCAAAGATGCATGCTCAATCACCGGGTGAAAATGCGCCGAGTTTGCCGCAATGCGCCACATTTGTCACAAAGCGCCAATTCCGACAAATACGATTGAGGGTTATGTAATAGCAAGAATTGGAGCAGGGCTAGAAGGACTTTAAAAGTCTGATTTTTGTCTTAGTACTTATTGGATCCAATTATTCCGTAACCTGACATGACCCAGTGATAGGTAGTGGTAGTTGTACGGGTAGTGGTAGTGGTAGTGGTAGTGGTAGGGGTAGGGGTAGTGGTAGGGGTAGTGTTAGTGGTAGGGGTAGTGGTAGGGGTAGGGGTAGGGGTAGGGGTAGTGTTAGTGGTAGGGGTAGTGGTAGGGGTAGGGGTAGGGGTAGGGGTAGGGGTAGTAGTAGTAGTAGGGGTAGGGGTAGTAGTAGGGGTAGGGGTAGTAGTAGGGTAGGGGTAATAGTAGGGGTAGTAGTAGGGGTAGTAGTAGGGGTAGTGGTAGGGGTAGTGGTAGGGGTAGGAGTATGGGTAGTAGTAGTAGTGGTAGGGGTAGGGGTAGTGGTAGATGTAGTGGTTAGGGGTAGGGGTAGGGGTAGTAGTAAGGGTAGTGGTAGGGGTAGTGGTAGAGGTAGGGGTAGTGGTAGGGGTAGGGGTAGGGGTAGTGGTGGAGGCAAAAGTAGAACAGTGGCTCGGGCTGATCCCATCAGACGAGAGGTGACCTATGTGACCTGGCCTGACCCAAAGTGATCGGGTCTGACCCCTTTGACCCGTCTTGACCCCGTATCAGCCAAATTTCATCCAACAAAGCCCCAGAACAGCTCTTTTTTAATTCTCTTCACATTTCCGTCCATATCTATGCTTCTAGCCAACACATCGATTTGAAACGAACACCATTCGAAAGCAAATTGGCTGGTGCTGCAATTTTTTCCTACCACGCAGCAAAGCAAGTGGCGCAGCCGCTTGTCTAACTTACTATTCAAACAGAATCCGTCTGTCTGTGAGTGTGTGAGTGTGTGTGTCCGCCACGCCGTGTAGTGGGTTCAATTTGTTACGGCTACAGGGCAGACGGTACGGCGTAGGGGGTTGAAATTTGCACACCTTCAAGGTGACAGAGCAGGTCAGCGCCTTTTCTAGGTTCCGACTCGCTGAGGTGCACGGTTTGCGCGTGGGGCGCGCTGGAAGAACGCCAATGAAATTTTGATCGGTTCGTAGATCTTCATTGAGAGCCGGGGTCGACAAACTTTGTGGACTAAATGCATGCCGATCGGCGGCGGGTGCCTCGCATTGGCGGATCGGCAAGTTATTAATTTGAATGAAAAGTGGCGAAAAAATGTGTTGATTGTCGCTAAATGGGTACAGTTTGTGATGGAATTTACAAATGCACCGCGTTTGCCGCAAGGCGTCACATAGGTCACAAGGCGCCATTTTTGCCGCAACTCGCACAGTTTTGTCAAATATGGCCCGATAAGGGTACAATTTGGTGCAAGGGTGCATGCTCAAACAACAGGCACAGATACGCCGCATTTGCCGAAATGCGCCACATTTGCCACAAAGCGCCATTTCCGACAAAATCGAGTAAGGGTAATGGAATGGTACGAACAGTGGCAGGGCTGGGAACACTTTAAGTCTGATATTTTAGTACTGATTGGATCCAATTATTCTGTGACCTGACATGACCCAGCGGTGTTGGTAGGGGTAGGGGTAGGGGTAGTGGTAGGGGTAGTGTAGTGGTAGGGGTAGGGGTAGGGGTAGTGGTAGGAGTAGTAGTAGGGGTAGGGGTAGTAGTAGGGGTAGTAGTAGGGGTAGTGGTAGGGGTAGTGGTAGGGGTAGTGTAGTGGTAGGGGTAGTGTAGTGGTAAGGGTAGGGGTAGGGGTATTGGTAGGAGTAGTAGTAGGGGTAGGGGTAGTAGTAGGGGTAGTGGTAGGGGTAGTGGTAGGGGTAGTGGTAGGGGTAGTGGTAGGGGTAGTGGTAGGGGTAGTGGTAGGGGTAGTGGTAGGGGTAGGAGTATGGGTAGTAGTAGTGGTAGGGGTAGGGGTAGATGTAGTGGTAGGGGTAGGGGTAGGGGTAGGAGCAGTGGTAGTGGTAGGGATAGTGGTAGGGGTAGTGGTAGTGGTAGTGGTAGGGGTAGGGGTAGTGGTGGAGGCAAAAGTAGAACAGTGGCCCGGGCTGATCCCAGCGGACGAGAGGTGACCTATGTGACCTGGCCTGCCCCAAAGCGACCGGGGCTGACCCCTTTGACCCGTCTTGACCCCGTATCACCCAAATTTCATCCAACAACGCCCTCAGAACAGTTCTTTTTTAAATTCTCTTCACATTTCCGTCCATATCCATGCTTCTAGACGACACATCGACATGAATCAAACACCATTCGAAAGCAAATTGGCTGGTGCCGCAATTTTTTCCTACCACGCAGCAAAGCAAGTGGCGCAGCCGCTTGTCTATATTACTATTTGAGGAGGGTGCGTCTGTCCGTTACCGAGGTCCCGACTTGGTGGTGCTTTGCGTGGACTACAGGCCAGACCGTTGCACCTAGCCCGGTGAAATTTGCACAACTCATAGATTAAGGATGCGCGACGTGCCTTTGAGGAGTCTGAGCTCGATCGGATTGATAGGGAGTGCGTGGCGCGTGCTCAAAAAGTGCAAATTCGCGTCATAGACTTTACATGTATAAATCGGCGTGCGAAATCGGGCGAAAACGGCTAATTTTGGCCGACACGGGTCCGGTTCCGGCGCAATATCTTGGTGACCAGGGGTCCGACCGGCACGGGGAAAACAGCATCGTGTACAGAATTGAACGGGCTATTGAATGGTGTGCAATGCAGAGGATAACACGCACCACCTGCACCGGAGAGGGCACTTTTATTTGAAAAGTTGCGGTTTTTGAGGGATTTTGGAATTAATTTTATTTTTAGGTGACCGTTAAATGGAGCGAGTTGAATCAACGCCTATTTGCAAGAGAAAGGTACCGCCTCTCATATAAAAATTGTGAAAAGCTGATTGATCCAAATCAAGGTGGTGCAAATCACAGAGAAAATGGTGTTTGTCAATTTTGTGCCACTTTATTAATCACACGGGGTTTGCTGCATAACCTGATACCTTTGGCAATTGAATATGGTACCATTGGATAGAGCATTCAATTCTGTCCAATATTCACTCTTCATTTTTGCATGATTAGCAACAGTATCCTTAAAAATGTAAATGTTCCAAACCATTACATTGTCATTTTTAGCGAAATTCATCGATGGCCCTCAAAAGACTTCACGCCAGTTTTCGAATCATTCTAAAGTAGTTGTAGGCGAGCAATGGCATCTTTGAGCATCATCATAAGTAGAAAAGTATGTATAAATAACCTTATGCTCATTCTTTGCACTTTTTTGTTGAAATTGAATAATTAAACAAAATCATTGATATATTTCGGCTTGCGCCATCTTCAGAATGTACAGAAACAATTGTCGACACAAACAAACAAAATTCGATTCCATCAATCAATAAATCGTGCAGCGCTTCAATCAGCTCCTTGATGAGAGAATAATTTCATATATACATGGCTCTCGAAATAACGATGCGCCGTCCATGATATCTACGATACATGTACAATATACAACACACAAGATCAATATACAATATACAAAATAACAACATAGAATCTGCATGAATCATCACATTGTTTGGCGCAGCCTAAATCAACGGCACAATCAGACAGTAGTTGTCACAATCAATTTGTGGATATGTATGTACAATATAGTTATGTGGGGGTGTACGATGGACGCTGCAGAAGTGGCCAGGATGAAGTTTGGGTGTTCAAACATGGTTTTTGGTTCCTTATTTCCACTGATTCGGATATTTTTAAATCAGCGACGTCTTTACACACTCTTTCAATGGAGATTTTGAATGACGATGATGTGATTGTACATGATGGGTGTCTTTGGGTAACGTGATCCCCAAGAGGGGTGTTTTTTGCCTTGTTCTTAGCGTCACGAAAGTGTTCATTGAATCTGTCACGGATGCGCCTTTTTGTTTCGCCAATGTAAATAGTACTTTCATTGTCACAAAGATTACATGTAATTTTGTAGACGGCATTTTTGATGTGACAGCGGCCTGGGAGCCCTGCTTCGCATGTGGCACAGCGTTTGGCACCAGCAGGGCACGGGGGGCTTTCCAGCGCTGACCTCACGATGTGTTTGGCCACCGTTTTCCCACTGGTCCACGCGATACGTGCCTGTACGCCACATGAGCGCACTACCCCGTTGACTCGTCGTGCAAGGGTCTCATCTATGTAGGGGAGAGATATGTAAGTCGTGTCGGTGTCTCGTTGCTTAGTGTTTCGTCTTTTTGATCTTTGTCTGTGATACATGATTTTGTGTTTAGTGCTTTGAATGAGTCTGTTCGGGTATCCATTGTGTCTGAACAGTGATTCCATGAGTCCCATGCCCCGTTCTTGTGCTTGTCTATCAGAACCTAGTCGTTTGGCGCGTAGAAGCTGAGAGTGTAGTACAGAGCGTTTGCATTGCATCGGGTGTGCTGACGTGTAGTGAATGATGATGGGGGCTGTCATAGGTTTGATGTAGAGCTCAGTGCTGTAAGAGCCGTCTTCTTTCACTCTGATCATGGTGTCAAGGTATGGTATGCATCTGTTTGGAGTTTGGTCGGTCCTCTCTATCGTGAACTTTAGGGCTGGGTGAAAGTCGTTGAGGAATCGGAAGTATTCGTCTAGTTTGTCCGGTCCGTGTGTCCAAATACCGAGAATGTCGTCGATATATCTCATGTACGTCATAGGCTGATACTTTGAATTTGGAGAGGTGAGTATCATCGATTCTACTGCGTCCATGAACATAATGGCTAGCGGTGGGGCGATCCTGGATCCCATCGCCACTCCCTCTGTCTGTTTGAAGTATTTTTGACCAAATCGAATGTAGTTGTTGCTGAGACAATGTCTAAGGAGGGAGTCGATGTCCTTTACAGTGAGTCCACAAGTGTCAATATCGTCCAAGTGTCTGTTCATAAGATTCAAGGTAGCTGTGATTGCCTCGTGGGTGGGAATATTTCCGTAGAGGTTGGTCACGTCAACTGAAAACACTATACAATCTTTTGGCAGTCCTTGGGGAAACTGGGTCCGTAGTCTGTCTAGATAGTCGTCTGTGTTTGTCAAATGGGCCGGCACAAAGGTCAGTAGCTGCGTAATTATCCTTTCCAGAAGCCATGCTAACTTGTCCAGGGGGTCTCCGCATGCTGAGACGATAGGTCTGAGTGGTGCGTCTGGCTTATGTGTTTTTGGGAGACCATAGAGCTCAGCTGTACGACTTCCGGAGGGCATTACGCTTTTGATGACTTTGTCGGGTACCTTGTTTGCTAACGTATCTTTGATAAGTCTTTTTGTTTGAGCTTCCAATTTAGTAGTAGGATTTTTAGGCACGCTTTCATATTCTTTGGTTATTTTTTCTGCTTTTTGTAAGTATTCGTTTTTTGATAGCAGTACCAGGCTCTTACACTTGTCTGAACGTTTTACTATGATATCTGGATCCTCGCCCAGCTGTTTTAACATTTTACTGTCATGAGGCCCATGGTTGGGCTCTGATGTAGTTTTGTGATTTTTGTAGATGGTCATGACTTTTTGCTTGAGAACTTTGAATGACTTCTCTGTGCTGCTGTCAGCGAAAGGTGCCGCCCGAGTGTCAGTGTCGCTAAACTTTGGTGTCAATTTCAGTTTGTGTTTTGCTCCCTGGGTCAGGTCTGGGTCAAGGTCGATGTCTGGTTCAGGGGTATTTGAATCACCTTCATCTTGCTGATCCGTATTTGATGCTACAGTACCGTTATCTGACTCAGAACTGTTGGCACTAGGATGCAGGTTTGACTTTCTTTTTTCAATATGCTTTTTCCACCGCAAGGCAAAAACACCCCTCTCAAGGCCGATCTCTACTTCTTTGATCACGTTCCTGTTCACTGATCGTGTGAGAGCGAAATTAGGGCCCTTGCTAAGCAAATCTACCAGCTGGTCGGGAAGCATCTTATCGGTCATGTTAACAAACTTATCGCGATTACTGAATGGATCAGGGGCTGTGCTGGAGGGATAAGACTTTCTGCGGGTGGGTCCTGTTTGGTCACGGGTGCTATTCACACAGTCGATATCATTGAAATCGCTTTCTCCAAGACAGTCATGCCAGATATCCCCGTCAGCATCCGGGGCTACACGCAAGGCGCACATTTTTGTATCGTCTATCGTCATTTTTGTATCGTTTGTATCGTCACGTTACCCAAAGACACCCATCATGTACAATCACATCATCGTCATTCAAAATCTCCATTGAAAGAGTGTGTAAAGACGTCGCTGATTTAAAAATATCCGAATCAGTGGAAATAAGGAACCAAAAACCATGTTTGAACACCCAAACTTCATCCTGGCCACTTCTGCAGCGTCCATCGTACACCCCCACATAACTATATTGTACATACATATCCACAAATTGATTGTGACAACTACTGTCTGATTGTGCCGTTGATTTAGGCTGCGCCAAACAATGTGATGATTCATGCAGATTCTATGTTGTTATTTTGTATATTGTATATTGATCTTGTGTGTTGTATATTGTACATGTATCGTAGATATCATGGACGGCGCATCGTTATTTCGAGAGCCATGTATATATGAAATTATTCTCTCATCAAGGAGCTGATTGAAGCGCTGCACGATTTATTGATTGATGGAATCGAATTTTGTTTGTTTGTGTCGACAATTGTTTCTGTACATTCTGAAGATGGCGCAAGCCGAAATATATCAATGATTTTGTTTAATTATTCAATTTCAACAAAAAAGTGCAAAGAATGAGCATAAGGTTATTTATACATACTTTTCTACTTATGATGATGCTCAAAGATGCCATTGCTCGCCTACAACAACTTGAACAAGATTTTAACCGCAGAGAAGCATTGGTGCGTATTGTGATCAACGCAGACAAACAAGCAAAGACGAACGAACGAATCCGATTCCTTCTTGAATGTAAACGTGCAGCAGTGTATCCAAGATTTATCACCCAGAGCGTACGCAATATAGCGTATGTATTCAAGAACAACAAGACTGTAGAAAAGCGTCGCAAAAACTTCTGCAGACAACTTCTTAGCGAGTCGATCAAAGATGCCTTCCGAACTCAAGCTTTCAGACATCGAGAAGCAAGGCGTCTTGATCGGGAAGCAGCTTCACACGAGCATTACGACCTTACACGTCACCTAGCTAGACAGGTGTATGAAGACACCTCACGGACTTCAGCCAGCACGCATGGTAAGAAGTTTCTCACCTTGCGGCAAGAAATCAGCATCAGTGGCACCTCCACTGTGAAACGAAGGACGAGCCCTGATCGAGAGAGAAGCGACGCCAGTGACCTCAACCGGACGGCGTACACCAACCAAAACGACGAAGATGGGACGATTGGAGCCGGCCACGAACGATCGACATCGAGAAGACCGACAAGAACCAGGAGCAAGAACTACAAGAACCAGAACCAGCGACGACCGCCAGAAGAAAACGACCGTCTGGTCAGCACTGACCTGCAAACGCCTCCGTCGACCTCACCAGTGGCCCCAGGAACCGAGGAGCTGTGGTTTGATTGCCGCAGTGACCCGATGCCACACCTGCATCCGACCTGCAGAGACACTACAGTAACATCTGCGCGTGATACCGTAACGCCTGGAGGTAAGAACTTCCCTCTGCAAAACTCCAACTCCACCCGTGATAACGTAAAACCAGCGATACTTGGCGAGATCACAAGCCTCTTGTCGACCTCCCCAGTAAACGGTTGTTCGAGTCTATTGCCCGGTGGCTGCGTGGGCACTGAACCTCTCGAAAAGTGGTATGATTGCTTGTCAGATGTGATACAGCTGCAGGCTGACCAAAGACTAGCCAGCGACTCAGGGGACGATACAAAAATGTGCGCCTTGCGTGTAGCCCCGGATGCTGACGGGGATATCTGGCATGACTGTCTTGGAGAAAGCGATTTCAATGATATCGACTGTGTGAATAGCACCCGTGACCAAACAGGACCCACCCGCAGAAAGTCTTATCCCTCCAGCACAGCCCCTGATCCATTCAGTAATCGCGATAAGTTTGTTAACATGACCGATAAGATGCTTCCCGACCAGCTGGTAGATTTGCTTAGCAAGGGCCCTAATTTCGCTCTCACACGATCAGTGAACAGGAACGTGATCAAAGAAGTAGAGATCGGCCTTGAGAGGGGTGTTTTTGCCTTGCGGTGGAAAAAGCATATTGAAAAAAGAAAGTCAAACCTGCATCCTAGTGCCAACAGTTCTGAGTCAGATAACGGTACTGTAGCATCAAATACGGATCAGCAAGATGAAGGTGATTCAAATACCCCTGAACCAGACATCGACCTTGACCCAGACCTGACCCAGGGAGCAAAACACAAACTGAAATTGACACCAAAGTTTAGCGACACTGACACTCGGGCGGCACCTTTCGCTGACAGCAGCACAGAGAAGTCATTCAAAGTTCTCAAGCAAAAAGTCATGACCATCTACAAAAATCACAAAACTACATCAGAGCCCAACCATGGGCCTCATGACAGTAAAATGTTAAAACAGCTGGGCGAGGATCCAGATATCATAGTAAAACGTTCAGACAAGTGTAAGAGCCTGGTACTGCTATCAAAAAACGAATACTTACAAAAAGCAGAAAAAATAACCAAAGAATATGAAAGCGTGCCTAAAAATCCTACTACTAAATTGGAAGCTCAAACAAAAAGACTTATCAAAGATACGTTAGCAAACAAGGTACCCGACAAAGTCATCAAAAGCGTAATGCCCTCCGGAAGTCGTACAGCTGAGCTCTATGGTCTCCCAAAAACACATAAGCCAGACGCACCACTCAGACCTATCGTCTCAGCATGCGGAGACCCCCTGGACAAGTTAGCATGGCTTCTGGAAAGGATAATTACGCAGCTACTGACCTTTGTGCCGGCCCATTTGACAAACACAGACGACTATCTAGACAGACTACGGACCCAGTTTCCCCAAGGACTGCCAAAAGATTGTATAGTGTTTTCAGTTGACGTGACCAACCTCTACGGAAATATTCCCACCCACGAGGCAATCACAGCTACCTTGAATCTTATGAACAGACACTTGGACGATATTGACACTTGTGGACTCACTGTAAAGGACATCGACTCCCTCCTTAGACATTGTCTCAGCAACAACTACATTCGATTTGGTCAAAAATACTTCAAACAGACAGAGGGAGTGGCGATGGGATCCAGGATCGCCCCACCGCTAGCCATTATGTTCATGGACGCAGTAGAATCGATGATACTCACCTCTCCAAATTCAAAGTATCAGCCTATGACGTACATGAGATATATCGACGACATTCTCGGTATTTGGACACACGGACCGGACAAACTAGACGAATACTTCCGATTCCTCAACGACTTTCACCCAGCCCTAAAGTTCACGATAGAGAGGACCGACCAAACTCCAAACAGATGCATACCATACCTTGACACCATGATCAGAGTGAAAGAAGACGGCTCTTACAGCACTGAGCTCTACATCAAACCTATGACAGCCCCCATCATCATTCACTACACGTCAGCACACCCGATGCAATGCAAACGCTCTGTACTACACTCTCAGCTTCTACGCGCCAAACGACTAGGTTCTGATAGACAAGCACAAGAACGGGGCATGGGACTCATGGAATCACTGTTCAGACACAATGGATACCCGAACAGACTCATTCAAAGCACTAAACACAAAATCATGTATCACAGACAAAGATCAAAAAGACGAAACACTAAGCAACGAGACACCGACACGACTTACATATCTCTCCCCTACATAGACGAGACCCTTGCACGACGAGTCAACGGGGTAGTGCGCTCATGTGGCGTACAGGCACGTATCGCGTGGACCAGTGGGAAAACGGTGGCCAAACACATCGTGAGGTCAGCGCTGGAAAGCCCCCCGTGCCCTGCTGGTGCCAAACGCTGTGCCACATGCGAAGCAGGGCTCCCAGGCCGCTGTCACATCAAAAATGCCGTCTACAAAATTACATGTAATCTTTGTGACAATGAAAGTACTATTTACATTGGCGAAACAAAAAGGCGCATCCGTGACAGATTCAATGAACACTTTCGTGACGCTAAGAACAAGGCAAAAAACACCCCTCTTGGGGATCACGTTACCCAAAGACACCCATCATGTACAATCACATCATCGTCATTCAAAATCTCCATTGAAAGAGTGTGTAAAGACGTCGCTGATTTAAAAATATCCGAATCAGTGGAAATAAGGAACCAAAAACCATGTTTGAACACCCAAACTTCATCCTGGCCACTTCTGCAGCGTCCATCGTACACCCCCACATAACTATATTGTACATACATATCCACAAATTGATTGTGACAACTACTGTCTGATTGTGCCGTTGATTTAGGCTGCGCCAAACAATGTGATGATTCATGCAGATTCTATGTTGTTATTTTGTATATTGTATATTGATCTTGTGTGTTGTATATTGTACATGTATCGTAGATATCATGGACGGCGCATCGTTATTTCGAGAGCCATGTATATATGAAATTATTCTCTCATCAAGGAGCTGATTGAAGCGCTGCACGATTTATTGATTGATGGAATCGAATTTTGTTTGTTTGTGTCGACAATTGTTTCTGTACATTCTGAAGATGGCGCAAGCCGAAATATATCAATGATTTTGTTTAATTATTCAATTTCAACAAAAAAGTGCAAAGAATGAGCATAAGGTTATTTATACATACTTTTCTACATTCTAAAGTAGAACGCATGATAATACGACACGGGCACCTCGATGCGATGTATCTTTTTGTTTTCTTACAAAATGCTTGGCCGTCAAAAAGCAATCGAACGAAATGGATATCTACCAACCAAATCGACACAGACTAACCCAATACCCACGGGTCAAAAAATCCCCCCTTCGCGTTGCGGAGCACGCGGGTAACCCTAGTGCAGGACTAAATAGACAGTTTCTAATGGCACTTTTCCTTATGATTTTGAGGTCACATGTTCCTCTGGCATGGGAAGCGACCCCTCCACGTGCGCACTGCGCACGTCCAGCAGCACCCCAACCGTGACATATGGAGATGCATTGCCTGGTGGGTGCCTACTTATAAGCCAAGTTTCAGCGCAATCAGCATAGCAATTACCGAAATATTGTAATTACGGAGCGAGCGAGGCGAGCGTAGTCTTTCCTTAGTTAACGGAAATTTCTTAGTATGGGCGGCCGGCCGGACGTGGTCACGGTTTTGCGAGTCTTCTATCTCAGCAACCACTTGACCGATTTACATGCGGTAACTTTTGTAGGGTAGCTTCATTCCTTTTTCCAAGTATTGGACTATTCTATTCCCGATGCATGTGGGTGACCCCTTATGCACGTGCCACGTGCAAAGCGAAGAGGTGTCACTATACGGCCTTGGTGTCACTTTTGTAATAGTTGATATATCTCGGTAACTACTGGGCCGATTGCGCTGAAAGTTGGCATGTAGGTAGTGTAAGTGACCCACTAGGCAATGCATATCCATGTGCCAGAGTTGGGGTGCTGCTGCACGTGCGCACGTGCAGGGGTCGATTCCAGATCTCGAGAACGGCTTGACCGATTGCGCTCAAATTTGGTACACGGTTACGGAGCAGTTAGTAAGGTGCCGTGCACAAGTCAGTTGGGACCCATTTTGCACGTGCGCACGTGCAGGGTGCCACTTCCAGATCTCGAGAACGGCTGGGCTGATTGTGCTCAAATTTGGCACACCGCTAGAGACCGGTTGGTAGGGTGCCGTGCACAAGTCAGTTGGAGGTACCCCCTCACAATTTCGCACGTGCAAGGCCCACCCTCTCGCTCGCTCCGTTAGTCGCCCCAAAAGGCGTTATACTGGTTGTTACAAAACTGAAACCGCTTCGTTTTGCACGTGGTAAGTGCATAAGGGGCCACCCACATGCATTGGGAATAGTCCAATACTTGGTAGTAGGAATGAAACTACCATACACAAATTACAGTAAGCAAATCGGTTCGGTAGTTGTGGGGATATACATAAGTAAATGTCTGTTATTACATGGCTCGTATGTTAACCCTCGCCCGTATTGGTGTTTTTCCAGCCGCGAACGTATAAGGGGGGGGGGGGGGGTCCGTTGGACCCCCTTGCCGTTTCGCCCCTGATCGAGCTAGAGCTTCGCGGAAAAAACGAGCGTGTTGCCCGTGACGAGAGGAAGCCGATGATACCCAATTTTAAGGTCCTAGGTCATTGGTTGACCTTGCAGGTCAGGTCAATGACCCCAAAGGCGGGAAAGGGGCCTGTTAGAACGTCGTAAAGTGTGGCTCCTATGGGGTTTTTCGGGGTGTTGATCACGAATATCATGTTAGTTTTGATCACAGATGATGTCTTCATGTATTTAGGCCAGGTCGGGTCAGTTCAGGTCAGGTCAACCAGTAAGAGTATTCGTAGTAGGTGGCAACCGCCTCCAGCTTCGTAACATGTTACGAAAGCACCAAAACTACTTCGTAAATGTTCATATGGTTGCTAAATTCGAATTCAGCTCCAAAAATTGGCCTAGAAACATGTAAAACTCGAAAAAGTGAACCGAGGTCATCAAAGGTCAATGACCTGACCTGACCTTCAGGTGACCTTGAAACCCACCCTAATGCATAGGGGCAACATCATATCACATGTTTGAACGCTTGAAACCACGAAAAGACTGCAAACGCGCGGCTAATGCGAGCCGACATACGCCGAATCGCGATTCCAGCCAAACATGGTCTCGAAAAGTAGGTCACAGGTCAAAGGTCATTTGGGTCAGGGTCATGAAATTTTCAGGGTAGGTGTGAAAATGATGAACGCGAGGGTACTGAAAGTTTCGTCGCGATCGGCCGCTTTTTACGCGAGTTATTTGCGAAAAACCATAGCGGGGTCCGTTCGACCCCCCCCCCCTCTATACGGGCGAGGGTTAACTGGGTGTGTAATAATTTTGACTGTTGACCGGCAATTTTCACGTTTAATTTTCTTTTGAAGGATGACGTATTTTTGTTAATGATACCATGACAACGGGCAACAGTATTTTGCGCGTGCTTAAAAAAAAAAACATTCAGAATTTTGAAATTTAGGGTTTAGGGGGGTTTAGGTTCTTCACCTCATCCTCATTCAGTTGGTGGACGTCATTGCTGAAGGATCATACGTACCTATATGTGTAGTTATGACAGCGCTGCCTCGTTTTCATTTATTTGAACCAAGTGAATTAGATGAGCTCCTTTTTTCACGCAGGGCTGAAGGTAGGCAAAGGGTGATAAAATCGTCGGGAGACATATTCCATGAAATTTTTAACAGCTAAAGGTCTAACGCTGGAAGACCTACAGTACAGTAATGCTACTCTCGACGACACTGCTAAGGAGTTTTTCTCTAATGTCAAGCGCAAAGATGGAGAAAGAAAAAAAACGAAAAGTCTACACTCACTGAAGTACGGAATCAAACAGTTCATCATCAATCAACTAGGAAAAGACAAGTGAAGTAGGAAGTTTTCCTTTGAGTACCTACAGAGGCTTTCCAGGTCGCAATGCACTTGTCTAAAAAGGATGGGCGAGGATCAGTTGACCACAAGGAGCCGATAAGCCGAGGCGACTGAGAAAAACTGAATATTTACACGCAAAACTACTCCTCGCCAATGACAGGCTCCAGCAGAAAGTGTTTGTTGTGATGTGATGAGAAATGTGTGATGCCATGAAATACATTCATCATTGAGATTCAAACAAATTGTGTGTTATTATGCTAACCCGTTTTGTCATACAGCTAAACGATAATAAATAAAGTTACTATGAATAGGTAATACGAGACGAGGTGGGCCATGTAATAAAATGAATACTGCATGAGGTATGCCCTCACCCTCGGGCTACACTGACGTCACATTGGGCAATAACTTTTACTGTTGCCCGCTACCCCATGCAGTATTCATATACTATTCTACGCTGTTATTTCTGCTATCATGCTATAGGGACTTCACTCGCTTTGCTCGCTCGTTAAAGTCATCATTAGATTGTGTTTTTTAATTCTTCTAGATATGAGTAACAGGTTATTTTTCATCCTTTCAATAATCGTTTTAACAATGCCCAACACAACGTTCCAATATTTGTCAAATTACACAAAATAACATACATAATGGCACTGGTAAGTCATCTACGTAGGATTGCACAGAAGGACGGCTTTCTTCCTATACGGTACGGTGAGTGTGCGCCACCCGACTGACCGAGTGGGAGACGCCGACCGTCTCCATGCTGCAGCAGAGGGTCCACGCGTCGCCGTCCAGACTGTACTCGAGCGCCGCGAAGCTGCTGTAGTCTCTGCTGTGCACCTCGGCAGGAGCGGGCTGCACTCGGAAACCTGCCAACAACAGACGAGCAGCCTCTGTGCAGACGTGTTCACTCGTCCGTGGGCTCTCTCCCACCCGGTCTGAGGCTCGATATACCAGACCAAATATCAGACAGAACGATCAAAAGTAACCAACTTTTAAAATTAAACTTTCCTAAGTAAGACACGATTCAGGCGATTTTGACTTTGACCCTCGCGGGTAGCTTACCTTTGATAGTACGTGCTTATGCAAAACTACATTTAAACACGTTTTGCGTGGCCCATTTCCAAACGAGCACCGAACGAATTCAGCTTTTTTTGTTTACAGCTCATTAAACTTACGGGTTTTCCACAAATGCGCCACCGGCTTATCATCATCAAGAAAAAGTAACTAATGTCGGACTGCTGAGAGAACTGGTAGCCAGTAGCCACCTCAGCCCAATGGTTCCCCAATCTATCATTACCTGAGCTTGCAATGGTGTTTCTGGGCCGAAGAGGCTAGCAATCAGTCAATGTTTGATTGCCTTCTGCATTACTGTAATGGTCGGGTGCACCGCTGCAGTCCGGTCATGGCGTCACGCCTTGCACACTGTGTGCAGCCACGACCATGGAAACATGAATGGCCGGTCAATACGGACCATGATAATGCTCGGTGGTGGCAGGCGATGAGGGAGTTCCAGAACGCCCAGGCTCCAAGCAACGCTCACTGCACAGTGCACAGCCAATGATGGCCGCCAAAGGACCGTGTGCGGGGTGCGTAATGCACACTGCAGGATGCGGCCTCCATTTCGATTGCTATTATTAGTCCTTCAGCTCAACCCGCGCCCCGTAGGGGGGGGGGGGCGAAACGCTCCCTCTCTCTTTTTCCGTTGATACCTCCTAAAGCACTGCAGATATCGCCACCAAACTTTTAGATCCCTTCCGGGCACCAATTTTATATCATGCGGCAAAAAATAAATAAATGAATCCAGAGCCTACGATATGTTGGCCAGAAATGACATCAGAGTGACGTCATGTTCTACAATTTTCGACCCAATAAAGTTTTTTTTTGCGGGAGAGCCGTCAACCGGGATATATGTTATAGAACTAATGGTCCTTCATCTACATTTCAAATTTCAGCTGAATAGCTTAACTGTTGGCAAAGTTATGGCAACAAAAACTACTCAAAATTGATTATGTCAATTTTCGAACTTATTTTTTTGCCGTTCTGAACCACCTAGAGTAGGGAAGAGTGGGGTAAGACGCCCGGGTGGGGTAAGACGCCTTTTCGATATACCTAACAGGGTTATTTTATTTGTAAGTTCTTGCAACGTTTGTTATTTCCTTTAACTTATAGGGGCAAGATTTTCGGTTCCGAGGTGGTGTCTTTTGCAGGCGGTGAGCACTGTTATGTTTTGACATGTTCTGATATAAAAAATCTCATCGTCTTCCATCTCGTAATAACTGGGAGCCGGCCTTTAAATTATGTTCCATATGCATTTTGCACATAGCGAATATAGGCGCTTTACGTGTTGCAACGAGTTTGAGCCTCACGATTGAATCTCTTGAAAGAATTGGAGCTCAAAGACATTTGGTAGTTGAGGGATAAGACCCCCACAAAATTCACTGTCTGCGTCAGGGCTGCAGAGTCTATGCCTTTTCGAGCCTCCAATTCCGACCCAGACTCCGGTTTCCAAAATGCAACTTCGACTCCAACTCCGGGCTCCGACTGTCGACTCCGATCGACTAACTCTGACTCAGATTCGGCAGACCTTGAATGGCTGCTTAGTTGATGGATTTTCGGTGGCTCCGACTCCGGCTCCGGCTTTACTACCATAATCGACTCCGACTATAAGTTTAGTATAGGTGAGGTAAGTATAAAGTAAGTAAGGCAAGTATAAGTGAGTATATAAGGTTAGTATATGGTACGAGCCTCTCCCCGGGGCGTCTTACCCACCCCGTGGGGTAAGACGCCCATTTGCAAGACTTTTTTAAACATGTGTCGCTCACTACATGTTAGGTGATAATGCACAATTTCCAGCTCGCAAAGAAAGAGAAATAGTGGTCTATTCTAATGCACACACATCTCCATGGTGGATGCGATTATGCAGCGAGTGTTTGCATTTTCCCAAGGGGGAGTCTTACCCTGCTCTCCCCTAAAACAAAGACCACCACTGGATTCCCCGAGACGAGGTGCATCGCATACACCCTTTTTATGCAAAAATAACAACTTAAAAATTTTACCGTTTTGACATGACCTTGACCTGACCTCCACTAGAACGTAACCCAAACTGGTCCTTGTGGTCACCTTACCCACAATATCGAATTCGAAATGTAAAATTTTCCATAAAACATGCGTCACACTACCCTAGTATAGCCCGGTTCATGCTAGCCGTTTTCAATAGCGGGTACCTAATAGATGCCTGTTTGGTCCTTTGATACCTCAGGAATTTTAGTAGTTTCCTTTGATACCTCAGGAATTTTAGTAGCTTCCTTTGATGCCTCAGGAATTTTAGTATGTTCATTGTAGTAGGTTTTCTACCTGTTGAATAAGTGGTTCGTTACTTTGTTGATTTTCTACTAAATATTACATTAATTTATTTTATCTAAGGGTTTACCACTCATGTAAACCTAAAGCGTAAGCACGTTTATGAAATTCTCATATCTATACATATAATGCTAGTACAATGATAAGGAAATAT
Source organism: Amphibalanus amphitrite (assembly GCF_019059575.1). NCBI lineage: Eukaryota > Metazoa > Arthropoda > Thecostraca > Balanomorpha > Balanidae > Amphibalanus > Amphibalanus amphitrite. The sequence goes on from NW_024882308.1 coordinate 106,768, forward strand.
ACTGAGCTGCCAGCTGCGGGTGACCGAGCTCTCCCATTCCACGTTGGCTTGGCTTTGGAACCGTAACAGACGGCGGAAGTCAATGTCACTGTTAAGGCGGCGGCGGACTTGATGCGCCCGGGCACCACCATGGCTGACCGAGCTCTCCCAATTCCACGCTGGCTTGACTTTGGAACCGCAACAGACGGCGGAAGTCAATGCCACTGCTAAGGCGGCGGCGGATTTGTTGCGCCCGGGCACCACCAGGGCGCACGCAGCGTCGGGCCGGTGAAACAGAAGCCGGGTATCTACTATGCATTTCAGACCCCATGAGACCCTGTTTTTCGGCGATAATTTGTTTAATATTTGTCCAATTTGCTTCAAATTTTCACAATGCACATTTCAGCTCAAGCGCCAATTTTTGTCAATATGGTCTCTTAACAAAATATCAAATTTTAGGGTACTTGTCGTTGCCTCGTAATGTTAAAATCGGCTCCGTAAATCCGTCAGTGGAGTAGAGGCTATCCGTGCGTAGGCGTGACGTCACAAACACGTGACCATTAAGCTCCGCCCTCCCGGCGGACGGGGCGGTGACCTTGGCCGGTCAGTCGGCTGCGTGGAGCGGGCGGGGCAGTAGCTGTCGCACCGGGGCGGCTCGCATGGAACGTAGCTGCCGTGCAGTTGTCGTTGCAGTCGTAACTTCATCGAATGAGCTAAATAGCGCGCATAAGTAACGCACTAGCTGAAGCCCTCGACTTTGTATTTATCACAAATGTACGTACACCTTGTTCAGTCACAACAAAATATATATTTCCACACAAGATTCGGGGCTTGTGAAAAAAACGCACATAAAAGACGCTGTTGATTTCAAATGATTGCGTAAAATTATATATCGCGTCAAACTACGTCCAAATTGCAAAATAGAATCACCATTAATAGGATGCAATTTATGTGTTTGATATATGAAAGTTGATTAGGAATGTATGCCGGCGTGATCGATTTATATCATCCCGGTGCAACATAAGCATTGAACACCTTCAGGAGTAATCCATTTTGTCATCGACTTAGGTTGAGGAGGGCGCCGGACTAACTTTACCCCCAGATCTTATGTGTTGAAATGCAAACATGAAAAGTAAAAGCCTAGAGATGGTTACTTCACCATTGAGGACATACCTACTGTTACATAAGTTTTACAAAAAGATACGTGTTTCTTGATGATCGTTCTCTTGTAGTGCACAACTCTCTTGTAGTGCACAACGTCCGTCTGCCACATTCCTATTTCTTTTTGTGCACGTCTTAACAATATAACACACACATGACACCGCGATAAAGGTCATTTCTGCCATACGACACATTCGCTTCTGCCCCACCCGGTGCCCCGCACCGCTTCACGAATCACGAATACGGTCGTCTCGCTGGAGCGATGCCCCAGGCAATCGGCCGTGCCCGAAACTCTTCATCCTACCTTGTTGCTTTCCGCGCCTTCCTCAGAAACATTTATTGACGCTGCCAAATAGTGGCCCAGAAAAAAACGTTCCTAACTTTAAATCAATATTTCTCAGAAAGTGAAAAAGATACAACATTGAAACTTCGAATAGTCAATACGGCACACATTTTCAGTAAATGGTGTGATTTTCATGGTGTTCGGTAAATAACTATTTAAACGGTTCGTGTTTCAAGCATGCCATGTAAAAATTACTTTTTTGCTCCGATGTTTACTACAAAATGTGAGTGAACGAGTCACTTTCACCCCGCGGCACCGCGGCCTAGAGCCATGACTTCTACTGGCAGCTAGTCTCATTGATGGTTCGGGTCTCAGGATGACACATTTCCTCAGGCAACCACGATGGCTCTGTGCCAGCGGCATCGGAAGAAGTTTCCAGTTTTCTAACCATCTTGTGGCTCAAATGCTTTCCTGGCTGACATTCCTGGGAAAAGGTAGCTTTTCTACCAGTTTTTTTTTTTTGTCATCTGCTGGCAATGTTGTTTTCCATAAGCTATTCTGTGGTCTTCTGGCACAGGAACTAGTCTGCTTTAGTTTGTTTTCCTTATCCGGTCGATTTACTGTTTGATCTACTGAAAGGAGGGTAATCAGCAGTAATCCATGCACCGTGCCACTCCTGCTCGAAACATGATTTGGTGTTGAAACGAATGACATCCATGAGCACCATTTTGGCTCAGTATTTGAATATTTGGTCCATAAGTGAGACAAAAATATTTAAAATAAAAACATACGTGTTGGTTTCATTCACGTGATCTATTTTTTTTTTTTATAACATGGGACGTCTAACCCAATCATCACTATCGTTTGACATCGGCAAAAAAAGCAAAAACGTCTTGCTTAATTCAGCTCAAGATTGCCAGCTTGAAAATGATGGTATAATGTTATAATTTGGCATACCAATGCGCAAAGAAATGACGCAAACTTGATGAAAATTTTGGCTCGTTATTTGTACTTGTATTTGATATATAGGCCTCCAAAGTTCGGAACGTTTTTTCTGGGCCACCCGGTATACCTATCAATATTTTTGGGTCATGCAGAGGCTTACGCATGATCTTACAGGTAATCGGGTAGTGATAAGTGACCTGACCCAACCTGACGATGAGATAGGTGCAACTCCGGCTTAAATAAATGTTCAGAGTCCAAGAGTCCATCTATCTTTCCTTCTACGGCCGGCTCCGTTCCAATAGATCCTACCTTGGTTCTGATCATTCTGAATATTCTGAGCTGGTTCGACGTTTAAATACCAAAATAAGGAGAAGAGGACACCAAATGCCCTCGAACGGATAATTTTTTGGCTTTCGTCCCGAAACAACTTTGCCAGTTTCACTTGTCTCCATCATGTGGTCCCGCTCCCGAACGGATAATTTTTTGGCTTTCGTCCCGAAACAACTTTGCCAGTTTCACTTGTCTCCATCATGTGGTCCCGCTGCGACCTCCCCGCGGTGCTGACGCCGACTGAAACGGCATAGACCCATCGCGATCACGGCCAGTGGGCGGAGTCAAGTTGAGCGCGGCGTAACGTGATTGGCCAGCGCTCCTATCCAATCCGGTGCGGTAGCGAGCGAGCCTCTATCCGGGTGCAAAAACTGATTAACATTACGAGCCAACGACAAGTGCTCTAAATTTTGATATTTTGTTAAGAGACCATATTGACAAAAATTGGCGCTTGAGCTGAAACATAGTCTGCCAAAATTTCAAGCTAATTGGACAAAAATTGAAAAAATTATCGCCGAAAAACAGGGTCTCATGGGGTCTGGAATGCATAGTAGGGGAAGTTGGGGCAATGCCGGAGTTGGGGCAAAGCCGAAATTCGGGATATTTCGAAAACCGTAAGACATGGATGCCACCTGTCAGTGATGCTCTGAAGCTTAAGTGACTACAATTATCGCATGTTTGTTACGAGTCGTCATTCGGAATACTTCGACTGTGAGGGCGCCAAGAGCGTTTTCAAGGTACGTTTCCCTTGTACTACATGCGCCTTTGAAGCTGCATTTTTTACTCATTATGCTACCGTTTGTCTGGCCAATTCGGTCAAGTAATCTTTAGCATGTCTTTGCATAAGTGTGCTGCCTATTTGAAATTTATACAGCACGTTGAAAAGTTATTGGCCTGCAAATGAAAGTATGGCTGGCTGGGGTAATGCCGAAAACGTGCGATTACGCACGTGTTAAAAGCACGCTACGTGGACTTTACTGCTGTAGAATAGCAACGCGTATTTTTAGTCACACAAATTACACTTTCAACCGACACAACGGCCTGTTACCTATAAGTAATGATTTACCTGGCATTTTCTTATTATATCACACAATTATAACTTCCAGTGTGCACCGCGTCCTCAAGCTCTTGAAACGTGTGTCAGCTTTGATGAATTCTGGATAAAGTTTGAGATAAAATGGCAAAACATCAATGTCGGCATTCCCCGTAGATCATTTCTCCCATTTTCGGCTTTCCCCGCAGTCCGGGGCAACGCCGAAAAAGTCACTTCTTTGATATTTTTAGTTTGTGCGCTTAACGGTATGCGAATTCATCAAATGCGCCTGGTATGTTTGAAAGGCAAAAGACTGGCCTCTCGAATGACGCCAACAAGAATAGCGTATGTTGTCTACCTTGCGTGCTACGGGCGTCAGAAAAAAGTCTTCGGCGTTCCCCCAACTTCCCCTAGTTGCCAGGCTGACTTGATCCCTCATAGTTGAAAGATGGACTACTAGAACCAACAATTGATTTGTTTTTAAATAAATAAGCGATATGATGGTCAAAATCGTCTGGATTACAACTTTTAAAAATATTTTGAAGGCAGAAGACCTCAATTGTAAGGACTCTAAAGCCTTAGCCCGCGCCCCACTGGGGTCTGCGTATAACACGCCCTACTGGGGGGGGGGTTCTCCATAGCCCCCCTCCTAACTCCGAAACTACTGGGCCGATCGTCAAAATTCAAACGGCGTCTGATAGCCCCGGAAAAACTGTCGAACGAAACCAAATTTTAGTGACCTCGAGGTCACCGATGACGTCACAGGTCAGGTGATTTTCAAGTCAGGGTCAGTTCATCACAGGTCACGGAAATATTATATCATGCGTCGGTCACGTGACACATGTTCTATGGTCCATTTAGGCCATAGATTTCGAATTTGATGTCGTCTGTGTCATGCGAGGTAATTTTGAGTCGAATTTAGCTTAGGGCAGTTCACTTTCCGGTCAAAAAGGTCACGTTTTGAAGTTATTTTTTTTTCAACAAAAAAGGTGCATATTGAATGCAGTTTGAGCTCAGAAACACGATGGTGCTATTTATATTTGTGTACGATGTCAAATACGTACTGAAAAATTGATTTGAAAAATTAAAAATTGTGAATTTTTTGCAATAATGCGTATAACTTGGCCATCTTTGAAGATATTTAGCTAAAAATTGCTGCACTTAGTCAAAAGCATGCGTTCTATCACATGCATTCCGTTTTTTTTTCGAAAAGTCAAAAACTTTTTTTTTAATTTAAATTTTGAATTTTGTTATAATTTTTCCTCGAAGTTTTCAAAATTTTGAGAATCCGAGATAGCAGTTTGATAGCCCAGTCTATTCTGAGTCCTTTCATGCAAAGAAATTGGATCTAGCTTAAAAACTGAGCTCTTGAGAGCTATTGCCGTGGTTCAATGTTTTGCGTCGAAATCGGCCGAACATGACGTCACTCTGACGTCATTTCCGGCCGACCTATGGTAGCTACGAAGTTCATATTTTAACACAAGGTGTCATATTGATGCAGCCGAAGGTACTGAAAGTTTGGCGTCGATACGTCAAGCGATTTGGAAGTTATTGCAGAAGAACGGGAGGGGGCTATGAATAGCCCCCCCCCCCCCCAGTGGGGCGGGGCTATGAATAGCCCCCCCCCCAGTGGGGCGCGGGTTTAAGGGTTGGTACTTTCCAGGTATGAAATAGGTTCCACCGAGAAAGTTCCGTCGTGAAAACGTCCGCTGTGACCCTTAGTGACCTGGTATCAGCGACCTCATTTAGCAACATTGATTAGTCAACCAACGCCCTGTCGATGATTTTCGATAACATGCCTTTTACACGATATTTACGAAATTTTATTATTCTTTTATTCTTTCGAAATATTATTATTCTTTTACACGATTTTATAACGCATTTCTTAGAAGGTCTGTAAACGGTGAAAAGTTCGACCTTTGACCTGACCTGTGACGTCATCGGTTCGACATAGGTCAAAGAAACTTGGTCACCAGGTAGTTCCTCGTTGGGGCTTTCAAACGTTGTTTGAATATTGAAAATCGGTTGGTAATTTTCCGAGATATTAGGGGGGTGCTGACACGCCCCCCCCCCCCTACGGGTGGCAGGGTCCGCCAATAGCCCTACGGGGCGAGGGTTAACCCGCGACCCGTTGGGGAGGGGGCAAAGGGCCCTCCTCTGGTTTCTCGCAGATAACTCAGAAACGGCTGCGAATTTCACAACTTAACCTCATTTGACCTTCCTGTGACGTCATAGGTCCAAGATAAATGGTCAAGGAGGTTTCTGTGGTTGCATATATATGACATGTCTTCATAAAGACTCGATTATTCACAATTTAACATGCCTTTCCTTACCATTCACGTAAGTGTTTTCTGTGACGTAACAGGTCAACATCCATTCAGGTGACTATCCACATGCCAGGTCTATCATATACGTCATATTCAGACTAATTTTGGAAACCTAGGTTTCATTTTTTTGACCGACTTCTCGTCATTGTAAATTGGACTGAATTGACCTTGTTTAACCTCCCTGTGACGTCAAAGGCCAATTATCAAGGTCATCAACATGCTATCTTGTGCATCTCGATGAGCTCTTTGGAATGCCGTTTGATTTTTTTTCGATCCGACTAGGTATTGCTTTTGAAGATACGACGGGGTGCCCTTTGCCCCCCCCCCCCCCACAGGACGTCGAACCTGCCAGACCTTAACGGGGCGCGGGTTAATTCATGGTGAGTAGTATCTTCGGATATAATTATTGCATTGCGACATGTTTAATCCGCGCCCCGCTGGGGGGGGGGGCAGAATCTACCCCCTCCCGTTTTTCGCCAATAACTTCTAAACACGTTACGCCATTGAATATAGTCAGTGCATATTTTTCGGTGAAATTTGGTAGATATACATTTTTATCTTTCTGAACCTCGGAACATAGCTTTTATGCCAATTCATTACCTCTTTTGAAGGTGGGAGTGTCCCTTTAATGGAGTGGTCCAGGATGGTGTTGCCGACAGTGAAAACTGACCACAGGAGCAGGGCATCATTCGAATGAACGACCACTGGCTGCACGGGGACTGTGGTGTAGGACCGGTGCCGGTCGGGCCGGGCCGGGCCGGTGTCACCGCGCGCCGCCACTAACGGAGCGGCGGCCACCTGTATAATTCAGCCCGGCCACTCAGTTCGCTGCACTGGGAACACCCGTGCCCCAGTTTCCTCTGTGTAAGGCTACAGTTTATTAAAATGTGAAATGTGTGAACACACAGCAGTGTCAACGAAGACTGCGTGTCAGATATCCGTTAATTTTAAATCGGTTACAAGCCGCATACTTCGCGACCGCATGCAACTAGGTAAAGAGGACAGAACCGTCAGAAGAGCAGCCGCCGGGCGCTGCTCTGTACTGTGCGCTTGTATTTGCTGAGGTGGTACGAACTGCGCGTTTGTATTTGGTGTTGACTGACCTGAGATCAGGCGGCTGGAGCCCAGGTCGATCGTCAGCGTGGCGTCCTGCTCCGGGAAGCTGGAGGCGTTGACGCACCAGGCCGAGGCCGCATTGAGCCGAGCTCCAGACGGCGAGCTGTACTCGGGAGCCCCGGAGAAGCTCACATTGGGCCACCCGCTGCCCGCCGAGAAAAGGTGCACCAATGTTACACGATGGACGAGGGAACGAGATTGAGTTTGGGTCCCACTGTGACGGACCCCGATGTGTTCATCTCCAGAGGGCTTATTACACCCTGCGGTGACTAGTTGCATGTAAACAGGCATCGCACACTGTATCCGACGGTATCCGGCTATCCGCCGCCCTCCACCAGCACGGCCCCTGCCAAGAAGGCAAACCCGGGGGGGGGGGGGGGGGGGGCGGCCGTCCGCCGGGTCGCGGCGGTGGCGGCCTGACCTGACCCATGGGGCCTCCAAGTGCTGTTGAGAGCGCGGCGGCCGCCAGGCTGTAGTGACTACAGTCAAATACAGTGTAGTGCATGTATGTACGTACATACGATTGGGTATGTATTACTGGTCGCCAAATACAAATAACATCCATTTCCAGGAGAGATCCTGCTCGTCTTCCAGTGTTTCTCCCTAGGGTGCGTGGGGGAGGGGGAGGGCACCGTAAATCGAGCATAAAGTCACCCACACTGAGAAAGTAGTTTTTCCATATTCGGTCTCAGAGACCAGTTTTCGGGCTAATGTCCCCTATTCAAAACAGACGACACATTTTGAGAATACTTTCTGAGCAACGCCATTGATCGCAGAAACAGATCTCAGTCAGTACCCATAATCGGTGTCAAGCTTTTAAAATCAGTCTCACTATGAAACCAGTTTTCAGCCCGATCCCCAATTTCGGTCTCACTTGAATCCAGTATTCGGGCTTAAAGTACATGAGCCTTAAAAGGAAGCCTTACTGAAACCGTTTTTAAAATCACACACATTTCAGGCATGTTTCAGCACTCAATTGAGTCTTTATTCAAAAATGTTCTCAAAGTGTTTTCTGAGTGCAGTCACTGGGATAACGCCCTTAACAACAATTCCACTGGGGTCGCAGTCCACCGTATTAACTCAAGGCAACGAGAGAAATAAACAAAACCACAGAAGTACGTACAGAGCAAAAATGAACAGTTTTAGAAAATAGGCGATCTCACTCAGTCCCGGTGACAACAAAACTAAGTTAGAACTCTAAATTGCACCTAAAAAAAATCACGCATCTGATAAACCCCGATAGGCAAGTAGGTACGCCAACTCACGTGATGTTCTGGTCGGGAATAGTGCCATCGGCCAGACCGAGGTCGGTCATGCAGTCCAGGTCACCTGCTGAGAACAGACATAGCCACTCATTGGAGCAAGTCGCACTGGCAGTAACCAGAAATATGCCAAGCAGCAAATGTCCACAGACGCCTGCAGAGTGGGCCGGCAGTCCAAGGATACACTACAACTGGCAACACTTGATGCTGAGGCTGACCTTATGTAACGCATGCTTTGAGCCCGACGGAGAAAATGCGATATGACTGGAAAGGAAGAATTTCAAACCGGGGTGTAACGATTACATAGCATCTTACCGTTCAGATTTGCGCTGGGCTGGATGACATGCTGCATTTGGGGGCGCTGCGTGCCGGCACTAGGGTCGGAGCTGGCCGGCCGCCACCAGGGGATCCAAGCACCCTCACCATCGGACTGAGATTGAACGCTGGAACTGCCTGCGATCGGCACTGAAGACGAACACCATGTCTTACAATCACGATATCACTGTCAACACTCACGCCTCACAGTTCTCAACCTATGCTTTGTAGTATCTATGACTATATTGGTGCATCGCAAATAGAAGCGAAGCATTTATTTCCCCACAATCAAATGCGCTTCATTAGTGCTGCAATGTGAATTTCGTTCGATAACCCGGAACCGGTTGGGGGGGGGGGGGGCAGGGACCCCGTGTGCTTTTTCGTATGTTACTACAAACGGCGGCGGATTTTGACTCGCCGTTTTTAGTACCTCTCCGGATATCAATTTGCCACAATTATTGAAAATAATGGGCCCTAGATCATCTTGGATCATGACTTATAGTAGAGGTCAAGGTCATGGTCGGCAATTTTTGGTCGAAAAAGCTACTCATGGAAAAAAATCGCAGACAATTACATTATCAACATAGAGAGTCAAAAACTAAACCGTAGGCACAATAATGCATGGCAAACAAAATGTCTATTTCGAAATTCCCAAACTTTATTATTCTCATGATCTTGATGATCCAACTGAAAATGTATATTTCTTGAGATATTTTGAAAATTGAAGAATATTTCAAAAACAGAACATACCTATTTCAGAGAGCACCTGACTGCCCTTGTGCATGCCGATAATCAAGACAATATATCTAAAACTCCCAGAGATATAACCCTTTAAAAGGCTAAAAATACAGGGACTATTCTTATGACGTCACAATATGTTCAGCATTTGTTCTTCCAACTATATCTTCGGGGACTATATATGGCACATATTCATCTCTTCCTCACTAAATATGACCGCTAACGTCTCTTTTACATAACACAATTTATTTTTACCCAATACAATGTTTGCCAATGAAAATCGTTACAACTACAATTAACTTTTTCTACCTGTATGTGACGTCATAAGACAAAAGAAAATGACCAAGTACGTTTTTGTGGCTTAACCCGCGCCCTGCTGGGGGGTGTTTGAACACCCCCCTTGTGGTTTTTCGCGAATATCTAAAAAACGGCGGCGCGGAGCGCCGCCGTTTTTGGTACACCTTATCATACATCAATTCTACACATGTTGCGAAAATTTCAGACCAAGGTCATTCAAGGTCAGGTCACCAGGTCACTTGAAGTGACCTCACCTCATAAAAAGTTTCAATGTCTGTCATAGCTACACCGAGTGACCGATCGCTTTGAAACTTTCAGCGATTGCTAAGAGCAATAGCATGTACAAAATGTATATCTCAGAATTTTGATATCGATGACCTAAGGTCAGGTCAATTTTGCGACCTCCCCATTATAAGTCAATGGGAGAAAATTGAAATGCGCCTCTTTTGGACGAAAGACATTATAAACACTCCCAAACACCGAATTACAAGTGGTTTAGACACACAGAACATGAAAATGGTGTCCGTGACCCTTGTTTATGCCCTGAGGTCATCTTAGGTCACGAATGGTATCTAACAGTTTTTCGCAAATAACTTTTGATAGAGGCATGCTAGAGCGATGAAAACGCCTTAGATGTGTTCAGCTCGACGATACGGATCGACTGATATGCAACATGACCCTTTCCGGTCAGGTCATGACCTTGACCTGAGGTCAAATTTTCAAGTTGACCTTTCAAGGTCAAGTTATAGTTCATTCGATGCGTCTTGACGAGAGGAACACGATGCCGGTAAAAGTAAGCTCGTACAAGGCTTGGGTCAAAAGTTATTGCAGAAAAACTATTTCCGAAAAAATCGGCTATTTTTGCAGTTTTTGCCCCCTGCAGGCAAAACCGTTGACGTTAGGTCAAATCTGAGAGAATTATTCAGAAAGGGGGTTAATAGGGCTATCGAATGCGCTTTTCCGCGGCGCTGTAGCTCTATTGGTTCCCGAGTTATGCGTTGGCTTCTTGGAAATTTTCGACATTCGACCTGGAAATCGGCGAAATTTTGCCTTCTATGACCTCTGGTGACCTGACCTTTGACCTGACCAAAAAATTGACCGAAGTGATTTCGTCATTATTTTTGACGCTCTTTCGAACGCCGCCTTCTGCGTATCGCTACGTGGCCCAGGAGCCGAGTTACAAGGGGGGGTGTTCAAACACCCCCCCCCCCCCCAGCAGGGCGTGGAAATCCAGGACCCCCAGCAGGGCGCGGGTTAATATGTATGAACTACTTAGGCACAATAATGCATATAGCCCTCATGTGTCTTTTGATTGGTCGAGGCTGACTTCTCTTGTGACGTCACCGGTCATCATCCATTCAGATGACTATCCACGTGTCAGATCTATGATATATATCGCATCCGGGCTCATTTTAGAAACTTCTATTTCTTTTTTAGAACCGACCGCCCATCACTGTGAATTGGACAGATTTGACCTTTTTGACCTCCATATGACGTCACAGGTCAAAAAAAGAGGTTAACGATACCGCTTCTTGTGCAGCTTGATGAGTAATTGCGAATGCCTTTTGGATTTTTCGATCCGACTATTGGTTCCGGAGATACGACGGGGGGACCTTTGCCCCCTCCCCTCAACAGGACCTGCGGAACAGGACCGGGCCGGCGCGGGTTAATAGTATCCATAATAGTTTCCATGTTTCCACATTTTCTCCGTTGACTTATAGGGGTGAGGTCACGTACCTCAATGCCCTAAGACAATCTCAAGCACATGGCAGCGTGATTGTATTCACTCCTTGCAAGGTTTCAAGTTGGATTATATTGACGTCATTAATTACTTCATTAAGGTCGTCGGCGTTATTTGTTAATACTTCCCGGTTGAACGGTCCACTATTTTCCTAAAAGAACACTGTGCGGATATTTAAAATGAGCCCGTCAAAAGCTGCCTGTAGTGTACATAGACGATAGGCATATGCTCTGTTCCGTGTGAAAGCGTCACCTGTGCAAGTACATCGGCCCGCTCGGACAATGACCGGGCTGATGCCGATCCGGGGCGGTTTCCGAGCGAGAGAGGCGCACACATAGGCCCACAGACACAGCTACCTACAGATCGCAGCTCCGAGCACATCCACTCAGCGATTCCTCCGACTCAGAGATACACACAGGCTCAGCACAACGCACGCACAGGTATGTTTGCTTTTCGCTAGTCGACCCGGAATATTATAATATAATATAAGTTATAAATAATATATAACTAAAAACCACTTCATTTTCGAAAAAAATCATACCCTAACAGTGTGTGTGTGTGAGAGTGGGGTTTGGAAACCTCGTCATATTGTTGTGTGCGGATATTTGGCACACCTTGTAACGCTTATTAACTTTATTCAAATGCTCTAAAACTTTGGCTTATGATCCTCCAAATCAGACAACCTGGTCATGTTAGGTGACCGCACGTGTAAAAAACTTTCCCAAGTTACACCAGCCGATTCGTCTCTTTAACCCTCGCCGGATCTATTGGTTTTCTACATACGCGCCGGCCGAGGAAGGGGGGGGGGTACGATCCCCCCTCGCCGTTTCGTCCCTGGTGGAGCTAGCTAGCGCGTAGCCCGGGAAAAAAGAGCGTGTGCGTCGTTACGAGACGCAGAGATTGATACCCAATTTTAGCCCGCGCTCCGACGGGGGGGGGACGGATAGCCGCCCCTGAGGTTTTTTTGCAAATAGCGGGAAAACCGCAGCGCGTAGCGCCGCGAAATTTGGTACGACTATTTTCATCAATTTTACACATGGTGTGCAAGTTTGAACCTCCTACCTTTTAACCCGCGCCCCAGTGTCAGTCTGGATTTTCCACGACCTGGTGTGGGGGGTGTTTGAACACCCCCCTTCTAACTCGGCTCCTGGGCCACGTAGCGACACGCAGTAAGCGGCAATCGAAAGAAAGTCCAAAAATAAGGACGAAAACACTTCGGTCATTTTTTGGGTCAGGTCAAAGGTCAGGTCACCAGAGGTCACCAAAGGTAAAATGTTGACTATTTCAACATTTTGGAAACTGCCAACGGCTATCTCGGGAACCGATAGAGCTACAGCGCTGCGGAAATACGCATTCGATAGCCCTTTTACAGACCTTTCTGAATAATGGTCTCAGATTTGACCTCAGGTCAACGGTTTAGCCTCCAGAGGGCAAAAACTCCAAAAATAGCCGTTTTTACGAAAATTGGTTTTTCGAAGATAACTTTTGACTCAAAAGAGCCATGACATTACTTTTGCCAGCATCGTGTTCCTCTCGTCGAGACGCGTCGAATGAACTATAAGTTGACCTTGAAAGGTCAACTTGAAAATTTGACCTCAGGTCAAGGTCATGACCTGACCGGAAAAGGTCATGTTGCATATCAGTCGATCTGCAACGTCGAGCCGAACACGTCTAAGGCATTTTCAACGCTCTAGCACGCCTCTATCAGAAGTTATAAGCGAAAAACTGTTAGATTCTGTTCGTGACCTGAGATGACCTCGGGGACATAACGAGGGGTCACAGTTGCCATTTTCCGGTTCAGTGTGTCAATTTTACCTACATCTCGATGTTTGAGAGTGTCTAGAATAGCGTTCGTGCAAAACAGACGCTTTTCAATTTTCTCCCATTGACTTATAATGGAGAGGCCGCAAAATTGACCTGACCTTAGGTCATCGATATTAAAATTCCGAGATATACATTTTATAGATACTGTTACTCTCATCAATCGCTGAAAGTTTCAAAGTGATCAGTCACTCGGTGTAGCTATGGCAGACATTGAAACTGTTTATGAGGTGAGGTCACTTCAAGTGACCTGGTGACCTGACCTTGAATGACCTTGGTCTGAAATTTTCACAACATGTGTAAAATTGATGTATGATAAGGTGTACCAAAAACGGCGGCGCTCCGCGCCGCCGTTTATGAGATATCTGCGAAAAACCGGAGGGGGGGGGTGTTCAAACACCCCCCACACTTTGGCGCGGGTTAAGGTCAGGTCACCAGGTCACTTTGAATGACCCAACCTCAAGTCACTTTTTTGCAACTTTGCCACAGTGCCAGAGCTACAGCAGATGTCGGAGGCCTTTGAAAGTCGCAGGATGTCATAAGGTCATTAGTACCTAGCTACAATTTGTATATCTCGGAATTTTGATATCGATGACCTGACCTTATTTGATATCGATAAGGTCAGGTCAATTTCTCGACCTCCCCATTATAAGGCCCCATATACAATACATGACTTCATATACGATCAACTTTCACTACCTTGAGGTCTGTTTTGCTGTTGGGCAGCTGTAAGGTCATGTGACGTCATCAAAGGTCCCAAAGTTTTTTTTTTGCCAATTACTCCGTACAGAAACAAGATACAGCCGCGCGAATGGTCTCATGGTGTTCAACTCGTCAAGACGCATCAAATGACATACATCATGACCTCGAGGTCACGTGACCTGAGGTCAACCTTGGACCTTGACCTTTCGAGGTCAACATATATATCATTCGATGCGGATTGACGAGAGGATCACGATGATGCCCTTCGTTCGTTCCTATCTTGACTAATTCGAAAGTTATTCGAGAAAAACTTTATCCGTGTCTAGCGCCGCCATTTTGACTTTTTTGACCCCTGTGACGTCATCTTCGACCTGACCTGAAAATGATGTTCGTAAAAATTGTAGACCTTGTCCGTGCGTATCCGATGCCGTTTACCGCTTGTCGCTATCTTGCTTCGTTCTCGAGATCTCAGGGGGGGGGGGGGTGTCTCGGGAGCAACGTCGGGAGACGTCCTAGGGAGTTTTCCGGTTCAAACTCCCCTAGGGAGTTAGAACCGACGGGGGGCGGTCATCCGCCCCCCGTCGGTTCTAAGTTGGCGCAGACCCCCGTAGGTGCGTGGGTTAACCTTCAAGGCGGTGGGGGGGGGGGCATTTTTTTGCCCAACCCCCTCTTTAGTTTTTTCGATATATCTCCAGAACCGCTGCGCCGATCGTCACCAAACTTTCAGTACCCTCCCGTGAATAGCTATTGCACATTGTGACCAAAACTTTTTCTTAAGGCTTTGATAGGTTGAACACTAATGACGTCAGAATGACGTCAGTTCTGCCATTTTCGACCCAAAAAAGGTTTTGTGGGAAGAGCTGTCAGGCCTACAGCTTTAGAGATACATAAAAATGTTTCGACATGAAAGGTGTAGAAAAGGGCTCCAAAACTGTCATCTCGGATTGTTGAAATTTTTGGATTTTAACCCTCGCCCTGGCAGGGGGTGGGTCGATGCGACCCCCCCTAAGGTTTTTCGAAAATAGCGTAAAAACGGCGGCACGCAGCGCCGCCAAATTTTGCACTGCCTATGGGGCAGCCTTTTTACATATGATCTAAAAATTTCAGGTCCAAGTGACCTTGGGTCAGGTCACCAGGTCAGAAAAACCGGTACAAGGTCATGGTCAAATTTCAGTTTTCTTTTTGCACCTGTCCAGCTCACAGTTTTGGACTGATTTGCTTCAAACTTTCAGGATGTGCTAAGTTCACCGAGTTGTATAACATACAGGGTGATCCAAAAAATTGGAACCCCTAACTTAAAATGTCCGTAAGTCCGACAGTTCTCACATTATTGACAAATTGCAAACACCATTAGAAAGAACGTTCAATTCTCTATAAAACCAAGTTGATTGAACTTAATTATTACTATAAATATTGCCCTAGTTATATGCCTATAAAATTTGTGTCACGAAACTCACTGAAACGGTTTTGAACATAATGCGCAAATCAGTGATTTGCGGTTTGCTGTTCTGACCATGTCGCATGTTGGATGTTCATGAATAAAAATAGCTCATTCACGTGCTATTGTAAGGAATTTAAATTTCAACAGGAGCAAAAAAATATAGTCATTCGGTGCCCCGTGCCACATGGCCCATTCAGTGGTCGAGTTTCTGGAAGCCTGTCCGGCCATCATCGAGCCAGATGCCTGGCCACCGAAGAGTCCTGACCTCAACCCTTTGGACTTCTTCGTGTGGAGTGAACTGGAGCGAATTATGTATAGCCCGAGGTCAGAGGATCAGCACCATAGAGGACCTGAAGGAAAGGCTAACAGCCTGCTGGGATCAGTTGTCCCAGAGACTGACTGCTGGCCTGCGCCGTCGGAGCCGTCCCGAAGCGACTGCAGGCCTGCGTGACGGCCCACGGAGCTCGCCTTGAGCACATGCTGGGATGAACAGCGGAAACTAGGACGCGTGTATCTGTTCTATTGTGTGCTTCTGTGTAAACTTTTATGTAACAAAATTGAAATTGGATGTGGTGTTATTCGCAAAAAATACAACAACAGATGGAGTGCTAACGGACTTCAGTGCATTGTTAACAATTGGCGATTTCGTTTCACTCAGTTTTCTGACGCTCATTCCAAAAGCTAATAGTGAGTCAATGCTTTACAACATACGTGCACTAATTTGACGTGATTTTATAGAGGATTTAATGCTCTTTCTAATGGTGTTTGCAATTTTTCAATAAAGTGAATACTTTTGGACTTAAAGACATTTTAATTTAGGGGTTCCATTTTTTTTGGATCACCCTGTATAGTTCGGGTTTTTTGAGGTCACTGACCTGAGGTCAGTAAGAGGTCATTACGTCGTAATGTTAAGCCTATGGGAAAATACTAAATTCGGAAAATACTGGAGATATCCGCTTCGTTCTATCACTTTTGTGCTTTGAAACCACAGTACTTAACAGCAGGTCACTTGGTGCTTCTTTTTTTGTGTACTTATCCATGGTCAGGTCAAATGAGGTCAACTGAGGTCAAATGACGTTTTTGCCAATAACTTGGCACATAATGACGCTAGAGCTTAAAATGGTGTCATTGTGTTCCTGGCGATCAGCCGAATCGAATGATACGCAATATGATGCAATTTGGTTAGCTTGAACTTAATTAATTAATTAAATTTTACTTAAAAATTAAGAAAAAACTTTAAGCACACTTATGCAAGCTAAAAAGTATATCATTCGACGCGCCTTGACGTGCTGAGTTCACTGGTGCTTTTATTTTTGCGCCATCTTTATTAGATCAAAAGTTATAGGCGAAAAACTTTTGACCTGTTTTTAGAGAAATTTTTACATTTATAACCCCCCCAAACTCCCCTAAATATTGACCTAGAGCAACCAAATTTGCACAGGGGCGAGAACTCCAGGGGGCTCACCTATCTACAAAATTTGGTGTTTCTAGGTTCCATAGGAGCCAATCGCGAGGGGGGTCGCATCGACCCCCCTGCCAATGTTATGAAAAATGTCCTGCCAGGGCGAGGGTTAACCCCCCAAAATAAAAATATATTTTTTGAATATAATAACCGGAAAATCCAAAAAAGTTTTTTTGAATTTCGAAAAAACCGGAATATATATGATAGTCCCGACCGCTTTCTATCTACATACCAAAGTTGAGATCGATACCTCTTTTTTTGGCCAAGTTATAGCGAAAAAAACTGTTCAAAATTGATGACGTCAAATTCTCAAACTCAATTTTTAGCAATTCTAGACGAGCTGCATCGAATCAATACCCATCTTATGCAAAACTATCAACTTTGAAATTTGACCTTTTTTGACCTAACCTTGATTGACCTGACCTCCACCAGAAAGTGACCTTAACTGTACCTGATGGTCTTATAACCAACACCATTGAGTTGGAAATGAAAAATTGGTCATAAAACATGCATCGCACAACCTTAGTAAAGTTGGGTTCATGTGGTGACCCTTGGTGACCCTTGGTGACCTGGCCTATTACCTGACCTGGTATGACCAGTGACCTCTAATAGCAAAATATGTACTAGACAACTGACGCCCTAGCGCTGATTTTCGACAAAATGCGTTTTCCTCGGTGTTATAGCGCTTTCCCTAAAAGACCCGTGAACGGTGAAACATTTTATCTTTGACCTGACGTGTGACGTCATCGGTGACCCCGAGGTCAATGAAATTTGAATTCCTTCGACAAATTTGACAGGGCTATCGAACGCCGTTTGAATTTTCCGGATCCGTCCAGTAGTTTCGGAGATACGGGGGGAGGCAAAAAAAATGCCCCCCCCCCCACCGCGCGGAAGGCGGCCGGGAGGCCCACCGCCTGCCGGGTTAAGGTCCTAGGTCAACCGGTGACTTCTGAGGTCAGGTCAAGGGCCCCAAGGTACGGTTCCGTTTTTGGTGAATAACTTCGCAAAAACGCCCGCAGAGCCGCTATTTTGGCAACATCGTGTTCACCTAACTCTGGCGCGTCGAATGATATACTTTTTGTTTGGGTGAGGTCAGCTTAGGGTGTTGACCTCGGGTCACGGTCAGGTCAGCGCCCCCAGGTCACGAAGTTGGTCTTAGGAGGTCATGTCGCATATCATTAGATTCGGCAGGTCTTCCTGAGTCCATTGGTGGCTTTCCCGACTCGCTAGCTCAATTTGATCGGGGTTATTGACGAAAAACTAATATAACCCTAATGACGTCATAAATGACGTCACGCAAGGTCAACATTGCAAAAATGACGCATAGAACCTTGCAAGAAGTGCACAAAATCACGGTTCTGTGTGCTTGAGATAGTTGGAGATCGTTCCCGGCGCCTGAATAGCAGTTTTCATTTTTCCCCATTGACTTACTCGTATAATGGTGAGGTCACAAAAATGATTTGAGCTCATATGACTTTTAGGAAAGATCCGAGATATGCAAGTTGTGAGACTCCTAATAGATACTACTTAGGTCCTGCAAGTTTCATTTCCCTGGGAAAGCTCCTCTGGCAATGAGGGCGTTGCGAAGTTGCGATATCTGAAGACCATGCAGAGGTTCACTTATTATGTCATTGGTCAGTGACCTGACCTGACCCGAAAATGCAGTTGGTGTCAAAAGATCCGGCTTGAATATCAAAGGTCAGGTATGCCAAGTTTAAGCTCCCTATCGCCGGAGTGTTCGGAGCTATCGCAAAAAAAAATGTTGGCGAAATTTCATGACCTGAGATGACCTCAGGGGCATAAAGAGGGATCATGGGTGGCAATTTTTCGATTCAGTGTGTCATGTCTACCTGTTATGCAATGTTTTAAATTGTTAAGTTTGACCTCCGTCCAAAAAAAGGTGCATTTCAATTTTCTCCCCTTGACCCAATGCAATGGAGAGGCCACTAAATTTTCAGGTCAGGTCAAAAATGACGTTACATGTGTAAAAAGAGTCCGAATGGCGGCGCTAGGGGGTAGAGATAAAGACAGCTTTTTACGAATAACGATTGAAGCGACTAAGCTAGGGAAAAACTAATAGCACCATCGTGATCCTCTCGTCAATCCGCATCGAAACATATATATGTTGACTTCAAAAGGTCAAGGTCAAAGGCTGATCTCAGGTCACGTGACCTTAAGGTCATCGTTTATATCATTCGATGCACCTTGATGAACTGAACACAATGATTCCATTCATGCGGCTGTATCTCGTTGCTGTAAGGAGTTTCTAGCAAAAAAAAAAAAAAAAATGGTGAACTGTGATGACGTCAAATGACCTTACAGTTGTCAAATAGCAACTAATAAATCAAGGTAGTCAAGGTTTGTCATGAAGTCATTTATGGTATAATAGGCCATTGCGACTCTTTTCAGGGACAAAATAATACAGTTGATCCCCCTTTGACTTATAATGGGGAGGTCACAAAATTGACCTGACCTGATATATCGGAATGTTGACCTGATATCAAAATTCCGAGATATACAAATTGTAGCTATAATTGACTTCATTACCTCCTGTAACTGTCAAAGTGCTCCGTCATCTACTGTAGCTCTGACACGGTGGCAAAGTTGCTAAAAAGTGATTTGATGTTGGGTCATTCAAAGTGCCATGGTGGCCTAACCTTAGAATGTAGGAGGTTTAAAGTTGCACACGACGTGTAAAAGTGATGTGAAAATAGTCATGGTAAATTTTGCAGCGCTACGCGCTGCAGTTTTCTCACAATTTCCGAAAAACCTCAGGGGGCGGATTAGCCCCTGACGCGCGGGCTAATTGACATTCGCTGACTTACCTTGACCTGTCGGTTCAGCTGATCTAAGAGTGGTTTAAACATATTATAAGTGACTTTTGACAACATTTCAAACACTGCTTGCCGCTACATGGTCCTGGAGACGAGCATGGTGGGTAGTATGATGAAACATCCTCCTCACAGCAGCGTGCGAAAATCCAGAATCACTAGTGATCGAAGAGGTGTGTAAAGTACTGACTGTCGAAAAGTCATATTCAATCCCCAGACCATAAACCAAATATATGCAGTTACTTTGAGAAAAAAGTCTGGACGGCCAGTGTTTTGTGTCTGTGTCTGTGACTGCCGCTACCATCTGCCGCCAGATGGCACTGCTCCGATGGACGGCGGCGGCCACGGCGCTGCTGGCGGCGCCGCACCTCGTGCTCGGTCTCGACAACGGGCTGGCGCTGACGCCGCCCCTGGGCTGGCTGGCCTGGGAGCGGTTCCGCTGCATCACCGACTGCGCTGCCGAGCCTGACAGCTGCGTCAGTGAGGCGCTGTTCCGTGCGCAGGCCGACCGAATGGCTGCCGATGGCTACCTGGCCGCCGGCTACCAGTACATCATCATCGACGACTGCTGGTCGTCCCACGAGCGTGACGCCGAGGGGCGTCTGCAGGCCGACCCGGACCGGTTCCCCAGCGGCATCAAGGCGCTGTCCGACTACGTGCACGGCCTGGGACTCAAGCTGGGCATTTACGGAGACTATGGGACGTACACGTGCGGCGGCTACCCGGGCAGCATCGACCACATGGAGACGGACGCGCAGACGTTCGCCGATTGGGAGGTGGACTACGTGAAGCTGGACGGCTGCTACAGCGACCCTGACTCGATGGACGTCGGCTACCCCGAGTTTGGCGGATACCTTAACGCCACCGGTCGGCCGATGGTGTACTCGTGCTCGTGGCCCGCGTACCAGTCGAACCCCGACTACCCAGCCATCGCCCGCGCCTGCAACCTCTGGCGCAACTTTGACGACATCCAGGACTCGTGGGACTCGGTGGCGTCCATCATCGACTTTTACGGCGACCATCAGGAGGAGCTGATCCCAGTGGCCGGGCCGGGCCACTGGAACGACCCGGACATGCTGATCGTGGGCGACTTCGGGCTGAGCTACGAGCAGAGCCGCGCCCAGATGGCCGTCTGGTCGGTGCTGGCGGCCCCGCTCATTATGTCGGTGGACCTGCGCACCATCCGACCCGAGTATGCGGCCATCCTGCAGAACAGCGCCGCGCTCGCCATCAACCAGGATCGGCTGGGCATCCAGGGCAGGCGCGTGTTCCAGGACCAGGGCATGGAGATCTGGCGGCGTGCAATCACGCCCCAGGTGGACGAGCAGTTCTCGTACGCGCTGGCGTTCCTGGACCGGCGCACGGACGGCACGCCGAGCCGGCTGACGATGACGCTGCGCGAGCTCGGCCTCGACAGTCCGACCGGCTACCGGGTGCAGGAGGTGTTCGACGGCCAGTCCTACGGCACGCTGCTGCCGGAAGACTCCATCACCGTCCATGTCAACCCAACCGGTGTCACCTTCCTGCGCTGCGATCTGGTGGCCTAGTGTTGCCATGTGTTAATACAGCCGATTTGATGTGAGGTGACCTTTCATAAGCGTGTCCGTAGTGTATGCAGACATGCGCACAGGGTTTTTGAATGTGAGACACTGCCTCCAGACCGGATCACCTATGCCAGAGACGTTTCCCAGAAGAAAACTCCCAAAGTAATTCAATCTCGTTTTGCTGGAACTTTTGTTTATGTAAGCCGTGTTAATTATCAACATGGCCTGCGTTTCAATTCTTGTCTTGTGTAAAACTGTATGTCTAGACACTTTTTCATACTGAACGCGAATTAACCCTCGCCGGCCGAGGGGGGGGGGGGGTGCCACCCCCCATAGGTTTTTTTTTTCGCGATAGCTCCGAACACGCTGGGGATAGAGAGCTGAAACTTGGCATACTTGACCTTTGATTCAAGCCGGATCTTTTGACACCAACCGCATTTTTTGGTCAGGTCAGGTCACTGACCTATGACGTCATAAGTGAACCTCTGCACGGTCTTCAGATATCGCAACTTCGCAACGCCCTCACTGCCAGAGGAGATGTCACAGGGAAATGAAACTTCCAGGATCTAGTATCCATTATAAGTCTCACAACTTGTATATCTCGGATTTTTCCTTAAGGTCATATGAGGTCAGGTCATTTTCGTGACCTCACCATTATAAGTCAATGGGGAAAAATGAAAACTGCTATTCTGGCGCCGGGAACGATCTCCAACTATCTCAAGCACACAGAATCGTGATTTGATGCACTCCTTGCAAGGTTAGATGCGTCAGTTTTGCAATGTTGACCTTGCATGACGTCATTTATGACGTCATCAAGGTCATATTAGTTTTTCGTCAATAACTCTTGATCAACTTGAGCTAGCGAGTCGAGAAAGCCACCAATGGACTCAGGAAGACCTGCCGAATCGAATGATATGCGACATGACCTCTTTCGACAAACTTCGTGACCTGGGGGTGCTGACCTGACCTTGACCTGAGGTCAACACCCCAAGTTGACCTGACCCCGACAAAAAGTATATCATTCGACGCGCCTGAGCGAGGCAAACACGATGCTACCAAAATCGGCGCTCTGCGGCCGTTTTTTGCGAAGTTATTCACCAAAAACTGAACCGTACCTTGGGGCACTTGATCTGACCTCAGAGGTCACCGGTTGACCTAGGACCTTAAAATCGGGTACCAATCTCTGCGTCTCGTAACGGCGCACACGCTCGTTTTTTTCGCGACGCGCTAGCTCCACCAGGGGCGAAACGGCGAAGGGGTCGTACCCGCCCCCCCCCCCTCGGCCGGCGCGTATGTAGAAAACCAATAGGTCCGGCGAGGGTTAAACTTCAGTCATGCATTTAACCCAACCACCCTGTCGCGCTTTTTTTGCGTGTGAAATTGAATAAAAAAAAAACGCGGCGCGTAGCGCTGCGCCGCAGTAGCTTTTTGTATATCAATTATGGACAATGTGTGAAATTTTTGACCCCAGGTCATGTCAGGTCAGGTCACCAGGTCAAGTTATTTGACCAAGCCTAACAAAGTTTGCAATCATGTCCAGCCTGCAGTGTTTGTCAGAGAGGTTTTAAACTTGGTAGATGGCATGATGTTGTGGGCACCTATAATTTGTATATCGGATTTCTTATATCCGTGACCTAAGGTCAGGACAGTGGCGTGACCTTTCCATTATAAGTCAATGACGAAAAATGAGAATGCCTCTAGATCCGTTTGTACGGATAGGAACAGTCAAAATACTTCAGAATCACAATGACTTGGACCACCCGTGACGACCAAGGTGCCTTTTTTGCTGATAGCTTCTATGTAGAAAGGTCATCCGAGGTCATTTGAGATTACAAACAGATTTTTGCCAAACACTCTCGATTGAAAAGAGATGGAACGCTGGGGATGGCTTCATTGTGTTTGTCTTGTCGAGACACATATAATGATATGCAGCATGACCTATTTTGGTCACCGCGTGACCTTGACCTGAGGTCAAAATTTGACCTTGACCTTTCCAGGTAAAAAAATATATTTTTTGAAGCGACTGAAGGAGATTAACACGACAGTGCCATTGCCAATTCCTCATCTTTGCTGGTTCGAAAGATATTCGTGAAAAAAATGTTATCCAAAAACAGCGATTTTCACAGTGTTTGACTTATGGAGGCTTAACCGTTGACCTGAGGTCAATTTGGATGATGACCTTATCAAAAGAACTGTTCAAAGGCAATCGATTGCTTTTCCATGCGTTTTTCTAGCTATCATAGTTCCTGAGATAACGGCATGTTTTCTGAAAAAAATATAATGACATGTGGCAAATTTTGACCTTTGATGACCTCTGGTGACCCCAATATTTCTCTAAGATGAAAAATGATTGAAATACTTTCAAACCTACGCATTGAGAGCTATCGACTGCTTTTTACCGCGTCTTTCTAGCTCTCTTAGTTTTACTGTTTTTGAGTTAGAGGTGGGTGGTAACATATGCCTCCCCCCCCCCCACACACACACTATGGCGAAGTTGGCTGAGACCGCCACTGGGGCGTGGGTTAAGTCACATATTGAAGCTCTGTTGGATTCGAATTATATCTATTCCTTGGGGACAATCAGCTCCATCTCGGATGGCAGGAGCCATGGACCCTCTTTGGGCTAGACAATACCTAGCGGTATCACTTAACGAAAGTACATTTTAGTCTTTTCAGGCATGGAATACGGTCTCTGACATTTAGTTGTCTTTCTTTTACCCAGAACGAGTGTCTTATATCTGAGTTTGGCATTTCTAAGACTAAAAAATATTAGGTCTTGGGTCCTTACTGGACTCTAGCATGTCTTATTTGATCCTTCGCAGACTTATGACGGGTCCTTTTAGGACAAGGAATGGCACCCGGGACTATGTGTGAAAAACTAACCAGGCCTATACAGACCTCTCGGACTTGATTTGGATTCGACTTCGACTAAACAGGCCTTCCTTGACTGAGTAAGGGTCCCGAAGACCTGAAAATGCATATCAGTCTAGGCCTGAGATAGGGCTGAAACGGCCTGAGAAAATCTGTGAAGCCTGACATTGATCATCTTAGCTCTTAATTAACCCTCAACCGCACAGAGGGGGGCACCCCCAGGTAGTTTTTCTGCTCTGCACTAAACATTTTTTACCGCTAGAAGCCTGGGTTTTCGTATAGCTGCTTCTCTATCCCTTCTCAATGACCCCTGAAAATTTCAAGTTTCTGTGGTTTTTGGTTTCGGAGATATGACCTTGTTCTTCAGGTCATGTCATGACCCAAATGACCAATACCCGATATCTTGCGTTGGCTATGGGTCTTCTGAGCTTTTTGACACCTTGATTTCGGTATTTTTTTTTTTGCTAGTCTTACCCCCCCCCCCCCCACCTATCATGGAACATCTTCGACGACGTAGAGACGACGACGTAGATTATTCGACGATGTAAGTACAGATGTAAGAGTCAAGGTCAAGGTCAACCTAGGTCATCTAAGAACATTTCATTTCAGGCTAGCTGAATTTACTTTTCGTGAAGATTTTTTTTTACTGCATTTTTTTGTAAAAGCTTCTCAGTTCATGATCCCATGTAATAGGGACGCACAAACCAACCGGTGCTCACATCAATATACACACAGAGACACACAGACATACAAACACATATCATTGACCTTGACTTAACTTAACCTGAAATGACCACAGCCGGTAAAAACCTAGTCGGATAGTGTGACAAAAAAGAGCTGTTCTAGCTGGTTTGGCACCACAAACGGCAGCGTCATCGGTATATGATGGGCACCGCTCGTGATGTTCCAACCGTGTCCCCAAACAGCAACACTTTTTAGTTTCACCTGACCTGGAAGGTCATGATTGACTTAATGAGGTAACATTGGGTACCATTAGATTCGACTCTTCCCAACGAATCTGTTGGTCCTTGCCGCGACGCTCTATCTCCAGCAGCGAATAATAAATAGAAATTAATAACAGATAATTTCTTTCTAACTAATAATAAATAGAAAATAAATAACAGAAATAGCGCAGTGGGTGGCAACCCCCACCCCCCACCCCATGTGCGTTCTAGGATGGAAAAATGGCATGTGCGGGCGAGGGTTAAGGGTTGAAAGCGTAGTTGCAAGACAAGACTCTGATTTTTTAAAATGCACTCGCAACTCCTACCTGAAGCGCTGGCCCAGAGAAGGAGCAGTGTCGGCACTGAGAGCGCCTTTCTCGCCATGTCTTGTCTGTGCCCTACCCACGGAGCCGGGCACCTACGGACGATCAGAGTGCGCCGCTGTCCATGGAGGCAGGTGGCCCCGCAGCCTCGCCGCGCCACTGAGTCCCGGTCACTGGTGTCGGCGGCGGCGGACCGGACTTGCCACGTCGGCCCCATTGATTGCAGGCCGTCCGCCATCGGCGTTCCGTACGCCGCCAACGGAGGAGTTATAGGCCTGGGGCTCCGCTGAGGCGGCAAACTGATGTGTGTCCCTGCCCAGGTGCGGCGCAGGGACACACATCAGTGTGTGTAGACGCAGATGGCCCCCGGCCACTGCTCGCGCCACCATCGCCCGCATCTGCTCCCTGCCACCCCTCGGTCACCTGGCCACCTCAGAGACTTGGCCGTGGACAGATCTGTATTGGACCGCTCTGGATCCCGTCTTCGATCATTCGATTGTTACTGCAAACACATTCACACAATACGAGCTCGAGTCAAATACCAGTTGGCACGATGCCAAAATGGGTCACAACACAGCTCGGGGTCCAAGAACTCTGTTTAACATTCTACAAGCAAGTAAAGAAATCAAGCAATACACAGCAGACGTTGAGGTATTGAAATTCAAAGCAGATAGACAATGAACATTTTTAGTGATAACATACCGGCTTATCCCGTCTCTGGCGCGCTGCCAAACGACCACGGCGACCGAACTCACGAGGCCACCAGGGCAGCCTCCACAAACAAGCTCCACAGCTTGTCCTCCCCGAATCGGGGGCAACCGAGCCACTGTCCCGGAGAATCGAACATATCAGCTCATGTAAACCGGTTTTCACATTAAAGTTATACAACAAAAACGAATATTCATCACATAAATTCAATTGAGAAGTTACAATATTAGATTCAGCAGTTACAAACCTCTAGAACCTCACTCACCGGTACCAAAATCCGGAGCACCCGCAACACATCCGCCTCCAATCATGGCGGGGAACGAAAAGACCAAGATACCTATAAGAAACAGGTAGATCCGATGTTTGAAAGTAAAGCCCCAGTCACAAATTTGACGCACCTGTGACATTTCCTGACACCCACGTGACTATTGTATTAACTTTTGTGTTTTGCGATGTTTTGACCTTATTTAAAGTACTGAAAGCTCAAAATGTATGATTAATGTTGTTTAAAGCAGCATATTAATAATTATGTTTGTAAATTATCGATAAGCTGCTTATAGCAGGTCACGTGATTGCTACCAGATTATGTGCTCAGAAAGCATCTTTTCAACTTCGATTTTGAACAATTTTTACCTCCTTTGAGGCCAAATGATGGACGGTTTGAGGCACACGATGAAATGCTGAATCTATTGATGCCAAAATTTGTTCGTTTTTTGCATTTTTAGACTACTATATCCTGGCTCAAACTTTGACCAGTTTGTGTGTAAACCATATGGTGAAGGGAAAACTTCACGCCCAGCAGGCGTCTTTACAGTGCTGCCAAATCGTGTTTGGTGGGGGTCGGAAAAGACCGCCTTCCGCGCAGTCGGACTCGAGATCAGAACCGGTCACGTGACTGCCAGCGCGGCATTCGAAATTTCGGAAAACACAATATCCGCTTACAACCAGCACAATCGGTGCCCTACGAGATAGTACAAATATTCCAATGATATTTCAAAAGCAATTAATTAACAACGCCAGCTAATTAATGAAAACACGCGCACTATATCCCTACGCACAAGCGTTCAGCGGCCCGCCGCTCCAACGCGCACTTCGGCTCCTAGAGCCGCCGGTTTTATCGGGAAACGAGCACGAAGGATATGTGAAACGGGTCGGAAGAAGGACAAGCTGCAGGAAAGGATAGGATAGGACGGGCGCCATCTACAGTGTGGATTACTCGATTATATACCAAGAACAATTGTGTGTGTAGCAAATAACGTCAACGTACGTAAAGGGCATCCTTCTGCACACTTGATGGTCATTGTTACGTCATAATGAATTTTAACCCGCGCCCAAATGGGGGGGGGGGGGACTATTCATAGCCCCCTCCCGTTTTTCTGCAATAACTTCCAAACCGCTTGATGTATCGACGCGAAACTTGCGGTACCTTCGTCTGCATCAATTTGAAACGTTGTGTCAGAATATGACTTACGTAGCGTTCATAAGTCGGCTGGAAATGACGTCAGAGTGATGTCATGTTTGGCCGATTTCGACGCAAAATATTGAACCACGGAAATCGCTCCCAAGAGCTTAGTGGTTAAGATCGATCCAATTTCTTTGCATGAGAGGACTAAGAAAAGACTACGCCATTACTCTGCTATCTCGGATTTTCAAAATATTACAATTTTGAAAATTAGGTATATACTTAAAAATTAAAATATTATGTTTTCATTTTTCAAAAATTTTCAACTTTTCGAAAAACAGGAATACATGTGATAGAATACCCGCTTGTGACTAACTCTAGCAAGTTTTAGCCAGATATCTTCACAAATGGCCAGGTTATATGCATTAGGTATAGCAAAATATTAACAACTGTATTTTTTTTAAATCAATTTTTCAGTACATATTTGACATCGTACACCAATATATCTAGCACCATCGTGTTCCCAAACTGAAACTGCAGCCGATAGGCACGTTTTTGCTGCAAAATTCCAACGTGAAAATTTGACCTTTTTTACCTGAAAAAGGCCCGACCTAAGCTAAATTCAACTCAAAATGACCTCGAGTGACATAAACGACAACGAATTCGAAATATATTGCCTAAATGGATCATAAAACATGCTTCACGTGACCAACGTATGATATCAGATTTCCGTGACATGTGTTGACCTGACCCTGACCTGAAAATCAAAGTACAAGTTTGGTACCCTCAGGGCATCTAAAGCAGCTGTTCATGAGTGTGTAAACAAAAAATGAGCCTGATCTGACTTGTAAGACGGCGTCCAGAACCCAAAATGTGAACAAGCCATACATCGATAATTTTCATTTTGACCTGAGGCGTCATCGGTGACCTCGAGGTCAATGAAACTGACCTCAGGTCAACGGTCTAGCCTCCAGAGGGCAAAAACTCCAAAAATAGCTGTTTCACGAAAAGTGTTTTTCGACAATAACTTTTTACTAAAAAAAGGCCACGACATTTCTATTGCCAGAATCGTGTTTCTCTCGCCGAGACGCATCGAATGAACAATAATTTGACCTTGAAAGGTCAATTTAAAATTTGACCTCAGGTCAAGGTTATGACCTGACCGGAAAAGGTCATGTTGCATAACAGTACATGCGTCTCGGAAAGACAAACACAATGGGACCACCCCACGTTCTATCTCTTTCCAATCGAGAGTTATTGGCAAAAATCTGTTGGTAGCCTCAAATGACCTCGGATGACCTATTTAGAGGCTATCAGCAAAAAAGACACCTTGGTCGTCACGGGTGGTCCAAATCGTTGTGATTCTGAAATATTTGGACTGTTCCTATGCGTACACACGGATCTAGAGGCATTTTCATTTTTCTCCATTGACTTGTAATGGAAAGGTCACGCCACTGGCCTGACCTTAGGTCACTGATATAAAAAATCCGAGATATTCAAATTATAGGCGCCCATAACATCATGTAATCCACCAAGTTTAAAACCTTTCTGACAAACACTGCAGGCTGGACATGATTGCAAACTTTTTTAGGCTTGGTCAGCTAACTTGACCTGGTGACCTGACCTGACATGACCTGGGGTCAAAAATTTTACACCTTGTCCAAAATTGATGTACAAAAAGGTATTCCAAGCGGCGCGGCGCTACGCGCCGCGGTTTTTTATTCACACGCAAAAAACGCGACAGGGTGGTAACATAAGCCCCCCCCCATCTACTGGGGCGAAGGTTAAGCGTGTTAATCCACTAAGCCTTCCGGCGGCGGCTACAGTTTCAACTCAAGCTGCTGGCTGGTTCTTCGGATGTACGCCGTGTCTGCTCGCCAAATTTCTACACGAGCCATCTGCGCTGGCTAACCTGGCCACGTCGACACGCGCCAGTTTCTACTCGCGTTTCTGCACGCGTCAGTTTCTGCGCCCGTCTCCTGAGAGGGCACCTGGTTGGCTCTTCGGTCTACGGACGCGCGCGATCTCTGCGCGGTTTCTGCGTGCCGACCCCTGCTGGTTCTGCGGCGTGCGTCATACGCGCGTGCAGGCTTCTCTGCGCGTCAGCTTCTACGTGGGCTGACTTCGGCGCTGCCGGTAACGCTGCCGGTAACGCTGCCGGTAACGCTGCCGGTAACGCTGCCGGTAACGCTGCCGGTAACGCCGCCGGTAACGCTGCCGGTAACGCCGCCGGTAACGCCGCCGGTGACTGCCGGCTCCTGCTCGCCTCAGTGGCGTGGCCAGCAACTGTCACCCGCGCAGCGGATAGCCAAATAAAGTAGACTTTATTCGACGCAGGGAGGACTGATATGGTTTATGGTGTTTCGTTTGAGCGTGATAATTAACCCGCGCGGGGCTGGGGTCTCCAGCCGAACGCGCGGGGCTGGGGGTGGGTAAATTTTACCCCCGCCCCCTGTTATCTCCCGAACTAATGGTCCGATTTGGAAAATTCAAACGCCAATCGAAAAATCTAATCACGAACAACTAAAAACATGTACTTAATTTAATGTTTGAGGTCAATGTCAAGGTCAAGGTCAGGTCAAGGGTACAAATGGCAAGTTTCTACAGTATCGGCCTTGCACCGTAGTTGCCGAAGAATGGACTGAGACTGATTGCCCAAAACGTGTTCTTAGGCTACCAAGACAATATTCGTTGCATACAATATCATTCAGAGGTCAAGGTCAAGGTCAGGTCAGGTCAGGTCAGGTCAGGTCACCAAAAACAAAATATAGAAAAGGGCATGTGCGACACATGTTTTATGGGTCATTTTATTCATAGAATTCAATAGACACACTCAATAGGTGATATGGACCACATGTGGATGAATTTCAGGTCGAGGTAAGGTCAAGGTCAGGTCAAGTGAGGTCAAATTTTGAAGTTGGTTGTTAAGGCCTAAAAAGGTGTCTATCTGATGCAGTGTTTCACGGCGAATCGAATGGTGCTATTTTTGTTTCCGTACGAGGTCTAGAACTTCAAAAAAAAATTCATTTTTCAAAAAAATTGTTTGACATGACGTTATAAAATTTTGAATATCTCCCACATTTTTGAACCGATTCTTCTAAAAGTTGGTATGTAGGTGCACATGGACCACTGTTCTGACATATATTCCGGTTTTTTCGATACACGCAAAATTTTGGATTTATAATTATTTTCCCAAAAAAGTCATTTTTAAAGAAAAAAATTGGACCAAAATAAAAAAATTCAAAAACCGAGATAGCAATTTGATAGACAAAGTAAAATCACGTATCATCTTTTTTGTTACGTCTTGATTCCCTTAAAAATGAAGATGTTAGCGGCGTTTGAAATGTTGCCGTTTTTTTAGGCGAAAATGGCGAACATGACGTCACTAAAACGTCATTTTCTAAAAAAAAAATCCGAAGGACTTCGCTCAAATTTTCAAGGAACGTGTCAAATTGATGTAAGAAAAGGTACTGAAAGTTTGGCGGCGCTGCACGCAGCCGTATTTGAGATATTCTAAAAATTCGCGAGGGGGTAAAATTTACCCCCCCCCCCCAGCCCCGCGCGGGTTAAGCCTCGCCTGCCACCTGATGGTGGGCTCTGTTTGAGCTCTTGTGTGTTTGGTAAGCTCGGCTCTGAGGTTTTGGTGAGCCTGGCCCTGGGAGTTTTGGTGAGCACGGCTCTGGGTTTCGGTGAGCTCGACTCGGGGTTTGGTAAGCTCGGCTCCGGGATTGGTCGAACCCAGCTCGGGGACTTGGGGGTTTGATTTAGGTTTAGTTTGTAAGTGCCAGTTAATTACGGAGCGAGCGAAGCGAGCGGAGTCTTTCCTTAGATTAACGGAAATTTCTGAGTGTGAGCGGCCGGCCGGCCGTGGTCACGGTTTTGGGCGACGCTTATATCTCAGCAACCACTTGACCGATTTACACGCGGTAATTTTTGTAGGGTAGCTTCATTCCTTCTACCAAGTATTGGACTATTCCCGATGCATGTAGGTGACCCCTTATGCACGTGCCACGTGCAAAACGAAGAGGTGTCACTTTTGTAATTGTTGCAATATCTCGGTAACTACTTGGCCGATTGCGCTGAAAGTTGGCATGTAGGTAGGCACCCACTGGGCAATGCATATCCATGTGCCAGAGTTGGGGTGCTGCTGCACGTGCGCACGTGCAGGGTGCCGCTTCCAGATCTCGAGAACGGCTGGGCCGATTGTGCTCAAATTCGGCACATCGCTAGAGACCGGTAGTAGGGTGCCGTGCACAAGTCAGTTGGAGGTACCCCCTCGCAATTTCGCACGTGCAAGGCCCACCCTCTCGCTCGCTCCGTTAGTCGTCCCATAAGGCGCTATACTGGTTGTAGGGTGTGGTGTTCAACTGATTGTGCAAGTTTGAATAATGTGTTCGGGGTGATATGTTGTGGCACGATTCCCTGTTTTTGGTCATTTGTCTCTTGAATCAGCGAAAGGTGTTGCGAGAGCGGGCAATACGTTACGAGTTAGTTTGAGCGCATCCTTGGGGAGCACAGTTCTGTTTGTCTTGGTTTATGTATGCTCAGTGATCGGCTACACGGGTCGGGTGTTAAAGGTAGTGTGCCAGCTTTCTTGGACCGTATGGAGTTAATGGCCCAGATAAGGAGAACCGGATTTTTAGAACTTATCCATACCTTCAAAACTCATGGAAACGTCTTAAATTCTTCAAATTTTGAGTACCCCAGTGCGAAATTCGCCCCGACGGGTTGTCGGTCGTACCCCAACCACATTTCACACCACTATGAACAATAAATGCACACACTGAAATCGCTATTACCGATATGCTCATCCAATCAAGTTTCGATAAACCCGTTCATCATCATCTCCTGCGGTTTCGAACACGCCTGTTAGGTGGCTTCTGATGCTCGTCGAGGTCGGAATTTCCAAATACGCGTGGTGCGTCGGGCCGCGCGCTCTGACTTCGGCCAAGAAAAATGCGTCAGCTGATCATTGTCATTTCTGCCACTTGCGTGTGGTGAAATGGGGTCATAACTTATAAGACGGCTTTTTCATATCAATTATTTTACATAAAATCATATTTCAAACCATAAATAATGTTCGACAGCCAAATAAAAGAAACAATACAATACGGGCTTACAGTTTAAGGCTCGACATTGTGATGTCTACGATTAGACAGCTGATAACTCATTCCCGTACGTCGTATGGTCGTAACACTATAATGACCTTTGCTTATTGTCACAAGTTCGCCGCATTCGCGATTGTTGCCCGACGCCTGTTTGCAGGTGAGCCCACTACAGTTGTTATACATATCTAAAAACCGAAAAACTTTTAGGCGAAAAAGGCACTATTCCAGGCCCATTTTTGATTTTTTTTTGCGATATTAGGTAAAAACAGAAGCTTCTTATCCTAGGAAAAATAAAATGGGAAATCTTTCAAAGGTGGCACACTACCTTTAAGCGTGAGCCCGAGGTTTGAGGCGGCGCTATTTGGAGGGCGGCTGAGAAACGTCCAAGGATAAGAGGTAAGTGATTTTGTTATTCCCCTTCCCCTTAGATTTAGTTAAGTATGACATCTCGGGAGGAACTTAGCAGTAAGAAGGCTTCTGAGCTACAGCAGATGCTAGAGGATTGTGGTTTAGATTCTTCTGGTAAGAAATCTGAGTTAGTGGATAGACTTATAAGGGCTACTGAGGCTGATCTCCCGTCTGTAGGAAATGATAGTGAGCAAAAGCTGTCTTCGGTTGCTGCCTCGCTCCCGGCACCTGCTGCGAGCGCTCAGGTGTTGCTTGTTCAATTGAAGATTTTGAGAGAGAGGGAGACTTTGGTGTTGGAGGAATGGTTAGCAGAGATTGGTAGTCCAGTTGCTGACGCTGATTCGCGGTCCGCTGCGATCAACGTCTCTGAGCGCGCGCCTGAACGGGTGGCGCGGCAGAAACACTTGCTCTGCACATTCAGCGGTCCCTGTTGCCGCGTGCCGAGTTGTCTCCTTTTTCTGGTGATGTCCAGGAGTATCGCTTGTTTCTGGGGACGTTTGACACGTGTGTGGCTAACAGAACCACCGATCCGAACGAGCTCCTCGCTTATTTCGAGCAGTTCACGCGCGGGCGTCCAAACAGACTGGTCAGACTGATCACATTTACATGTGTTTGAACGTTTTTCCGAAACTCTTCCACAGATTCAGCTTCCATCATGCTGGGCAAAAGTTGGTTCCACTCTCTTATGGTTTTTGGGAAAAACGAGTTATAGTACTGAAGTAATCTCGACGGAAGTCTCTCTATCTTTTTAGGGTGATCACTCCGTGATATATAGCTAGGTTCACATATAATTCTTCTAACATCTACTTTCATGTTGCCATGGTGTAATTTGTACAGTAAGCATAATCTCGCCTCTCTACGTCGGCTTTCTAGGGATATCCATCCTATTGTGGCCAGCATGTCAGTAACACTGCTATGTCGGTCGTAGTCATTAAGTATAAATCTAGCAGCGCGCCTTTGAACCATGTCCAGCTCATGCTTCATACCCTCTCCCCATGGGTCCCAAACAGAGCTGGC
This sequence comes from Amphibalanus amphitrite, assembly GCF_019059575.1. Classification (NCBI taxonomy): domain Eukaryota; kingdom Metazoa; phylum Arthropoda; class Thecostraca; order Balanomorpha; family Balanidae; genus Amphibalanus; species Amphibalanus amphitrite. The sequence continues at coordinate 140,876 of NW_024882308.1, forward strand.
ATAGTCTAGATGTGGCCTAACAAGGGACAAATACATGATTTCCTTTACAGCTTGAGGGCAATCCTTGAAATTTCGCTTAATAAATCGTAGCATCTGATTCGCTTTAGCAGTGACATGTTGTACATGATTTTGCCAGGTACATTTATTCGAAATATGCACGCCTAAATACTTGAACTTATTGACAACCTGAGCTTCTATTCCTTTCAAATAGTATCTAGGCATTGCAGCAAGTTTTTGCTTTGTCATTCTCATGATAGCACACTTTCCAACATTAATAGACATTTTCCATTTGGAACACCATTGAGATAATCTATTTATATTTGCCTGTAACGAAAAACTACATTCTTCATTGCTTAACCCTCGCCGGCCGAGGGGGGGGGGGGGGGCGGGTGCCGCCCCCATAGGTTTTTTCGCGATAGCTCCGAACACGCTGGCGATAGAGAGCTGAAACGTGGCATACCTGACCGTTGATTCAAGCCGGATCTTTTGACACCAACCGCCTTTTTCGGGTCAGGTCAGGTCACTGACCTATGACGTCATAAGTGAACCTCTGCACGGTCTTCAGATGTCGCAACTTCGCAACGCCCTCACTGCCAGAGGAGATGTCACAGGGAAATGAAACTTGCAGGATCTAGTATCCATTATGAGTCTCACAACTTGTATATCTCGGATTTTTCCTAAAGGTCATATGAGGTCAGGTCATTTTCGTGACCTCACCATTATAAGTCAATGGGGAAAAATGAAAACTGCTATTCTGGCGCCGGGAGCGATCTCCAACTATCTCAAGCACACAGAATCGTGATTTGATGCACTCCTTGCAAGGTTAGATGCGTCACTTTTGCAATGTTGACCTTGCGTGACGTCATTTATGACGTCATCAAGGTCATATCAGTTTTTCGTCAAAAACTCCCGATCAAATTGAGCTAGCGAGTCGGGAAAGCCACCACTGGACTCAGGAAGACCTGCCGAATCGAATGATATGCGACATGACCTCTTTCAACCAGATTCGTGACCTGGGGGTGCTGACCTGACCTTGACCTGAGGTCAACACCCTAAGTTGACCTGACCCGAACAAAAAGTATATCATTCGACGCGCCTGAGCGAGGCGAACACGATGCTGCCAAAATCGCGCGGCCGTTTTTTGCTAAGTTATTCACCAAAAACTGAACCGTACCTTGGGGCACTTGACCTGACCTCAGAGGTCACCGGTTGACCTAAGACCTTAAAATCGGGTACCAATCTCTGCGTCTCGTAACGGCGCACACGCTCGTCTTTTTCCGCGACGCGCTAGCTCCACCAGGGGCGAAACGGCGAGGGGGGATCGTACCCGTCCCCCGCCCTCGGCCGGCGCGTATGTAGAAAACCAATAGGTCCGGCGAGGGTTATTATGTCTGTGTAAAGAACAACATCATCCGCATATAATTTTATTTGACAATTAATTATATCCGGAAGATCGTTAATATATAAAAGAAATAATATTGGACCCAATACACTCCCTTGTGGGACACCGGACGTAACTCTAATCACATCAGAATAACAATTATTAAACAGAACTCTCTGCGTTCTATTACATAAGAAGGTTTCAATCCAGCCAAGAATGTTATCTAAATTACACATTTTTAGTTTAGTTAAGTGATGTTTATGTGGAACCCTATCAAACGCCTTACTGAAGTCAATGAATCTCAAATCAACACTTTTTTTCTTGTCAATGGATGACATAATATCCTGATACAGCAGTAACAGTTGTGACTCACAAGAAAGATGTCTTCTGAATCCATGCTGACTATCAGAGAATAGGTCAAAATCATCTAGGTGCATCACAATATAGGAAACTAAAATACGCTCCATCATTTTACAACATATACATGTGAGCGAAATTGGACGATAATTTACAGGTTGTTTGGTACTGCCCCCTTTGAAAGCTGGGTGCACTGTGGCTTGACGCCAATCGTGAGGAATGTCTTTCGTATCAAGAGACTGTTCGAAAATCATTTTGAGGTACATTGCGACCACTTTTGCGCAATGTTTTAGAATAGCCCCGCTAATGCCATCAGGGCCACAAGCTTTGTGGACCTTAATATTTTGTAAGAGGCCTACGATGCCATGATAACTGATAAGAACCGGCGGCATAACCTCCGACGTGCGAGTGCAATCGCTCAATGATGTTGTATCTGTATCATCTTCCTCACAAAATATCCCTTTGTATTGATTGTTAAGAATATTTGCTATATCCTCCGGGTTGTGGACAATGTTCCACAATTGGTTTTGTTGGTTTCTGACACTTGGTTGGTTTCTTGGAGAGAGAGAGAGAGAGAGAGAGAGAGAGAGAGAGAGAGAGAGAGAGAGAGAGAGAGAGAGAGAGAGAGAGAGAGCGAGAGAGAGAGAGAGAGAGAGAGAGAGAGAGAGAGAGAGAGAGAGAGAGAGAGAGAGAGAGAGAGAGCTGAGGATTCTGAAGAATCCGGGAATGCGCACAGCACCGACAGGTGCGACCAGCTGCGCTAGAAGCCGCTGGAGCCGGAAGAGCGGAAGGCCTTCATGTTTCAGAGACGACTCTGGTTCGGCTGTTTGCGGCCTGGGCATTTGGCCAGGGTCTGCATGTCACGTCTGTCCTGTCCTGTGACATTTGTGACGGGCGACATGCGACCTTGTTGCATGTGAAATCGGTTGAGCGCGACCCCTCTGTGCCGGAGCCGCCGGAGGTCGAGGATACCACTCCGAAGTTGGTCAGTGCCGGGGTAGGTCTGAGGGATACGAGAACCGACTGCATGATGCCGGTGGTGCCTGTGCGGCTCGTGGATAGGACTGGAAAGGAGCTGTGGACCAACGCCTTTCTAGATCAGGGCAGCTCTGGTTGTTTTGTCACCTCCCGTCTGATGAGTCAGATGAATTCTGAGAGGAAGGAGGCCAGCATCACTATCGACACGGTGGCGAGCGAGGGTCAGAGGATCCAGTCTGCCGTGGTGCACGGGGCTAGGGCTAGGCCCGCCACTTCTGACAACACATTCGAGCTGCCAACACTTTTCGTTTTGGACCGTATCCCTGTCTCAACGCAGGATAAGTGTCGCTCGGAGGACCTGAAAAGATGGCCACATCTCGCTGGCATTTCGATTCATGAGCTTGACGCTCCAGTGGAGCTGATGATTGGCTCAGATGCGGCCGATCTCTTGGTGGCTCGGGAGGTTCGGTCCCCAGAGGCAGGCAGAGGACCCCATGGGGTCAGAACAAGTCTGGGCTGGTATGTTTTCGGTCAGCGAACGGAAGGAACGGGTGTAAGCGAGCCGATGGTCAGCGAGTCTGTGCCTGAGACTGAGGCCCAGGCGTCTCAGGTCTACCGGGACCAGATGACTGTGGCTCAGGAGAGCCCATCTGGGACTCTGAGGACTCACGACTCCTCATACAAACGCCTGAGGAAGGCTGTGGCCTGGTATGACAGGCTGTCTGACGTGACCAGGTCTGGTGAGTTTCAAAGGCTCTGTCGTACGAGACGCAGAGGGTCAGGGCTGGGAAAGGTAAAGTTTCGGGCTTAGAGACAAGGCTGGACGGACAGGGCTGAGAGAGCCAGTTTACGTCATGCCGAGTCTCATTCCCCAGATCTTCACGCGCCCAGTGATTGGGGACCCAGGGCCGACACGCCGTCGGCCACCAAGGTCGTGAGCACACTGAGGGTTACGGATAAGATTTTGGGTCATGGGGGCATGCATGGACGTCCGGAAATTGGTAAGATCGTGTGTGGTCTGTCGGAGGGTGCACACGTGTCCTCGGGGCTCGGGGACAGCTGATGGCCGACCTGCCTGAGGGTAGAGGGGCCGCTGGGGGTATGCCTTTGAATGGGTAGGATAAGACTTTTTTTCTTTTTTTTTCTTTTTGGTCCGATCGATGTCAAAGCTGGTTTAAGTTTATTCAGAGAAGGACCTGGATTGGTGAGCGGCTGGGTCCTCAGATGATTAGCTGCGGGCAGGTTAGTTAGTCTGATGGATTATAGGCTATTCATCAGTTGCTCTGTCTGGTTAATGTTAGTTTTTGGGTTTGAGTTTAACATTGTTGGTGCGACGGAGACATATGAAACCTGTTTCATATGTCTGTTACCTGTAGGTAGGATGTATGAGGCCGATGCATAAGACGATAGTAGGACATATCTTGGCAGGTGCAGCCAGGTAGGGCTGTATGGTATGATTCATTGAACTTAGTTGTATTAGCAGTCAGGATAAAGGAGTAAAGTCATGCTCGGCGAGATGGCGAGCGGGTCAGATCCTTGTCATCCTCTCCACTCCCGTTGCTGTGCTCTCCATGGTTGTTGGTAGCGTATTGGGGGGAGTTTTTTGGTCTGATGAGTGTTCTCAGCAATGCGCTAGTCGAACGGCGCCCTATAGTGGCTGCTTAGTGCAGGACACCGGGCAGCCAGGGGGGGGGGAGTGTAGGCGCCGTTTACTGTGCGACCGGACCACCGGACGGTGTTCTCGCCTGGCGGCGCAGGTCGAGGGTCGCGCTTCCGGAGACCCTAAGGAGATGGCGCTGCTGTGCCCGGCCCGGCTAATGCACAGCTAGTGTAGTGGTGAAAATTAGATCTATATTTTTTGCTGTTTTTGTTGACGGTAGGTTGCCTGGCACTTGTTATTTTCATATATGTCTTATTTTAGATGAATCGTTCCCGGCCCAGCATTGCGTGACTTTTGTATTTAGTTTGCAATTTATGATAAGTAGGCATGTGTCCACGTTGCACAGTGGCGCGGGGACCGGGGGCTAGGGGGCTGAGCCCCTCCAACTTTTCGGCTGGGGGGGGGGGCTCGTAATGTATTTGAGCCCCCCCCCCCCCAGCTGGAGGAATCGAAAACGGAAATCTACCAGCATAATTTCATAGACTCATGCATAGGCGCGGGAACCGGGGGAGGGGACAGTGGGGCGCGGGGGCGCGGAAGGTGGCCGGGAGGCCCACCGCCTGCCGGTTTAAAGGCTTTTAACGGAACATGTTTACAATGATATATTCATATACACTTATATCAGACTTTAGAACTAATTTTTACTCGCACCGCGCATGTCGACAGCACTCGCCGCTGAGGTCACTGTTGAGGTCACTCGCTGCTGTGGTCACTGCTGAGGTCACTCGCTGCTGAGGTCACTGCTGAGGTCACTCGCTGCTGAGGTCACTGCTGAGGTCACTCGCTGCTGAGGTCACTGCTGAGTTTTCGTTCGTCTCGCTATCGGCGCCGTGAGAGAGGCCAGGTGGCGGCCGAGCGGCAGCAGCAGCAGCAGCAGCAGCAGCGGGGGGCCGCCGGCCGCGGGCGCCGCGTTACAGTAGTCCGGCATGGCGCAGCAGTAGGTGGTCCCGCCGTGTACCTCTGCCAAAGAAGGCCGGAAGCGCCCCTCTGAGTCACCGGAGCCACGGATGGACAGTCGAGAACGAGCAAAACTCAATGATGTCCTAGTACCATTGTCTCAGAACCCATATAAAGTCGGTAGTAATCATTTCCGAGCGTGTCAAGAAAGCGTCGCACAATATAGATAGAATGCGACGTGTCTTTACAGATCTGTAAAGGCAGGGCACGCCACGTTCCTCCGATTAGCAATGAATATACTATTAAGGCAAACAAAAATAGGGGTCAATTTGGTATAGCCGTTATAGTTTATTAAAGGCATTCGCGACTGATACCTGTTTCATATGACCTTCAGCATTTTCAAAATTTAGAGAACAGATCGGGGATTTGAAGTGTTGAAGGCATAATGACTTTTGTGAACAAAAACAGCTTTATTTTCTAAAACGTCGAAAAATATTCTGCAGCTCCGCTAACTCGCGGACCGACGGGGGGCGGTTATCCGCCCCCCCCCTGAGGGTTTTCGTGAATAGCGGGAAAACCGTGGAGCGAAATTTGGCATGACTATACGCTTATCAGTTTTACACATGGTGTGCAAGATTGAACCTCCTAACTTTTAAGGTCAGGTCACCAGGTCACGTTGGATGACCCAACATCCAGTCACTTTTTTGCAACTTTGCCAGTGTCAGACCTACAGTAGATGACGAAGGCTTTTGAAAGTCGCAGGATGTTATTAGGTCATTGGTAGCTACAATTTGTGTATCTGGGAATTTCGATATCGATGACTTAGTCAGGTCAATTTCTCGACCTCCCCATTATAAGTCAATGGGAGGGGGGATCAACTCCCTGCTTTTTTCACTAAAACGCGTCGGAATGGCCCCATATACCATACATCACTTCATATACGATCAACCTTGACTACCTTGAGGCCTGTTTTGCTGTTGGCCAGCTGTAAGGTCATGTGACGTCATCAAAGGTCACCAACGTTTTTTTGCCAATACCTCCTTACAGGAACGGGATACAGCCGCGCGGATGGTCTCATTGTGTTCAGCACGTCAAGGCGCATCGAATGATATGCATGATGACCTCGAGGTCACGTGACCTGAGGTCAACCTTTGACCTTGACCTTTCGAGATCAACATATATTTGATTCGATGCGGATTAACGAGATGATCACGATGATGCCCTTAGTTTGTTCCTAGCTTGACTAATTCGAACATTATTCGAGAAAAAAAAAACAACTTCATATCTAGCGCCGCCACTTTGACTTTTTTGACTCCTGTGACGTCATCTTTGATCTGACCTGAAAATGATCCCAGTAAAAATTGTAGACGTTGTCCGTGCGTACCCCATGCAGTTTACCGCTTGTCGCTATCTTGCTTCGTTCTCGAGATCTCAGGGGGGCGGTCATCCGCCCTCCACCCGTCGGTTATAAACTTTGGCGTAGACCCCCGTCGGTGCGCGGGTTAAACGTCTACCGGTACTGAACTGGAAAACTTAAATCCCATTTTTACTTGACGCTTGACCCGGCTTAAGAATAACAGGACAGTTTTGTAATAGGTTCATTTCGTTATTTTGGATGCCTTCTGTAGTTTTGCTTTTTCCGCACTACCGACATTGCTAAATATTAGTTAACTCTCGCCTGCACATGCCATTTTCCCATCCTAGAACGCAAATGGGGGGGGGGGGGTGCCACTCCCCGCGCCATTTCGTTCCTGCTGGAGATAGAGCTTCGCGGCAAACACCAACAGATTCTTTTGGAAGAGACGAATCCAATGATACCCAATTTTACCTCATTAGGCCAATCACTGACCTTCCAGGCCAGGTCAAACTAAGAACTGTTGCTGTTTGGGGCCACCGTTGGAATATCACGTGCGGTGCCCATCATATACCGATGACGCTGCCGTTTGTGGTGCCAAGCCAGCTAGAACAGCTTTTTGTCACAATACCGACTAGGTTTTTACCGGCTGTGGTCATTTCAGGTCAAGCTAGGTCAAGGTCAATGATATGCGTTTGTATATCTGTGTGTGTCTTTGTGTATACTGATGCGTGCACCAGTATTCGCCACGGGCCGGGCCAGCCTGTTAGGATGTGAGATGACGTCACCGGTGACGTCATATGATGACCTCTGACGTCACCGGTGCGGGACGGACGGGGATTGGTCGCCTGCGGCTGTGCGGTGACCGGCCGAGATGGTCTGGGCCAAATACACCAGTTTGGATCGAGCCAGAGTATGTGGCGGACGTCACCTCAAGCTACAACAGTGGCGACGAGGATGAGATTCGAACTCACGTGGGGACACCCCATTGGATTAGCAATAGGCCATGGGCTGGGCTGGGCTACGGGCTGGGCTGGGCTACGGGCTGGGCTGGGCCCACAAATATGAAGGATCGATGGGCTGTGGATGGGCTGGGCCAATAACTGTAAAGTGGACTCAAGGGTTCGCGACTGAGACAAAAACCGTAACTATAGCTTATTACTGTGCGACTCTAAAAAACGAGATGATAAAGCATGTATGCAATGTGCATTGGGCATGCTGCTCGCGAAAGATTGTTTCTTTGCTAACTTCGGATGACCCGTGTGTTGTCCACAATTTTTGATCCATTCATTTTTGACGGGCTGGGCCGGGCTGGGCTCTGACACTTTTACCATTAATGGGTTCGGGCTGGGCCGGGCTGTGAGCCCATGGGCCTGGGCTGGGCTGGACTGGAATTTTGCGGCCGGTGGCGAACACTGGTGTGCACCGATTGGTTTGTGTGTCCCTATTACATGAGATCATGATATGAGAAGCTTTTACAAAAATGCAGTCAAAAAATTTCACGAAATGTCAATTCAGCAATCCTAAAATGCAATGTTTTTAGATGACCTAGGTTCACCTTGACCCTAACCCTAACACATGGCACATTGTCGAATAACATGTTCCATGATAGGTGGGAGGTAAGACTAGCAAAATAAAAAAGAAATTAAGGTGTCGAAAGCTCACAAGACCCATTGCCAACGCAAGATATTGTGTTGGTCATTTGGGTCAGGACATGACCTGAAAAACAAGGTCATTTCTCCGAAAACAAAAATCACAGAAAGTTGACATTTTCAGTGGACACTGAGAAAGGGAAAAGAAGCAGCTATACAAAACATCAGGCTTTTAGCTTAAAAAATGTTGATTGCAGAGCAGAAAAACTACCTGACTATCACCAGACCCCAATATTTAGTAAAATGCAAGGAAACAAGCATTACCCTTATTGAGTGATCTACTCTACAGGCTGCGTGCTAACCTTTCACCATGCACGGACACCGCCATCTATGTGTCGATGAACAAAGCACAGAACTTTCAAATAGCAGTCGCGCGGGACTGCCAAAGAACTCAAGAGGGCCGTGATGTCCGCAGTGCGCCAAAGGCGGCACAAGGGTCAGGTCATTTAACAAAGACCTGCAGGATAATGCTGGAATACGCGCCGCGACCTGGCAAGCTGTGCCTGGCGCGAAAAAAAAAAACACCTGCAATTCACCCTCGTTCGCTGCAAATGAGCAGCACGTAGTCTACACGGAGCAGACTCTGCTTCATAAAATGGCATTGGGCATGACAGCATGTTTGTCGTTTTGCAAAGGATTGGTGGGCCCGAGCCTTGACGATAATTTTCCGTTTTAACCCTCGCCCGTATAGGGGGGGGGGGGGTCAAGGGGAGCCCTTTGGTTTTTGCGAATAACTTGCGTAAAAAGCGGCCGATTGCGACGAAACTTTCGGTGCCCTCGCGTTAATCAATTTTACACCTACCTTAAATATTAATGACCCTGACCCAAATGACCTATGACCTGTGACCTTCTTTTCGAGACCATGTTTGGCCGGAATCACAATTCGGTGTATGTCGGCTCGCATTAGCCACGCGTTTATCGTCTTTTCGTGGTTTCAAGCGTTCAAACAACATGTGATATGATATGATGCTGCCCCCATGCAGTAGGGTGGGTGTTAAGGTCACCTGAAGATCAGGTCAGGTCATTGACCTTTGATGACTCGGTTCATGTTTCCGAGTTTTGCATGTTTCTAGGCTAGTTTTTGGAGCTGAATTCGAATTTAGCAACCATATGAACATTTACGAAGTAAATAGTTTTGGTGCCTTCGTAACATGTTACGGACCTGTCAGAGGCGGTTGACACCTACTACGAATATCCGGCAGCACCCCTACTGGTTGACCTGACTTGATCCGACCCGAACTGGCCTAAATGCATGAATACATCATCGGTGATCAAAACTAACATGGTATTCGTGATCAGCACCCCGAAAAGCCCTAAAGCAGCCACACCTTACGACGTTCTAACAGGTCATGAATTTCCCGGCTTTTGGGTCATTGACCTGACCTGGAAGGTCAACCAATGACCTAGGACCTTAAACTTGGGTATCATCGGACTCCTCTCGTCACGGGCAGCACGCTCCTTTTTTCGCGAAGCTCTAGCTCGATCAGGGGCGAAACGGCAAGGGGGTCCACACGACCCCCCCCCCCTCCCGTATACGTTCGCGGCTGGAAAAAACACCAATACGGGCGAGGGTTAATCCTCACCCGTACCTATTGGTGTTTTACCAGCCGCTAGCCTACAAGGGAATGGGAGGCACGATCAACGTTGGACCCTCCCCCTGCCGTTCGACCTTGGTCTGCTAATATCAAAACATGCAAAACAACTACAGGAAGCTACATCAGTTTCTTGAAATCAATTCGCCTTTTTCTAAGCTGGACACGCTTAACCCTCGCACGACCAGGCCATTTCTCATAACACGAACGACCAGGGGGGGGGGGTTGTTACGACCCCCCTGGCGTTTCGAAACGGAAGGTCGTAGAGCTTAGCGGAAAAAAGCAGCGGATTGCTCTCAACGAGATCTCGCGATTGGTGGTATATTTTTTGGTCCTAGGTCAACATTTGACCTACTTTTGACCGGTCAAAGGTCAAATTTTCGGAAAAATAGACTTTTTCAACTTTCCGCGGCGATTGCGGCAAAACGGTAGGAGATATCGACTTGAAATCTTCACTATCGTGTTCCTTGATCAATTCTCTATCGTTTGGTATGTATTTCGTTTCCCTAGCTCTAAAGATGGCGCGTTGGGAGCGCCGGAAGTCGGCAAGGTCACAGTCGGCGGCAGAAATTCGAAAAATCAAAATTTAAATTTTTGAAATCTGATTGTATTTTTGGATTTGGAAGGTCCATTTGCTCCTTATAGAAGCTAATATTGCTGCATATTCCCATTGAGGTGACAAGAATTAGCAAAATAGTGGTTCGGGCGCTTTTCAAAAATAGTACCGGACGCTGTTCCTCTTATGACGTCATAACTCCGTGACCTGACCTGACCCGGTCAATTTTTTTGCACCACACGATAGCCAATGCCTGTCCCAACATGCATGGAAGTTGCATCATGATCCATCAAACAATGTGGGTATCACCGGCAGAAAACCTAGGGATTCGGCGCACACGTTTGGTAACTGTCGGCCGGAGGCTGTACCTCTTATGACGTCATAACTCCGTGACCTGACATGACCCGATCAAGTTTTTTTCGGCAAAAGATGCGCAAAGGTTGCCCCAGAGGGTATTGAAAATTTCAGCCCGCTACGACAAGCCGTTTAGCGTGCACTTCGAAAAAACCTCAGGGGGGGGGGGTTGATACAACCCCCCCCTAGGCGTTTTAGGGTTAATACCGATAAACTTACCATTTCCTTTTGCATGAAACAGTCAATATCATGGTTAAAGGTTTTTATCGTTTTTATTGCATTACGTTTTAAGTTAAAACTCATGCAAGGATGTACTCTATTCAATTAAGGCATATCTTATGGAACTGAAATAAAATCAAGTAAGATGAGGTTAACTTTGTCATCGGTGTGTGTGCAAATGACAGAACGTCTACATATGTTTCCACAGCTGCCGTTTTGCTGAGGCAAATTGCAGTGCAATATGCATTAGCATGGCTACCGACTCCAGCATCTGGCCGCGCCAAGGCGCACCAGCACTGCCGTCTACCCGTGATTCATGAATGGATTCTTTGAACAGTGTCATTTTCTAATTATATTTCATTCTACGCAGGGTTACTTTTACAGGAAAAGTTGAGGGGGGGAATCATTGGCAGATCCAGAAAGGTAATCTTGGACGCTGCGGGGGCATACCCCCCAAAAAAAACTTTCTCTAAATTCCAAAAACTCATCGGATTTCGGTTCCTTACCCACTGCTGCGCAGTTTAAAACAAACTTTTCCTAATAAAAGTTGTTTAGTTTTCGTTTTATTCCTCAAAAACTGTAAATTTTCGTCGATTTCGGGCGCTGCGGCGGAGTGGGCGTTTGCCCCAAATGCCCCCTCTGGATCCGCCAGTAGGGGAATAAAATTCGAGTAGGTCATGAGTTTAATCAAAACTGGCAAACGGTTTATTGAAATTGTATCGGGATCCACAGGGGCCATAGATCCGGGTGAGCATTTTGGCAGGGGATCCAACGAGATTATATATAGTTGAATCCATGACTGAAAGAGAGAGAGAGGAGAGAGAGCGCCCCCTCTCCCACGTGCGAGCCGCGTCCTTAATGAGTCGTTGCACGCCCTCTCCTCCCTGCGAAGCCCTGGCTCACGCTCGGACACACTTCGTGGCTGATGCATTGGTGCAAACATTAAATTTATGTTCGGCGTTCGGATCGGGATTTGCGAATATTCACAAGGATAGAGAGTGTGCCCTCCATTTCCAGGTAACTTACCTAGGCTGCCAATCTTCGTGCAAGTCCGACAGACCAGTTTGCCGTCCTTCACATCAAGCCATGGCCGCTTTTTCTGCCACCTAGTCCACTGATCAGGTGTCAGTGGTCCAGGCGGCTTTGGCACAGGCACGGCCGGCATCGCGGTTGTGGTGGCACTGGCGGGAGCATGTACGGCCTCGGTGGGAGCTGGGGCGGGAGCAGCAGGAAGTTGGTCTTGGTCTGCCTCCGCTTTGTCAGACATCTCTGTCTCGCTACCACTGGCGATATTTTCATTTACTGCTTGCCTTTTAGGATTTTGAATGAAGCTCAAAATGGTCGTTTGTTTTGGCCGAGACATTTTGAAAAAACCACTGCGCCATAAATAACCCGCCCGCAGCGCGACGAGACACGAGACTGCACGGTAGCCGGGCGTTTTTCCCTGGCGGCTGATGAAAATATGGAATAGCACGTGCATATTCACACCCGGGTCTCCGATGATGAAGACACGCTGTGCCAGTGCTTAGGTCTGCCGGATATTCCAAGTTTCGCCCGGGCGGTGCCACTGCCATTGATAATATATTACGCCAGCAACGTTGATTGATGACTGGAATCTGAATAACGATGATTATAGAATCTGAATAGCGAAGTAATTGAAAATGGGCTCAAAAATAAATTTGAAAGGGGGAAATTCCCCCTTCCCCCCCTAGCCATTCTGACACAATTTGAAAGGGGGATCGGAATTTTCGAGGGGGGGAAATTCCCCCTTTCCCCCCCTTTAAAAGTAACCCTGATTCTACGCTTATTAAAGGAACTATCCCACCTTCTAAAATGTTGTTAAAACCAGTTAAATTGTGCCCGACTTTAGAGATTGGATGACCAGGAACACGGTTCTGGCATTTATTTTTCATTAAACATTTTAGGCTTCCCATATTCCAAACACAAACTTTCAAATATGTGAGGTCACAGCCCAAAATTACCTCCTTCCCCAGGCCACATTACTGTCATAAAACTGATTCTTTTTACTCTGTAGGCACCACAACAAAGTTCAGACCAAGTTTTAAGCGATTTTTCAACGAACAAACCCATTTAAATCAGAATGACTAAACGAGGTGACGTCACACTAACGGTCGCTCCATGTTGAAGATAGGGCCTTGCGCAAGGTCCATTTTCAAATGAAGGGAAAGAATTTCTTCAGCACCAAGAGGCCGCGGGGGTTGCCCGTTGCAACCTAGATAGATAGTGGTTTCTGAACCTCGCCGCAAACTTGGCTATCTCATCTCAAACCCCATGTTAAAGGTGGGATAGTCCCTTTAAGTGGAGCTCATTACGCACTTAAAGAATTTCAATTTCTTGGCAGTCCAATTTTGCCGTTAACCAGAAAAATTACATTCCATCGGGGGCACTCAGCGCTCTCTTACTTACCATACGGCTTACAGAAGTCGGTGCACATCTTCACCATCCGATTCCCGTTGACGTGCTTCTGTGAATAGCCAGTGGAAAGTTCGGAGAGTCAGCCCTGGAGCCAGAGGGAGTCGGGCCTCTGTGTAGATTATGTCTGTGGTTGCTGTCATGTAATAAAATCGCGATAAAGAAACGTATAGAGCGCAAGACCGATTTAAATGGACCATCCCGCCTTCAAAAAACCTAATGAATAGGCATAAAAGTGGTGTACCACGGTTTAGAAAGAGCAAAAATGAATATCTGCCAAAATTTTGAAAAAATATTCACTGGTTTTTGAAATGTTAGACATCTACCCTTGCTTATTCTTGTGGAGCCAACACTAATCCTATGACGTCATTTGGAAGCAATATTTTAGTATCTTAACCCTCGCCCGTAAACGGTGTTTTGCCACCTTCGCCCATACAGGGGGGGGGGGTTGGTGCGACCCCCCCCCGGCGTTTGAAAACGGAGCGTTGTAGAGCTTAGCGGAAAAGACCAACGGATTGCTCTCAACGCGATCTCGCGATTGGTGGTATATTTTTTGGTCCTAGGTCAACATTTGACCTACTTATGACCGGTCAAAGGTCAAATTTTCGGAAAAATCTATCTATTTCAGATTTCCGCGCCGATTGCGGCAAAACGGTAAGAGATATCGACTTGAAACCTTCACTATCGTGATCCTTGATCAATTCTCTATCGTTTGGTGTGTGTTTCGATATCATAGCTATAAAAATGATGCGTTGGGAGCATCGGAAGTCTGCAAGGTCATTTGTACATTGGGTCATGTCAGGCGTGTGACGTCACTGACCTGACCCTGACCCAAAATGAACTACAAGAAACAACCGACGATGCCTGAAATGGATAGCAAATTCGAATTCAGGGCATCAAAATACCCCGGAAAGGCATAGGGGAGACCCGGGAGGTATGGGCCGGTTTTGTGAAAAGGCAATTTTCTTCCAGTGGGAAGTGGTTAGACCCGGTTTTTCACTCTGTGTACGTGAAATTGCCTTTCGCCTGCAAAGTGTGCCTGATATTAGGCATCTGGGATCAACTGCTTTATCTCGAGATAACTTTAAATAAATCATGCGCTTTTTCGATCCATCAAAATACACCGGGAGGTATGGGCCATGGCCCGGGAGGTATGGGCCGGTGCCATGTTTCAGATTCTTTTCTCGATAATGAGGACAATACTCGTAGCTGGTATCTACCTTGATCTCTCTTAGAGCCCAGGAACTGCATAAGTGACCAACAGCTTACTTCATGGGGGTCACGTGGACACATATGTAATTTGGTAAACGCAATCATGCTCCATGAAATAAGATAAATAATATTTCTCTGTTCGAATGAAATTTGTAGTTATATTTTCGACCTTGCGCGACAAAAATAAAACTTATTGAAGAGTACATTCAATGAAAGCATCATTTCATTGATTTAGGATCAACGGGGGTGGGTGGCCCGAACCTCCCGGTTAGGACGCCAGAATGTGCGTAGCGTCTCAGCTCATAATCTTGCAAGAATGCTTTAAATTGTCTATCCAGTCTTAATTTGCATGCTTTAAACTTTATGTTAGCATTGGTCTGACATCATAAAACGAGCCTGGGTCAAATTTATCACGAATTTTCTGTACGTACCGTATTTTACTCGAAGAGGGTAAAAACGCTTTATCACCGCTCATTGCCAAAGAAGACTGAGGAAAATTTTGGAAATCACGTGGGTTGTATAACGGAATGGCTGCTACCAGTTTGCGCGGTCAAATGTGTAAAAATACGCAACACTTCTTCAAAACTGCGATGGCCCATACCTCCAGGGGGCCCATACCTCCCGGGTCTCCCCTACAAGTGCAAGAAGTCATTACAGGTCAACCGAGGTCACTGACCTTACCTTGACCCTTAGTAACCTTCAAAAGGTCAACGGACATTGTGCCAATGTCAAATCAGCCAGTTGTGATTCTAAAACAATCCATCAGTGTGTCAGGTCAGTCGGCATTTATACCAATGTGAAGCAATCTCCAATTTAGCGTAAATCTGGCCGGAGGTTGTTCCCTTTATGACGTCATAACTCCGTTACCTGACATGACCTTGACAAAAAATACCAAAAGTTGCGCAAAGGATGCCCCAAAGGGTACTGAAAATTTGAGCAGGCTATCTGAAACGGTTCGGCGTGTATCTAAGAAAAACCTCAGGGGGGGGGGGTTGCACCCCCCTACATGGGCGAGGGTCAACCACCCCCTGCATGGGCGAAGGTGACAAAACACCGTTTACGGGCGAGGGTTAAACGTGCGGCAGATGTTGCGCGCCAAACAGCATATACCACTACTGCTTTACAAAGGTTTTAGTACCAGTAAAACGCCTTTTGGGCGAAGAACGAGCGAGCGAGATAGTGAGCCCTGCACGTGCGGAAGGGCGAGAGGGTGCTTCCAACGGGCTTGCGCAAAGCACCCTTCTAACTGATCGCTAGCGGTGTGCCAAATTTGAACGCAATCGGCCCAGCCGTTCCTGAGATCTGGAAGCGGCATTCTGCACGTGCGCACGTGCAAACGGGGTCCAAAATGACTTTTGCACGGCACCCTACTAACTGGTCCCCAACCGTGTACCAATTTTGAGCGCAATCGGCCCAGCCGTTCTCGAGATCTGGAAACGCCCCCTGCACGTGCGCACGTGCAGTAGCACCCTAACCGCAACACATGGGAATGCATTGCCTGGTGGGTGCCTACCTGTATGCCAAGTTTCAGCGAAATCGCCCCAGTAATTACCGAGTTACTGAAATGGGAACAAATTTGGCACCTCTTATTGTTGTATTTTGCACGTGCACTGAGGGTGACCCACATGCATCGAGAGTATCCTATTTTGGGTAGAAGGGATGCTGCTACCCTACAAAAACTACCGCAAGTCAATCGCCCAAGCGGCTGCTGAAATATGAGCCTCTCAAAATCACTACTTTTGCAAAACAGCTTGAACACCCTTGACTTTTCACGTGGCACGTGCCACGACGGTCACTGAGATGTATCAAAAGTAGTCAATTACGGGGTAGAAGGGATGGGGCTACCCAGCAAAAAAGACCGCAGGCCAATCGGTCCAGCGGTTGCTGAGATATAAGCCTCTCAAAAGCGTTACAGGCCGGGCCGGGCCGGGCCGGGCCGGGCCGCTCATACTGAGATTTTTCCGTTATATTGAAAAGACTCACTTCGCTCGCTGCGCTCGCTCGCTCGTAATAAGATTCTATAATCGCTAGATTTGCGCTAGCCGCTAACGTCACAAATTTAGACGGGGTATTCAAATGCATTAGCCGTTCTGAATTCAAGTGAATTCACTTTGAAATTACATATTTTCGATTTAGGGCATTTCTCGACGTTGCGAGTGCCAAAACCGGTGATTGTTAGCCAGGGACCCCATTTGGGCTATCTCAACTCAAATGTAATGTTGCCCTCGCCTGCATATGTAGGTGAGTGGTTGCCATCCCCCCCCCCCCCAGATTGTTTTTCTGCTCTGCACTGAACATTTTACCTGACCGAATCCTCAATGTAATCTGAATAAAATGACAAATAGCAAAAATTCGGGTATATTCGATCACAGATCTTTGTCAACCGATACCAGCAGGCGCCACAATTGTAGATGTCAAAATACTTTTTGTTCAGTACACATGCACAACAGTAGATATGTCCTCAGGGAAAAGATTTATGGTTGGTAATTCTAAAAGTCGCAGCAGTCAAACATAATATGTACAGGGAAAAACCTATACACAAGATTAAAGTGCGTGTGTGCCTAAGCATATACGAATTTAAGATGAAACAATACTTGCGGATCAATTAAATGGGCAGCAAGTTACACTCTTACCCTGGACAAAGTTAGGGCACATATAACATTTACACTGTGCGAAACAATTAAATGAGCATATTATACATAAATGAACATTATATACGTAAATGAGCATACATGAGCGTATTATCATACTATGACTACTCATACCCTGGACAAAGTTAGGGCGCATACAGCATCTATGAAAACGATCTACACAATCACTTTTTAACGTGGTGAGCTCTTGAAAAATGCTAACCTACTTTGGAAGTAGCTGCCAGGAGGTGCTGTTATCGTTAATAGTTGGCATCCTATCGCGGATGGTGATGGATTCAGCAATCCTCCTGTCAGCTTCATCCTTACATTTGCGTACGATGCGTGCTATCAGAGTCGTGTCCGTTAGGGTCAGGTCTGGGTGCTCGTGCGCGAAATGTTCACCCATTGGTGTGCCTAGTTTCTTGTTGGTGCCATCTCGTAAGTGTTCGTTATATCGCAGTCGTATTGGCCTACCGCTTTCTCCTACGTAAGTTTTGTTGCACAGACTACATTTCAATTCGTACACTACGTTTTTCGTGTGACACTTTCCCCGCAGCCCAGCTTGACATGCGTGGCAGTGCTGTCTGCCTGAAGGACACGGTGGGTCTTTTAGAGCTGACCGCACTAGCTGTCTTTTGAGTGTGTTTTGATTTGTCCATGCTGCAAGGATCGGAAACCCTGATGTTTTCAGCACTTTTTGGACCTTGGAGGCCACTTCATCATTTATGAATGGTAGTTTGACGTAAACTGTTCCCCTGCGCTTCCTTTTGTCCCTCTGCACCCTAGCTACCCCCCTGTTTGCACGAGAGCATTCCCGTAGCATGACACTTTTGATGAGCTTAGCTAGATAACCGTTCAGCTTAAATAGGGACGTGATCACCTCTAGGCTCTTGTCCCTACTTGGGATGTCGGAACTTATCCGAATGGCTCTTTTTACATGTCCTGTTAAGACTGCCTTTTTGGTCGTGAAAGGATGGGCCGATTGAAAGTGAAGGACAAGTTTTGCGGCATTGGGCTTAATGTACAGTTGTGTAGTGTACGTGACGTTGTCCTTTACTGTAATCAGTACATCAAGGAAAGGGAGAGATCCGTTTGCATCAGATCGCTCCATCGTGAACTTGATCGTTTCATGTTTCGAGTTTAGAAAGTCTAGGTACTCGGATAAGCTTTCTGCCCCGTGTGTCCATACCGCAAACACATCATCTATGTAGCGCATGTAGGTATTCGGCTTCAAACCCCTAGGGTGATTCCAGAACTGTTTCTCGAGTGAGCCCATGAACACAACTGCTAGGGTTGGAGCGATACGGGATCCCATAGCCAGGCCCTGGGTCTGCTTGAAGTACGAGTCCCCAAACCTAAGATAGTTGTTCTGGAGACAGTGTTGTAGCAGCGTTCTGATGTCACTGGTGTCTAGTCCAAATAGGTTCAATTCTGCCCGGTGCAAATGGTTTGTCATTTTCTTCAGATTACATTGAGGATTCGGTCAATTAAAAATATGCTCATAATCATCAATATGATTTTCCTCACTACGCTAAACTCTCTTGAACATTTTACCGCTAGAAGCCTGAGTTTTCGTATAGCTGCTTCTCTATCTCTTCTCAGTGTTCCCCGAAAATTTCAAGCTTCTGTGGTTTTTGGTTTCGGAGATATGATCTTGTTCTTCAGGTCATGTCATGACCCAAATGACCAATACCCAATATCTTGCGTTGGCTATGGGTCTTCTGAGCTTTTAACACCTTGATTTCGGTATTTTTTGCTAGTCTTACCTCCCACCTATCATGGAACATGTTATTCGACGATGTACAGATGTAAGGGTCAAGGTCAAGGTCAGCCTAGGTCATCTAGGAACATTTCATTTCAGGCTAGCTGAATTTACTTTTCGTGAAGTTTTTTGACTGCATTTTTGTAAAAGCTTCTCAGATCATGATCTCATGTAATAGGGACGCACAAACCAACCGGTGCTCACATCAATATACACACAGAGACACACAGGTCACAGACATACAAACACATATCATTGACCTTGACTTAACTTAACCCGAAATGACCACAGCCGGTAAAATCGGAGTCGGATAGTGTGACGAAGAGCTGTTCTAGCTGGCTTCGCACCACAAATGGCAGCGCCATCGGTATATGACGGGCACAGCACATGGTATTCCAACGGTGGCCCCAAACAGCAACATTTCTTAGTTTGACCTGACCTGGAAGGTCAATGATTGACGTAATTAGGTAAAATTGGGTATCATTGGATTTGTCTCTTCCCAAAGAATCTGTTGGTCTTTGCCGCGAAGCTCTATCTTCAGCAGAAACGAAATGGCGTGGGGGTGGCACCTTTCCCACATGTGCGTTCTAGGATGGGAAAATGACATTTGCGGGCGAGGGTTAATGTGGGATGGGCACTTAAAGTGCGATGCCAGCTGTGCGGTGATATAACTCATTATGGTTCATAGAGTGAAGAGCATAAAAACAGGAATGTATTTGGATCTTTTTTATTCTAAAATTTAATAATGAAAGGTAAACTCAAAGATAAATAGCAACAACAAAATGTTGGGGTGTCGGCTATCATATTTTTTTCGGTTTTCGTAGCAAATGATGAACTATGCCGGAGACGGCTTGCGCTTCTGTGGCCCGCTCGGGGTGACCTCCGACCCACCGCGCCGACCCACACACTGCTTTTAACGGGCGAAGAACGTAAGGTCAAGAAAGACCAGAGATCACCTAAATTCACAGTTGGTGTGAACGGTAAATATTCAAAGCACATACCTAACCAGTCAGTACTAACCAGGCAGAGAATGCTGGTGTGGTGACAGTCTTTCCGGTCGGCATCGGAGGTCTGTGTCCTGTTACAGGCCTCGATAATTCCCTTCTCATTTGAATATTGGCCACATTCATGGCACTTGATAGCCAGCGACTGATCTGTGAAATACAAACAATACAGGATATAGACTTTCTGTCATATTGGTCGCGCACAGAAGCAGATGATTTGTTTTGTATATTCCAAATGAGTCGATGCTATCCATTTTAACAAATCATCAGCTGGCTGCATTTAACCAATCGATTTAAGCACAAAACACATGTATCAGTGGGCTAGTTTGTTGACTCACCAGTTGTCATGAAGACCAGCAGCCAAATGCAGATGGCCACCATGCTGACGGGCGTTTTCGGCAGTGGCCGTGTGGGCGCCGACGGCGGCGCTGGCAGGCCGACTGCCGCCGAGGGCTGCTCGTCAGCACCCCTCGGGCTCCATCAGCGGCCGCGGCGCCGCGCCAGCAGCGAGCTCGCGCTGATCACCCACCGTCAGCATTAGTCCCGCTCTCTTGGTCATCGGACAAAGACAATTTGTATAGATTTGCATGCATCCATCCACAAGACGATATGACAGTCTCAGAAAATTGTGCTTGTGCCCTACACCGCTTAATGATGCACACATATTAGCACTGGTGTCAATTTATATACTTTTGATGGGCCCTCGGCCTCCCCCATAATGCTGAGTTTGCCCCCCCCCCCCTAATGCTGCTCTTGCCCTCTCCCCATATTTTCCTCAGATTTTCGCACTTCAGCAATGCCTTCAGTCAGAGATGCGGAACCGGAGCCGGAACCATGAAACAATATACCCCGAACGCTCTCAAGAGCTTAATAAATGACACCATCGTGTTCCTGAGCTCAAACTGCATCTGATAGGCACCTTTTTTGTGTAAAAATTTCATTTTTAAAATTTGACCTTTTCTGACCTGAAATTAACTTGACCTCCGGTAAATTCTTAGCTGAAAATGACCTTAAATGACACATACGACATTATTTACGAAATCTACATGTAAAATGGACCATAAAACATGCGTCACGTGACCGATACATGATATACAATTTTCGTGACCTAGTATGACCTGGTCTTGACCTGAAAAAAAAATCGAAGTAAAAGCTCGGTACCCTCAGGGTATCTAAGGCATATATCAAGGAGTGCGTAAACCAAAAATCAGCCTGATTGGACTTGTCAGTCGGCGGCCAGAGCCTAAATTGTGAACAAGCAAAAATGCCGATAACTCTTACTTTGACCCAACCTGTGACGTCATCGGTGACCTCGAGGTCAATGAAAATAGGTTTCGCTCGACAGTTTTTCCAGGGCTATCAGACACCGTTTGAATTTTGACGATCAGCCCAGTAGTTTCGGAGATAGGAGGAGGGGGGGGGGGGGGCTCTGAAGAGCCCCCCTCAGTCACTCGCGTTATGGAAAATATCCCAGTCATGCGTGGGTTAAGACCATCTTTTTGGAACCGCCAGTGATCACCATAAATGCGTAGACATAAGCGGAAAGTAAAGATTCTGCTGCCGATTTCGGAATATTCAAGAACCAGGCCGCTGACGAGCTCCTACCTCCACAACCGATCAGTCTGTGACGCGACCTGCCTTTTGATCATTGGCTGTTACTGAATGACCCGGCACCGCTAGGTCACCTGGCTAGGCAAGTCGCAGTAGGAGTCGGCCGGTGAGACAGAGTCTTGATCGCACGCTTACCCCGGACCACGGGACAATGGGACAATACAGTTCAGTTCTGTTCTGTGCGGCGGCGGTGCACAGTGGGCCAGGCGCTTCAAAAAAGCGGAATTAAATCAATGAGCACAGCTGCGGTGCCAAAAATGATTCGTTACAGGGTAAAATATCATGCTAAAGCCGAATCCGATATCCATTTTCAAATTTGATTGGTTACGCTAGGTCACTGACCTATGACGTCATTATTTAATTTCTGCGCTGCACATATGCCTGGGACAGGCGGGCACTATGCCGCATTGGCCGCGCGTTTGCAGTCTTTTCGTGGTTTCAAGCGTTCAAACATGTGATATGATGTTGGTCCCATGCTTTAGGGTGGGTGTAAAGGTCACCTGAAGGTCAGGTCAGGTCACTGACCTTCGATGACCTCGGTTCACTTTTTCGAGTTTTACATGTTTCTGGGCTAGTTTTTGGAGCTGAATTCGAATTTAGGAACTTTTTGAACATTTACGAAGTAGTTTTGGTGCCTTCGTAACATGTTACGAAGCTGTCAGAGGCGGGTTGACACCTACTACGAATACCCGGCAGGACCCATACTGGTTGACCTGACCTGAGCTGACCTGACCTGGCCTAAATGCATGAAGACATCATCTGTGATCAAAACTAACATGATATTCGTGATCAGCATCCCGAAAAACCCCTTAGCAGCCACACTATACGACGTTTTAACAGGTCCCGACTTTCGGCCATTGACCTGACCTCAGAGGTCACCATTTGACCTATGACCTTAAAACCGGGTATCGTTGGCTTCGTCTCGTGACGACCTACACGATGGTTTTTTTTCCGCGAGGCTCTAGCTCAATTAGGGGCCAAACGCGAGGAGGGTCGCATCCCCCTGTGCCGTCGAGAGATGCAAAACGGCCTATGCCGGCGAGGGTTAAACCCTTATTTGTCCATTCCGCGCAAAAATGCGCAAAATATTTGCATTGGGCAGCAAGCTATACACCTTGAGGAAAGTCAGGCAGCAAATATCTTCGTGTTGTTCGGTGACGTTTTCTTTATATCCTTATATAAATTCATTGAGTCGTTGCACTACCACGGTTCCGAACAGGCACTGTAAACCCCACCGCTACTAGTAAGCATGAAATAGTTCCCGGGAACTTGAGTACGAGAAACATGCGCAGAAATACCGGCTGTTTTTTTAAAGCTATTTTGTACGGAATAACTTTAATGATTTTACGCTGAGAGCTTTTGAATCGGGGGAACGGAAAATGGTACACAGCAGTCATTTCCATCTCCAGTCGGTAAGTCCTACTTTGCGACGTTATAGCATTATCTGCCTTGACATTGGGGAAAGGAAACTTGCTTATTCGGAAACTTTGGACATTTTTACAATACTCTATCCCATAATTACAGGAATTTCACCGAAGTTGATTTTCGACTTAATTCCGCTTTTTTGATGCGCCTGGCCCACTGTGCGGTGGTGACTGGAGTCAGTGTGTGCCGCAAAAAAAAAATCAAAATCGCAAAATGCCCCCCCCCCGGAACTGCCCGTGCTCTGGATCCGCCAGTAATCGTCACATTATGTATCATATTATGTAGTCGAATCTGGTTAATTCACTGTTTCATCCATAAATGTGACCTCCTGTCCTACTCGTATGTCTAGTGTTACCCGTTAGAAAAACACAGCTTTGTTTTAACAACCGTTGTTAAAACTTACATAAAAGTTGAATATAACCGACAAATATAGCCACTGCCTCGTCGATTTCGTATCACAACTAGTTCCGTTGCAAAACACCTAGTTCCGTTGCAAAGTAACTAGGTAGTTTGCAACGTACCGGTAGTTTGCATCCTAACTAGTTAGTTTGCAAACTAACTGGACGGTCAGTTAGTTTGCAACGGAACTAGTTTCGTTGCAAACTACCTGGCCGGTCAGGTAGTTTGCAACGAAACTATATAGATGCATTGCAAACTAACGGATTTCGCATAGGTACTAACTGTAACATATACATATTTTTTTTTAATCAGCCTGTGTGCGCTAAACGAAAAGATCATTTTTAGCAGCTTCCGTTCACCGGAAACTTCGCATTTTGTATTGAAACTATTGCACACAATGTCCTTGCAGCAGCGGACTATTGTCGGTCGGCGAGGGCGGCGCGGCGGTGCGGTGCGACAGAAGAGCGGGCTACCGACCGGTCCGGGATGGCCTGGCGGCAGGCGGCTGTCCTGCAGCCAAGCGGCGGGCCGTCACATCGGCAGCGTGGTCAGCAGTCTTGACCGTGCCGCGCCGGGGCGGAGACTGAACACGGGCGGCGGCGCACTGCCTATACTGCCCAATGCCAGACCACTTGCGAGCGGCGAATAGCTACCGAAAGAGCCGAGAAATTCTCATAAAAATTATGTTGTATTTGATACTTGTCATTGACATTGCTGGGACTAGTTTCCTTAAAAAAAAAACGTGGCCTCTGACATATTTTATTCGTACATTTCGTATGCACTTCGCAGTGTGCGGGAAGATTGATGCATATGGGCATCATTCGCATGCCACTTCCTCTCCATATGTATTCCATTATTCATGCATCTTTTTTTATAAATCTATTCCGAACCTTTTGCTAAGAAGGATTCACAAGGACAGAGCCACCGCTTAGCGAAGCTTGTTGCGGTGACCCTGCCCTCTACCCTCCGATCGCGCAATGCCAGTTCTATGGCAGAATTTAGAGTCCAAAGAACGCACATAGCCGCGCACGGCCGGTCCCCTCACTGACTTCACCTGGCTACGGCCTGCCACTAACCGCAGCCATACCTGGGGCGTTCCACGACAAATCGACAAGTGCCCTGCACCCTCATATTTTATTTTTTGCTTAAAATTGGTCTAATGGGTTGTGATGGGCGGGGAAGCCAGCTGTGGCAAGGATTTTTTTCTTCGAACAACGGTTTCCGAGATATAGCCTCGGGCAATTCCCGGATGTCGCGCTGCAGCCCGATGTTTGGCGGCCTATAACTAAAAAACTATTGGTTTTCTACGATAAAAACTTTATATGGTTCAACTCATAATCAACCATCAAACATTTTGGCTATCTTGGATTTTCAATTTGTGAAAATTTTGATCACGTGACCTTTTGACCTATTTTTCGAAGAGTGACTTATCAATTGTTATTCATATGCGAAAATAAAAAAGTGGATATCGCCCTGCGTTGACCTCAGGTCAGGTCATTTTTATGACCTGTCCATTATTACGAGCGAGAGCGACAGCGAGATCTCGAGAATAAAGCAAGATAGCGACAAGCGGTAAACGGTGCAGGGTACACACGGATAAGGTCTATAATTTTTATTGAGGTCATTTTCAGGTCAGGTCAAAGATGACGTCACAGGAGCAAAAAGGAAGTCAAAATTGCGGCACTACATACCTATATGAAGTTTTTCTCGAATAACTTTCAAGGTATCCCAGCTAGGAACAAACTAATAGCACCATCGTGATCCTCTCGTCGATCCGCATCGAAACATATGTATGTTGACCTCGAAAGGTCGAAAGGTCAAAAGTTGACCTAAGGTCACGTGACCTAAGGTCACTCTTCGAAAAATAGGTCAAAAGGTCACGTGATCAAAATTTTCAAAAATTGACAATCCGAGATAGCCAAAATGTTTGTTGGCTGATTGTGAGTTGAAGCATATAAAGTTTTTATCTTAGAAAACCAATAGTTTCTGAGTTATAGGCCGCCAAACATAGGGCTGCAGCGCGACCTGCTGGAATTGCCCGAGGCTATATCTCAGAAACCGTTGTTCGAAGAAAAAAATCCTTGCCACAGCTGGCTTCCCCGCCCATCACAACCCCTTACACCAGTTTTCAACGAAAAATAAAACATGAGGGTGCAAATTTAATTTTTTATTTGTCGATTTGTCGTGGAACGCCCCACCTGTCAGGAGGTCCATAAATGTCAAGCGCCCGTCGCGCTTCGAACCCGGACTGTTGTAACCGGGAATGCGTGCTCTCTCCACGCGGAGTCCAACGCTCTACCAACTGAGGTACAGGACCGGCTTCGTTGGTGCGCCGTAAATATACGAATCTCCACACGATGATCGAGGTTGTAGTAACGTTAGCAATGTCCCTTTTATGTAAGCACAATTGGCACCCGAAGTGTCCTAGTGCAGCAGTACGTACAGTGCGACCCGGCCATCTGGCTGTCGGAGGATTCAAAGACAAAAGTAAACACGTGACGGCGCCAAACACGATTGACGCACAGTGCTGACCCATGGGAATCGGCCTCAGCGTCAGCAGCACCTTGGGAAGGACGGCAGCTGGCACCGCAGGCTCCAAGTTCGCCGGAGATATTGAAAAGGTGACCTCGAATGGCCGGCGGCAGAACGGAAAACCAAGCGCCTTCAGTAAGACGACGGACGCGGCCTGTGACCATGGCTCGGTCGCTGGTGCTCGGTGCCGCGCTCCCGGCGCTGCTGGGTGTCGTCCTCTGCCGGCCCGGCGATCTCACCCCTCACCACCTCAGCGACCTCAGCGAGGAGCAGCGCGGACATATCGGCGAGATATGGGGGGTGACGGTCGACGCAGATCTACCGATCCCACTCATTTTTCCGGGTGAGATAGTGGGTGGAAATGAATGTATTGTCTGTAATGGAAGTCAACACTTATAACTAGTTATTCTATTGTAGTCGGAATAATGACAATCACGTCAGTCCAGGCGTTGTTGCGGACATAGGCGGCGGAACGGGGAGGGCACCGGGGCACCGTGCCCCCCTTTGATTTTGGCATTTTAACATAAGCCCTATGGGCGTTGCATGGAAATAATGGGACCAAAAGTCAGCAGTGCCCCCCCCCCCTTAATTGAAGGTGCTCCGCCGCTACTGGTTGCGGAGACCACACTTCTGCAAAACCTTGTGCTGGCAAGGCAAATGCTGACCACCGATAGGTCAATATTTCCTGGCACTGCTAGGGATAGAATAGAAGACTATCAGCAGAAACTCAAGGCAAAGCTAGGAGATACAAGAATGGGTCATACCAACCCAGCTAATCCACACCTTCCACCAGAAGGCAAACCGTGTCAGCTGCTAGACCAGGCATGGACGCGCTTGAGTCTGTTGTATTTGATTGTTGACTTATCCGGCAGGCACCAAGTGGTGCGGAGATGGTGACATCGCGGCCAACTACAGCGACTTGGGCGTGTTCGCCGAGACCGACAAGTGTTGCCGTGAGCACGACCACTGTCCGGCCTGGATTCCGGGCTTCGGAACCAACGAGACTATCGGCCTGCACAACCCATCCCCCTTCACCAGGTGACTTGTATTTACCACTTATCGTGCGACACGTCAGACACAATTGGAGCTACACCTATGGGTAGTAGTTTCATAGGTACCACTCCAACGGTATTAAAGTAGAAAATGCTCGCAATTCTGTTCCAAAAGTTGAAGTGCGTGTCCGCCGCCTATCCAGCGGGTGTTTGCTGTATTTGTCGCCAGTGCGCATGTCTCCTCTGTCTGCGCGATGGCGGCTGACCCATCAATGACCGGGCCGGGCCAGTTAGATAAGGCTGACCTGTCTCACCTGACTGGCCAGGTGCGCTTGCGAGTGTGACCAGCAGCTATCTCAGTGTCTGAGGGAGGTCGGCTCCCCGGTGGCCACGGCCGTGGGCACCATGTTCGACAACATCCTCCAGGTCAAGTGCTACCGCCAGGACTTCCCGATCGTCAGCTGCCTGCGCTACGGCGGGTGAGCTGCAACCACAGACTCGGCGACCAGCGTGCCACAGGATGGACGTGGCCGGGAGCCCGTCTGCGCTCTCCTTCAAGTAGAGTTATACTGTTCAGGGTTGTAAAGCTAGCGGTGCAAAGTGGCCAGCTTGAAATTGTTGGCCTTTTGATTCAGCTGCATCTGATTTTTTCTGATTTCGGAGCCTGGTGAAGACTGTGCTGGCCAAACTTGTATAGCTACAGCAAGGGCTTTTTACGTTGCCGCGCTGAAATGTTTATGAATGGTCATTAACTGAGATATATTCGTAAAGAATAATAATTTTGATCATCGCGTTTATTTTACAGGCTATTTGATCGCAGCTGCCAAGAGTACGAGCTGGATGAGACTAGCGATAAAATATGGGAGTTCTTCGACTCGCAGGTGTTCCTGGAGACCGAAGGCGACCTGAGCCAGTGGTGATTAAAACGACGGACGTGCTCAATACGATTACCAGCCCTTTTAGCAAACATTGTGTTTTTCTCTGGAACTACTCCGATAATACATTCAGGAAGCGGCATTTTACTGTGTAGTTACCATGTCTGAATAAACAGCTCAAGTATTTGCTTTGAGCGCCAAGCGCCATCTCGGCCACAAGGCAAGAGGCAGCTGCAGGCACACGACATATGCAGGCTAGATATTCACTTAATTTATTTAACCCGCGCCGGGCCGGTGCTTCGCGACTTCCGAGCCGGGCCGGGGGGGGGGGGGGGTCTGAACACCCCCGTCTAACTCGGCTCCTGGGCCACGTAGCGACACGCGGTAAACCGCATTCGAAAGCACGTCATGACGGAAACACTTCGGTAATTTTTAAGTCAGGTCAAAGGTCAGGTCACCAGAGGTCATCAAAGGTCAAATGTAGTTCATTTCATCATCTTTGGAAACTGCCAAAGGCTAACTCGGGAACCAATAGAGCTACAGCGCCGCGGAAAGGCGCATTCGATAGCCATTTTACAGACCTTTCTGGGTATTGTTCTCAGATTTGACCTCAGGTCAACGGTTAAGCCTCCAAAGGGCAAAAACTGTAAAAATAGCAGTTTCACGAAAACTGTTTTTTAGCAATAACTTCTTTTGGCTCAAGAGAGCCACGACATTACTTTTGGGAGAATCGTGTTCCTCTCGTCGAGACGCGTCGAATGAACTATTTGTTGACCTTGAAAGGTCATTTTGAAAATTTGACCTCTGGTCAACGTCATGACCTGACCGGAAAGGGTCATGCTGCATATCAGTCGATCCGTATCGTCGAGCTGAATACAGCTGACGTGTTTTCATCGCTCTAACACGTCTTTATCAAAAGTCATAGCCAAAAAAACTGCTGGAGACCGTTCATGACCTCAGATGACCTCAGGGGCGGCACACAGAGGGGTCACAGGTGCATTTTTCCGATTCAGTGTGTCATGTTTACCTATGAACCGATGTTTGAGAGGGTTTTGAACACCATTCGTTCAAAAGAGGTGCATTTTAATTTTCTCCCATTGACTTATAATGGAGAGGTCGCAAAATTGACCTGACATTAGGTCACTTATATCAAGATTCCGAGATAAACATTTTTTAAATACTGCTACTATTATCAATCGCTGAAAGTTTCAAGGTGCTCGTTCAGTCGGTGTTGCTATGGCGAGGATTGAAACTTTTTCTGAGGTGAGGTCACTTGACGTGACAATGAATCTGATGATGCTGTAAAGCGAAAGCTCATTCTCATATTTGGCCTATTTTACAATAAAAGTTTTACATTTCTGCCATGTTATTGATCATTTTCACATATTTATATCTATTCATCATGGCAAAAAGCACCATCTCACATATTAATTTATCTTGTGGTATGACAGTTTGACGTTTGTGATAAGCGATAATGTGAACACATATATATTGCACAAACCGGTTTCGATATCACTTCATCAGTGTGCAAATATATAAATAAAACACACAAAATACAAAACGGAGACGAAATAGGTACAGCACGTACAGTAAATTCCAAAGCTGGTGACATACGATTGGGAAAAAGTTTAGCCGTTCTTTTGGTGCGGAAGCGTCTTGGGATCTCAATCACATGAGGTCATATGAATGTATTTGAAATTAATTTGCTCTGCTGTACGTGCTGTACCTATTTCGTCTCCGTTTTGTATTTTGTGTGTTTTATTTATATATTTGCACACTGATGAAGTGATATCGAAACCGGTTTGTGCAATATATATGTGTTCACATTATCGCTTATCATAATTTATCTTCTTTGTTTTTTAGCAAACTCTCTTGCCAAAGATGCATATAAAGCTGGGAATACAACTAACCGAGACCCAGCCGATAAGAAGTTACTCAGACAATAAACAATAAGCAGAACACAACATTATTGAGAAAATGAATCAATTGACTCAACTTGTGTTTAACTAAAAGGAAACCACACAAATATTAGGTTTCGATCACTACATGATACCAATGACATGCCTTTCAATAGCACAACTGTTACAAGTCATGTCCACGTAGAGGTGATCATGTTTAACCTCCCAAATATCGTAGAAAACACCCAATCACTCACGAAAAATGTGCTCCAACGTTTTCTCTAATCATTTATGTTTGTGGGACTGAATCCGAAATTTCTGTGCACCCCTTCAATTCCATACCTAAAATAGAGCGCGAACCACCCAACTACACGATTTCGTCGTAGGGCCCCATGTAAACAGTGTTTTCTCGGCAATAACTTTTAACTCTCAAAAGAGTCACGACATTACTTTTGCCAGCATCGTGTTCCTCTTGTCAAGACGCGTCGAATTAATTATAATTTGACCTTGAATGGTCAATTTGAAAATTTGACCTCAGGTCAAGGTCATTACCTGACCGGAAAAGGTCATGTTGCATATCAGTCGATCCGCATCGTCGAGCCGAACACATCTAAGGCGTTTTCATCGCTCTAGCATGCCTCCATCAGAAGGTATTAGCGAAAAACTGTTAGGTACTATTCGTGACCTGAGATGACCTCGGGGACATAGCGAGGGTTCACAGGTGTCATTTTTCGGTTCAGGGTGTCAATTGTACCTGCATCCCGATGTTTGAGATTGTCTAGAATGGCGTTCGTGCAAAAGAGACGCTTTTCAATTTTCTCCCATTGACTCTCATTGAATCCCATTTCCCAGAGGCCGCAAAATTGACCTGACCTTAGGTCAGGTCAAACCTTAAGCGATCTGGTTTGAAATTTTCACATGTGTGGAAAAGATGCACAAACAGGTGTGCCAAAAACGGCGGCGCGGAGTGTTGAAACACCCCCCGGCCCGGCGCGGGTTAAAAGTCAATAGGGGAAAAATCAACTACCTGATTTTTTTTTCACTAAAATGAGTCGGAATGGCCTAATATAGGGTAAGTGCGGGCAAAAGTACGCAGTTGGTAAGAGAACGCAACAGCCTTTTTTGTTGGTTGTAAATGAGATAGAATACCCATCTTTGGACCATAGAAGGGACTTCATATGGCGCATCTGCACAGCAACAGGCAAGCATGTTGATGCGTTTTTGTGGTCTTGCCAGACCCACTTGCAGACCCTTACAAAAACTTTTATAGCTGAACAACAAAAGAATGTTGAAGAACCAGCTTTTGCACCAAAGCACATAAATGTCCAACAGATCGCCTGAAGCCAAACGTTTTTAAATTTACCCATCAGGAACTCCGCAGTAGCCCTGCAAAGCTAAGGTGCGTACTCTTGCCAACATCTCCCCTATCATGACTTCATATACAATCAACCTTGACTATCTTTAGGCCTTTTTTGCTCTTGGGCAACTGTAAGGTCATGTGGCGTCATCAAAGGTCACCAAAGGTTTTTTTATTTGTTAACTTCTCCTTACAGGAAGGAGATGCAGCCGCGCGGATGGTCTCATTGTGTTCAGTTCGTCAAGACGCATCGAATGATATGTATGACCTTGAGGTGACATGACTTAAAGGGACTATCCCACCCTTAACATGGGGTTTGAGTTGAGATAGCCAAGTTTGCGGCGAAGTCCAGAAACCACTATCTATCTAGGTTGCAACCCCCGCGGCCTCTTGGTGTTGAAGAAATTCGTTCCCTTCATTTGAAAATGGGCCTTGTACAAGGCCCTATCTTCAACATGGAGCGACCGTTAGTGTGACGTCACCTCGTTTAGTCATTCTGATTTAAATGGGGTTGTTCGTTAAAAAATCGCTTAAAACTTGGTCTGAACTTTGTTGTGGTGCCTACAGAGTAAAAAGATTCAGCTTTATGACAGTAATGTGGCCTGGGGAAGGAGGTAATTTTGGGCTGTGACGTCACATATTTGAGAGTTTGTGTTTGGAATATGGGAAGCCTAAGATGTTTAATGAAAAATAAATGCCAGAACCGTGTTCCTGGTCATCCAATCTATAAAGTCGGGCACAATTTTACTGGTTTTAACGACATTTTAGAATGTGGGATAGTCCCTTTAACCCTCGCCCGTATAGGGGGGGGGGAGGGTCGAACGGACCCCCCCTCGGTTTTTCGCAGATAACTCGCGTAAAAAGCGGCTGATCGCGACGAAACTTTCAGTACCCTCGCGTTAATCAATTTTACACCTACCCTGAAATTTTCATGACCCTGACCCTAATGACCTTTGACCTGTGACCTACTTTTCGAGACCATGTTTGGCCGGAATCGCGATTCGGCGTATGTCGGCTCGCATTAGCCGCGCGTTTGCAGTCTTTTCGTGGTTTTAAGCGTTCAAACATGGGATATGATGTTGCACCCATGCATTAGGGTGGGTGTCAAGGTCACCGGAAGGTCAGGTCAGGTCATTGACCTTTGATGACCTCGGTTCACTTTTTCGAGTTTTACATGTTTGCACGGCGAGTTTTACACGGCGGCAGGCGTGGCGGCGCATGCGCAGTGTAGATGGCCAAAATCTTGGGCGCTACGTTTGACAGCACCGCGCCCTTCTCATGGTCTAAAGGCGCTCTCCTGACCATCTCGCGCCCTCATGTCTGTTCCTTGGCATCCCTTGACTGTTCGGCACCCTTCTGGCCTCTCAGCGCCCCTACACCATGTAACGTTTTTAATCACTTGAAGCCCTTCTGGGAGAACGGCGCCCCTTGTCATGGTCTCACGGCGCCCTCGTAAGCTTCTCGCGCCCCATGTCCCCGCCAACTTAGAACACCTACTGACTCTTCGGCGCCCTTCTGGCCTCTCAGCGACCCTGGACCACAGTGTTCTAAAATTGGATTTTGGTTGGGTGTGACGATGATGACCAAAAAATCTAGGATGAGAAAAAAACAAGTGAAAACCTATATCACTTTCGCAATAAAGGCGTAACGCTACGCTGGCTGATAATAAAAGAACATACCATTCCTGACCACCAAAACTAACCGAAAAAGACGATGCAAATAGGTAAGGATGATATACGGCAGAATTATAACTTTAGCATCTGATCGCCAAGTGTTTCTAAATCCGTCCCATTTTATCCCAACCTTTGTGTTTGATTGAGACTAATGAAGTTAAGAATCACCCTTGTCATATACAGCTAAGAATGAATACCTACTTCAATCAGTGAGATTTCATTTTCCTCACAAGTCAAAATGCATTGTCACAATTGAATGACTGTCCAGTGGCCATCCTTCTCCTAGCCTTAAATCAATGCCTTCCTTTCCGTTTCAGATGCAGACAGCAGATATTACCGTCAGCATCTGCTAAGTTCCTACTCATGCTTACTGGCACGGATCCAGGACGGTCCTTCTACCTGTATATTTCTCCTAAAGAAGATCATCCGCGGACCTCCATCCTCGCGACGCCAGTCGCCATCATGCGAGCGAACTAGGTCTTTAAGAAGCAGAAGATGCAATGATTCTGTTGAAATCTGTTGTCATATCTTAAGGAGGGTAGGGGAGGGGCGGGTGAGGGAGCTCTCCCTATATGCAGGCTTTGGTACTAGTGCCATGTGGAGAAGTTTTCTTTCTTTTTTAAGCAAAGGAAGTGGGAAGGAACCTGTCGTTGCCGTTGCAAAGGGTATCATTCTGTCGTCCTGTATTATTGATTTAGTGCAGTTGACTCAGACTGTGTAATGCGTGAGGCGTGGTCATCACTGTGACACTGTCACTGTCAGACATAAAATCTTAGGTAATCATGATACCCTGATGGGCAGTTTGTTGACGTAACTGATCGCTATGAAACCAGAAACCGTATAACTCATGTGTTCTGGCCTCTGCCATATTGTAGGCGCAAAACGTCCCATGGGACGTTTTGCGCCTACAATATGGCAGCACCGCTTCCAAGATTACTGTATATTTGAGATAATATGCGGCAAGTATGTAGTTTTCGTTCGCATCTGATCTGGTAATATTCGTACAGTGTACACAGTATAGCTTTGAGCTTTCCATTTTCAACAGATATGACAATGGCCGGATGATACTGGAAATGGTGCCTTTGCTCTGGGCACACGGAACGGGACGCAGTATTGAGTATGCAATTGTAGTCGCACTATGCAGCATGACATACGCCGGAAATCTCCCTGCCCGAACGCCGGAACGGCCAGCGATAGTCGGTACTCATTACGCATAGTGAAAATGGAAACGGTGTCAGCGCAACTCTTCGAAAGGAACGGTGCACTACATGAGACTAGACAAAGGGTCACTGATTAGGGCACCCCAAACGGAACGATGTGCACTGCGCAGCATAATACGCAATATCGCAATAAAAAGCGTGCAACTAACCAGTAACCAGGGCATCCATATCGGAACGGAACGGGATGCAAAAAAAAAAAATGATAAAAGGATGCCACCGACCTCATGGCCAGCCACCGAAACGGAGCGGTAGCTTCGTATCATGTCACGTGATAAGTGCTGAGTGAGAGCGTCAATGATCAGTGATCAGTGATCAGAGCACCCGCAACAGAACGGAGGGCATCAGTGATCACTGATCAGAGCAACTGCAACGGAACGGAGGGCATCGCTAATCAGGACACCCCAAGCGGAAGGGAAAGCGAGAGCACAACTGACCAGAACAGTGGCGTAGCCAGAAATCAGCGAAAGGGGGGGCCATGGTGCTCGAGGGGGCGACTTTTTCCCTTGAGAGGGGCGCCATAGTGAGCTAGTGACAGGGGGTCAGTCTAAAATGTAGCGTCATATATTCATGCATGATTTACTAGGTGTTCCTACGGAACCGGCACGAGTATCAGAACCAGGTTTCGCTGATTTTTCATGAAATCCAATTAATGCAATTTGCAGCTCAGTGTTTTTTATCAAAAGCGATAAAAAATCTTTATGCATATTTAGCACGATATAGGAAACGAGCTCAGGCTACGGACATGTTATTCTCATAATACACACCCATTCGAATTCGAAACGGTAAAATATGCGTTGATCGATTGGCACAATCTTTATTCTTTGCAAAAAAAAAAAACATACAGGTTCACTCACTGAACCAAAATGACCTGTGGACTGCAGCCTCTCAAATATCTTCATTGAGGGCCAGTTCAATTTTGCTACCTCTCTATAAGTACCTATAAGTTACCGATTACCTATAAGTTAACCCGCGCCGTGCTGGTGGCCTGTGCTTTCCGTGTCGTGCTGGGGGGGGGGGGGTGTTTTCACGTCCCCCCTCTAACTCGGCTCCTGGGCCACGTAGCGACACGCGGTAAGGGGAAATCGAAAGAGCGTCAAAAATAATGACGGAAAGACTTCGTTTCAATTTTTAGGTCAGGTCAAAGGTCAGGTCACCAGAGGTCATCAAAGGTAAAATTGAGTCCATTTCAACAATTTTGGAAACTGCCAACGGCTAACTCGGGAATCAATAGAGCTACAGCGCCGCGGAAAAGCGCATTCGATAGCCCTTTTACAGGCTTTTCTGAATATTGCTCTCGGATTTGATCTCAGGTCAATGGTTAAGCCTCCAGCCAGAGGGCAAAAATTCCAAAAATAACAGTTTTTATGAAAAGCGTTTTTCTGCAATAACATTTGGTTCAAGACAGTGACGATATTTCTTTTGCCTGCCTCGTGTTCCTCTCGTCGAGACGCGTCGAATGAACTATACGTTGACCTTGAAAGGTTATTTTAAAAATTTGACCGCAGGTCAAGGTCATGACCTGACCGTAAAGGGCCATTCTGCAGATCAGTCGATCCGTATCGTCGAGCTGACCACATCTGACGTGTTTTCACCGCTCTAGCACGTCTCCATTAAAAGATGAAGCCAAAAAACCGTTTATGGTGATAAAATAGGTGACCGCTTATGACCTGAGATGACCTCAAGGGCACATAAAAGGACACATGTGCATTTTTACGATTCAGTGTGCTATGTTTACCTATGAACCGATGTTTAAGGGGTTTTAAACGACATTCGTCCAAAAGAGGCGCATTTCACTTTTCTCCCACTGACTTGAGGTCCCAAAATTGACCTGACCTTAGGTCACAGACATAAAAAGTCCGAGATGAACATTTTATGCATATTGTTAGTCTTATCAATCTCTAAAAGTTTCAAAAGTGATCGTTCTGTCGGTGTAGCTATAGCGGGTCTTTTAACTTTTTTAGGTAAGGTCACTTGACGTGCCCTAGTAGTAGTGACCTGACCTTGAACGACCCTCATCTGAAATTTAACAAGCTGTGTAGAAAAGATGTATGAACAGGTGTACCAAAGACAGCGGAGGCGCTGCGCGACGCCGTTTTTGAGATGTTCGCGAGGAAAAAACCTAAGGGGGCGTACCCCCCCCCCCCCCTCCAGCACGGCGCGGATCAATGGGAGACAGTTGAAATGCTCTTCTTCTGAACGAAAACAACCTCAACCATCGGGATGCAGGTAAATATGACACATTTGATCGGTAAATGTCACTCGTGATGTGACCACTTTTATGTTACTGAGGTCATCTCAGGTCATGAAAGGTCTCCAGTAGATTTTGGACAATAACTTTTGATAGAGATATGGTAGAGCAATGAAACACCCTATATAATTATTTTCCTTCTCGAAAGTATGGATCGACTAATATGCAATATGACCTTTACCGGTTAGGTTATGACCTTTACCTTAGGTCAAA
This sequence comes from Amphibalanus amphitrite, assembly GCF_019059575.1. Classification (NCBI taxonomy): domain Eukaryota; kingdom Metazoa; phylum Arthropoda; class Thecostraca; order Balanomorpha; family Balanidae; genus Amphibalanus; species Amphibalanus amphitrite. The sequence goes on from NW_024882308.1 coordinate 177,360, forward strand.
TTCTCAAATGCCCTTTTAATGTCAAATTCTAGTTCATTTGACTTGTCTGTCTCGAAAAATGGAACACGATGCTGGTTGAACTAATCTCATGCAGGTCTGAGCAAAATGTAAACGTCCTCCGCGAAAACGTATATTTTGAGGCTAAAACGTTTACCTTAGGTCAAATCTGAGATAATCAATAAGAGAGAGCATAAATAACCGGCCGCCCAGTGGCGCCATCTCACCAGTGCTGGAGGATTTGCGGGAGCAGCTCCTCTGGGTGCTGGGAACTGGAAAGCCGCTGTATGTTCTGGGTGACACGAACTTCGATTTACTGAATGACGTCTCGTCCGACATCCAGCGGTACAGACAGACTCTCAACGACTTGAGCCTGAAACAGCTGGTGGCTGGCCAAACCCGGCCCGAATCTGAGGCTCTGCTGGATCACGTCATCGTCCGCTCCTCCGACTGCACCACGACAGCCAGCGTCAAGCCGTGCACCTGGAGCGACCACGATCTAATCGTCGCCAAGGCGTCAGTGGGTCGCGAGCGGCGACACCCGGTGGAGGTCACCATCCGCTCTACCAGGAACCTGGTGCCGGACGCGCTTCGTCTGGAGCTCCTGCTCACTGATTGGTCTGAAGTGTACCAGTCGGATGCAGTGGGGGACAAGTGGGCGGCATGGAGAGCAGCCTGGTCGCCTGTCCTGGACAGACACATGCCGCTGACCAAGATACGGGTCAGACATCAGCCGGCGCCGTGGCTCACTGAAAATGAGGAATTGCGTGAAATGATGAGGGAACGTGACGTGGCACGAGCTGATCGTGACGCTGATCCGTGCTCAGAGACTCGCCAGGCATATGTGGCCAAACGAAACGCGGTGAAAAGTGCACTGTGTCGGGCTAGGTCATCATTCTTTTTATCTTCGTACACTTATTCGCGTAAAACGACATGGAGGGACCTTCAGCGGTTTTTAATACGACCAAAGAGTGTTAGAGGAGGCTGTGAGCCGCCGGGGGGCACGGTGGAGTGGGCTGACCGATTAAATCGTCACTTTGCCGCGGTGGGCTCCCGCGTGTCTGCTGAACTCGTGGCCCAAAGAACGACTGCACCACCGCTGCCACCCTGTCCCTCTCGTGTGGTGAGCGGGACATTTAGGGTGCATCCAGTCACTCTGCCCGAGCTTCACTCGGCACTGCAGCGCTTGTCATCATCGAATGCGTGCGGTGAGGATGGGATCACAGTGAGCATGTTGCGACTAACCTTTCCGGTGATAGCTCCGCATTTGTTAAACGTGATAAATGCCTCAATCGTTACTGGAGAGCTCCCGAGCGAGTGGAAAGTCGCAACTGTGGTCCCAATCCACAAGGCGGGATGCACAAGTGATGTTAACAATTACAGGCCAGTGTCGATCATTTCTACTGTGGCGAAGCTCACTGAGAGAGTCGTTTGTGATCAACTATTGCATTACCTGTTGTCCCACGGTGTGCTGTGTGAGGAGCAGCACGGCTTTCGGCCGGGGAGGTCCACGGAGTCGGCGATGTTGGACGCGGTCAGCTACATCACTCGAGTCATAGACGAGGGTAAGATCGGTTGTCTGACAGCGATCGACACCTCCAAGGCTTTTGATAGCGTTCAGCATGGTCGGCTCCTGGACAAACTTGGCTGGTACGGCGTGGACACTCATTGGTTCAGTGACTGGCTCAGAGGCCGCCACCAGAGAGTACGCGGGGGATCTGCGGAGACCGCTCCAATAACGCATGGCGTGGTCCAAGGATCGATTTTGGGGCCAGTGCTGTTTTTGTTATTCACAAATGACCTGACCTCATTTTTAAGTGACACTAAGATGGTTTTATATGCTGATGACGTTCAATTCATTCACAGTGGTCACCCCAAGCATATTCATCAGTTGGAGCTTGAAATTGGACAAACGCTGAGCGACGCTCAGCGGTGGTTTACAGAAAATTCACTAAAAATTAATCCCAAAAAGACAGAGATCGTTCTATTCTCCACACGTCAAAGAAGAATAGGAAATGAGCTGAAAGTTCAATTTGGAGAAACAATGCTCCGCCCCACTTCAAACGCTAAAATTCTTGGGCTTATTTTGGATGAAAACCTCACGTTTGAAAAACATATTTCGAATATAGTAAAACGTTCTTATACTATTCTGATAGGTCTCTCCAAATTCTCCCGTCGGCTGCCACAGGAAGTCAAGAAATTGATTATTGAGGCCCTGGTGTTCCCACACATAATGTATTGCGCGACAGTGTGGGCAGCATGCAACGCTACACAGCGAAAACGTGTTCAAAAAATAATTAATCATGGTGCACGAATAGTTAAATGCTGCCGACGTCATCAGCATATCACGCCTCACCTTACTGAACTTGAGTGGCCGAGAGTAGAACAACTCATCACAGAACGTGACCTCGCCATGGTGCACCGCCTCCTCAACTCTGTCCATGCACCATCGCACTTGCGAGACCTGCTGCAGCGTCGCGATTGTGTAACCGAGAGGGAAACGCAAGGATCAATGGCGGGAATGCTGCAACTTCCGCGGGTCCGCACGGAGCTCGCCAGACGTTCTTTCGGGTTTCGGGCAGCAGCGAGCTGGAACGAGACGCCGAACGAGGTTCGCCACGCCAGCACGGTCTTAGCGTTCCGCGCGGGGATGCGGAAATGTCGAGCTGGTCTTACCCAGATAGAATAGATCTCATCCGCCGCTTATTTTAAAATACGCTTGTAGGTAACTTGGATTTTAACAGCATCTCTTAGAAAATGAGTATAAATGGCTTATTCGTAGTATTTTAGTAGGTTTTTAGATCATTAGCCTTAAGGACAGTGCATATATGGAATGACTCTTGTGCTGAAAAGCCGTGTTTTAACGGATGCCATACGAATACATGATGATGATGATGATGATAAAAAAGAGCTATCGAATATGCGCTTTGCTGCGGCGCTGTAGTTCAATCTCTTTCTGAATCCTGACTTATGCGCCGCTTTGTCAAAAAATGTCAACATCGGCGAAATTTGATTTTCGGTTGTCGCTGGTGACCTGACCTTCGACCAGTTCGACCTAGCCTTAAAATGATCTAAGTAGTTTTGTAATAGTTTTTGACGCTCTTTCGAACGCCGCCTACTGCGTGTCTCGACGTGGCCCACAAGCTGAGTTAGAAGTGGGTGTTCGAACACCCCCAGCAGGTTCAATAAAAAAACGCTTACGCTGGGGGCGGCACCCCAATGCTAGGCGCTGTCGGCATCGCAATAATGGGCGGCACAGCGCTGAGGGGCGCAACTTGCATTGAGGGGTGGCATTGTACGGTGAAGGGGCAGCGTCGCGTTGAGGGGCGGTATCGCAACGAGGGTGGCACTTACAAGGCTGCCTAATAAGGAACGCTTCGCTTGGCACATCCAAGCCCAGCTCGGCGCCGCCTAGCTGCTGCATCTTGAAAAGGGCCCTTGGTGTCGATGAGAAAGCCCCATTGTCAAAAAATTGCCTAGCGTCAGTGGTTTCGGGGGGGGGGGGGGGGCGACCGAAGTATCCAATTCAGTTTCGCGTCAGTGACTACTGGAGGGCGTCAACGACCTCGGATAGGGCGAATGTGATCTTCAGAAGGGCACCGGGTGCTCTAGAGGGGTGCAATGCTTGGATGGGGTCACTGCTGCCTTCAGTAGGGCATCGGACGCTCTGGAGGGGCGCCATTGATCTCGGATGGTCCGACTGGGATTTTCAGAGGAGCATCAGTGGTTTCAGAGGGGCGCCATTGATCAAGGATGGGCCGACTGAAGCCCCGGTTCAGGTGAGCGCCAGTGGCTCTTGAGGGGCGCCAGCGACCTCGGATTGATGGGGCGACTGTGATCTTTAGAACGGCGTTGAGGGGCGCCATTGGGCATGGATGGGGCCACTGTTGCCTTCAGCAGGGCGCCGCAGGGAGGCTCTGGAGGGGCTTGAGCTTGGGTGGGCCGACTGTAGTCTCCAGGGGCGTTGTCTCGGATGGGGCGAATGTGATTTTCAGAGGGGTGCCGGGTAGTCTAGAAGGGCGCCATTGGTTTCAGAGGGCTGCCATCGATCTTAAGATGGGGCAGCTGTAACCTTCGTTTAGATGGGCGTGATCTTCAGAAGCGCGCCGGACGCTCTGGAGGGGCGTCATTGGGCTTGAATGGGGCGACTTTAGTCTCAAGCGGGACGACTTCAGTCTCAAGGGGGTGGGACGCTAGTGGCTCTTGAGGGCGCTATTGATCTCGGATAGGGCGACTGTGATCTTGAGAAGAATGCGGGTGCTTTAGAGGGGCGCCAGTGGTTTCAGGGATCGATCTTGGATGGGTCGATTGGGGCAGCTGTGAACTTCAGAGGGGCGCCGGGTGCTCTAGAGGGGCGCCATCAAGCTTTAATGGGGCGACTGTTCCGTTTAGGTGGGTGCCAGCGGCTCTTCAGGGGCGCCATCGACCCTGGAGGTTCGGAATATTCTGGTTTCCGGAGGGGCGCCCTTCAAATTTGGGGGCTCAGGTCGTATTTGGGGGTGCCCTGGAGATTATTTAGGTGTCCAGGCACCCCCAAAGAGATATTGAGTTCGATCCCTGCCTGCACATCACTTTTTAATTCATGTTCTCTCTGTAAAACGGCATCAGCCTAGTCGGCGCTAATTGGGGCGCCATTTGGGCGGCTGGGCGGAAAGGGGGGGCCATGGCCCCCATGGCCCCCCCTGTCTACGCCACTGGACCAGAACACCCGAAACGGAACGGGAGTGAACGGAACGCATTAGCGGCTCGCCGAATCGCGATTCCGGCCAAACATGGCCTCAAGAAATAGGTCACAGGTCAAAGGTCATTTGGGTCAGGAATATGAGATTTTCAGAGTAGGTGTCAAATTAATTGACTCGAGGGTCCTGAAAGTTTCGTCGCGATCGGCCGCTTTTTACGCGAGTTATTCTCGAAAAAACGAGGGGGTGGTTCGTTCGCCCCCCCCCCCCCCCTATACGGGCGAGGGATAATTTATTAAAAAGCTAGGGCCTTCTTAATCCCATCTACCAGCTTCAGAACATGTATTGGGCAGATCTGGGAATACCGTATCTTAAATTTATCCCTAGAGGTGTCCCAAGGTATCCTTTCATTCATCTTGGCTTTCCCTCGGCCGAACGCTTCGTGTTTAAAAACCTTTAGAAACTAATTGAAATGAATAATTGGCGGTAAGATTATTGCAAAGGCATGAGAAATTAACGTAAAATACATCATTACCGGTCTTATAACCTCATTTCGCGTATGAAACCTGCCAGAGTCCACAGAGTTTCAGATTCATCCCTAGGGTGTGCCAGGGTGGCGTGTCAGTCATCTTGAACCCCTGCCCGACCCGACGCCTGGAGTTTTAAATACATCTAAAAACTAATACCGTAAATAATTTGTGGTGAAATTGATATAATATGATCAGAAAAGAACGCAGAATAAATTAGTATCGGTCTCTAAACATTATTTTGCCTATGAAACCAGTCAGAGCCCGCGGAGTTTTAAATTCATCCCTAGGGTGTGCCCAGGGTGGCTTTTCTCATCTTGGACCTCTACCAGGCGCGACGCCTCGAGCTTTAAAGTCCTCTAGAAGCCATTGACGGACATAATTTGTGGCGAAATTAATGCGATAGGATCAGAAATAAACGCAGAATAAATTGGCATCGGTCTCAAAACATTATTTTACCTATGAAACCAGCCAGAGCCCGCGGAGTTTTAAATTCATCCCTAGGGTGTGCGCAGGGTGGCTTTTCTCATCTTGGACCTCTGCCAGGCCCGACGCATCGAGCATTAAAGTCCTCTAGAAGCCATTGACGGACATAATTTGTGGTGAAATTGATACAATAGGATCAGAAATGAATGTAGAATAAGTTGGTACCTGTCTCATACCCCTATTTTGTATATGAAAGAAGTTAGAGCCCACCAAGTTTTAAATTCATCCCTAGGGTGTGCCAGGGTGTGCCCAGCTGACTGCGGGTCCAAAGATGACAATTTTGTAGGCGTATCCTGCGCAACTTAGTCAAAAGCGAATTGCAGAGGTAGTGTTTAATTTGCGCAAGCAGCGGCTCATCCGTTTTGCGTTGGCAGCAAACCACCAATCATAGTTGTTATGAATATCCAAAAGCATTTATTCAGAACACAAGCCTGGTTTTTACAAACAGTTGAGGTGATCAAGGTCATTCAACGCATATTTGTTATTAACAGCTGGAAGTGTGCAAGGTTATTTTCTTTCGTTGTCAGTCAGGGTGAGTTGTTGGGTTTGTGCCTTGATTTCGTATTTTTTTCATGGAAATTATGTATTATGTAGCAAACCTATAAGTTCTAACTGTCTATATGGCGCTGCTAGGTATATCTGGTAATCTGGTTGTTAATTGTTGAGCATGAGTTGAGCATTTTTCAAAGATGAAAGAATTCCAATTTACCTGGTTTTGGGGATGAAAATATTTTACCCATTAGGTGTGATTTTCCACCCAAAATTCCCAAAAATGGAACACTGCTGGACCATGTAGCGTTTTCAATCACTCAGCGCCCTTCTAGGAGAATAACGCCCTTTTCATGGTCTCACGGTGCCCTTGTAACCGTCTGGCGCCTCTATGTAGTACGTCCCTCCCCACCAACTTAGCATTACTGACTGTGCGGCGCCCTTCTGACCTCTCTGCGCCACTGATCATATAGCGTTTTTAATCACCTGGCGCCCGTCTGGGAGAATGACGCCCTTGTCATGATCTCACGGCGCCCTCGTAACCTTCTGGCGCCCCTACGGCGGCCTTGCGCCCCTACAGCTGGGCACCCACAGGCCACAATCATTTTAGGAAAATTACACCCCTGAGTCCAAATGCTCATAACGCTAACACCCAAGCTAGAGATGTCAATCGGATACCAACTTTTTGGTATACCGACCGATACCAAACATATACCTACCAACTTGGTATTTAGTATTTCAATCCTAATGTGTTTGATATTTTGTTGGTATAATGAACCCTCACTGATGTATAAGAGGCTGAGAAATTGGTGTTAAGTTGGTATTTCCGCCATGTTCCCAAGTTAGTTCGGTTTCGGTATTTCCTAACTGTCTTGATTGGTAGGTATTTAGTTTGGTATCGGTATTACGATTTTCGGTAATTGACATCACTAAACCAAGCAATGACCAAAGCGATAGCATTCAAAAACTAAAGCGCCGTTATTTGTGACACAAGCGCCATCACTGCGACTTTTTATAGAGAAGGACAATGCATTTTCGATGGGTGTTGCAAATACTACAAGTACTGCTTCCCTCTTGCAAAAAAAGATGTTTTCACTTTCAAAAATATGCCAATTTATGATGTTTTTAAAAGCTATACCTGCGCTAAAAATAATGTGATGGTCGAATCATTTTCTTCAAGAAATAAGAAAGATCATATTCTCCATTTAACCATATCATGCACGGTAGGTATCTTGGCCTGTCACGTGACCTCAGTGTAGTCGTGTAAGCCAAGTGGCATCACTGTGCCCTGGTCTGACAGATGACGTAGTGGGCGTCTGAGTGGCAGCTGCCGTTGTCCCAGGTGCCGTCGCTGAACATGTAGACGCAATTGTCGGGCCAGTCGCTCGGGCTGCCGGACGCCCAGTACTCGAACACCAGCGGCGCGCCGGACGGCCAGGCGAAGTCGTCCCACTCGGAGGGACGCCGCAGTCCCAGCCAGACCCACCGACTGACGCCGACATCCTGCTCGGCCACCATCTGCACCTAACCGGACCGACACGGACGGGCCAGGCTGTCAGCGCTCCATCCACGCTAAGGATAGGCGTCCTGTCACCTCTCAAGAAGCATCATACACTTCAATCGATACTTTGCTCGTTAGGCGACATTCTCAAAATGGAGTAAAAAAAGAACGACATATAAGCCGGCTTGATGCAGAGTGAGGAGATTGCTGAACAATTGGAAGCTTGAATGCAACAATGACAACAACAATATATGTGGCTGCATTCACAAATATTTTATGAAAATCAACCATCTAGGATACCAGTAAAACGCCTTTTGGGCGAAGAACGAGCGAGCGAGATAGTGAGCCCTGCACCTGCAGCAGGGCGAGGGGGTACTTCCAACGGGCTTTTGCAAAGCACTCTTCTAACCGGTCGCTAGCGGTGTACCAAATTTGAACGCGATCGGCCCAGCCGTTCCTGAGATCTGGAAGCGGCATTCTGCACGTGCGCACGTGCAAACGGGGTCCAAAATGACTTTTGCACGGCACCCTACTAACTGGTCCCCAACCGTGTACCAAATTTGAGCGCAATCGGCCCAGCCGTTCTCGAGATCTGGAAACGCCCCCTGCACGTGCGCACGTGCAGTAGCACCCTAACCGCAACACATGGGAATGCATTGCCTGGTGGGTGCCTACCTGTATGCCAAGTTTCAGCGAAATCGCCCCAGTAATTACCGAGTTACTGAAATGGGAACAAATTTGGCACCTCTTATTGTTGTATTTTGCACGTGCAGTGGGGGTCACTCACATAGATGAAGAGTATCCGACCTTTGGTAGAAGGGATGCAGCTACCCTATAAAAATGACCGCAAGACAATCGCTCAAGCCGCTGCTGAGATATGGGCCTCTCAAAATAATTACTTTTGCAAAACTGCTTGAACACCCTTGACTTTTCACGTGGCACGTGCCACGGCGGTCACTGAGATGTATCAAAAGTAGTCAATTACGGGGTAGAAGGGATGGGGCTACCCAGCAAAAAAGACCGCAGGCCATTCAGTCCAGCGGTTGCTGAGATATAAGCCTCTCAAAAGCGTTACAGGCCGGGCCGGGCCGGGCCGGGCCGCTCATACTGAGATTTTTCCGTTATATTGAAAAGACTCACTTCGCTCGCTGCGCTCGCTCGCTCGTAATAACTGTTTCACCTGTGACCTTTCAATACAGGCCTCCTGCTGTGCTTACTATGAAGTTAGTCTCTGGATCGAGCGTCTCGGGCAGGTACGACCCCGGCGCCGCATCCGTGCAGAGCGCCAGCGCCTGGTCGGCCGTCACGGGCGACTGCAGGTGCAGGGGCAGGAAGCAGTCGCCGGCGGGCGACTCCACCCAGCTTGTGTTGGGACACGGCGGCGGCACGGCGCGCGCCAGTGGGCCGGTCAGCAGCAGCAGAGCAGCGGCCGCGCCGCGCCACCCTCTACAGGTCATGGCGTCTCTCTGCGGGTCGGCTCCGGTGAAAACTGGCGCTGGGCGGCAGTGGGGCGCCAGCCATATCGCAGGCCACACGGGAAGCGCGCTGGCCACCGTGGGACTGCCAAACGTGTCCAACGATTGTGCTCGAGCAGATGACGTTCTACCGAACATGCATTCGCCTGAACGTCAGGTAAGACTTTTACTTGTCTTTTTTACCCCGAGTATGTATGTAGGTACGCAAAGAACTATATACTCGCAATGAATTGAAAATTTCCTGCCCGTCCTGGAATGCCGAATGAAGGCAATATTTTTGGACACATGATCGGTATAATTTCGGAGCATGGGTACGGGTTTCGTATTTCCAACAAAGGACAGGCGCTACCCGGAGATGTTTCTTTCTAAGTAGACCTATCCTAACCTGACCTAACCTAAGCTTCAACCTACAAACCTACAACCTAAAACCGCTAAAACCTACAAACCTACAACCTAAAACCGCTAAAACCTACAAGCCTACAACCTAAACCCTCGCATGTGTGCGGCGTTTGCCAGCTTCCAATGTGTAGGGGGGGGGTCGGTTGGACACCCCCCTTGCCGTTTGGCCCCTGATCGAGCTAGAGCTTCGCGGAAAAAACGAGCGTGCTGCCCGTGACGAGAGGAAGCCGATGATACCCAATTTTTAGGTCCTAGGTCATTGGTTGGCCTTCCAGGTCGGGTCAATGACCCAAAGTCGGGAAAATCGGGACCTGTTAGAAAGTCGTAAAGTGTGGCTGCTAAGAGGGGGGGGGGGCGGGTGCTGATCACGAATATCGTGTTAGTTTTGATCATAGATGATGATGTATTCAAGCATTTAGACCAGGTCGGGTCAGGTCAGGTCAACCAGTAGGGGTCGTGACGGGATTTTGTAGTGCGTGTCAACCACCTCTGACAGCTTTGTAACATGTTACGAAGGCACCAAAACTGCTTCGTAGATGTTCAAATGGTTGCTAAATTCGAAATCAGCTCCAAAAACTAGCCTAGAAACATGTACAGCTCGAAAAAGTGAACCGAGGTCACCATAGGTCAATGAGCTGACTTGACCTTCAGGTGACCTTGATATCTACCCAAATGCATGGGAGCAACATCAAATCTCATGTTTGCGCGTTTGAAACCACGAGAAGCTTGCAAACGCGGCTAATGCGAGCCGACATACGCCGAATCGCGATTCTGGCCAAATATGGTCTCGAAAAGTAGGTCAGAGGTCTAAGGTCATTACGGTCAGGGTCATGACATTTTCAGAGTAGGTGTAAAATTGACTAATGCGAGGGTAGGGTAAGGTGCCTAATTAGCGACCCTTTCCTATTTGCGACATACCTTCCTACAGAAAAAACTGACAGGAGAAAAAGGGGTAAAAATATTGTCAAGAGGTCAGCCATACTTTAATTATCAAATTAAATTATGTTCCGGTTGTCGATGTTTCTGGTGGGACGTTTCAGGTGAGTTTAAATAAAAATGACGAGTTTCTTATCCAAAACGTGTGTATTTGGGCCCTCTCTGATGAAAAGCGATGCACATTAGGATGATGCACCTCTTTTATTCTGAATCGACAATCCTTTTTCAATTGATTGCCGTTTTCCCATAGTGAATCGCTTAAAGGGACTATCCCACCTTCTAAAATGTTGTTAAAACCAGTTAAATTGTGCCCGACTTTATAGATTGGATAACCAGGAACACGGTTCTGGCATTTATTTTTCATTAAACATCTTAGGCTTCCCATATTCCAAACACAAACTTTCAAATATGTGACGTCACAGCCCAAAATTACCTCCTTCCCCAGGCCACATTACTGTCATAAAGCTGAATCTTTTTACTCTGTAGGCACCACAACAAAGTTCAGACCAAGTTTTAAGCGATTTTTCAACGAACAAACCCATTTAAATCAGAATGACTAAACGAGGTGACGTCACACTAACGGTCGCTCCGTGTTGAAGATAGGGCCTTGCGCAAGGTCCATTTTCAAATGAAGGGAACGAATTTCTTCAGCACCAAGAGGCCGCGGGGGTTGCAACCTAGATAGATCAGTGTCCCAAAATTTGCCAGTTTGGGTGGGAAAGGACATCCAAATCAAAATAATTTTCCACTCTCACTTCCAATTTTCCAGAATAATTGTTCACTCCCTATTCTACCAATATAGAGCATCTGCGCTTAACTTTCACCTCCCTCCATATTCGATTCAATAATCTTATAGGTAAAGCTGCTCCGACATCCTCCAAAATTTTCAAATTAATTGTTGATTTTTCTTTTCCGCTCTTTTTGTGCCTTTCTGACTGGCAATTTTCCACTCTCAGCCCTCTTTGTAGTGACGAATATTCCCCCCTGACACCCAAGCCAAAATATAATTTTGGGACACTGAGATAGATAGTGGTTTCTGAACCTCGTCGCAAACTTGGCTATCTCAACTCAAATCCCATGTTAAAGGTGGGATAGTCCCTTTAACTCTGTACTGCATGACGGTTAAAAGTGTGTCGCAACTCATATTTCCTATTTGCGCCCGACATGGTCGCAAATAGCTCAAGAAGGGAAAGAAAGGGGGAAAGAGAGAAATGAAAATGAGGTGTTGCTGAAGCTTGCAAAGTGTGGCAGGAGATGCTAAATGTCGTCACTGACTGCAGGGGTGCCGAATCCAGTGCGGACCTCGAAGTTAATACGAGATAACCCGCAAAATTTGGGTATTCGCCAGGGTATGTATTCGCCTTCTTTTCGCCTTCGGTGCATCACGTGATCAGTTTTTGCTTACGTAAACGTGTTGGATAAACGTTCCTGTTCGAGTGATTGAGTGCTTTGCTTATAGGTTACCTTTTTGGGATCATATTTCATCTTTTCAGGCGTCGCATTTTTTGCCATTTTTAATATGGGAAAACCCATATACTTAATAGCGACCCTGCCCGGTCGCTAATCGGGAAGAGTCCCTATAAGCGTTTTTTTTTTTGCAATGGTTTGCCAAAATGCTCACTACAAATAAATTAGTGGTGTTTCCGCCGCCAGTTCTTGTTGAAGCGAAACCCGTAAGATAAAACGCACTGTATTATTTCACACGGCTTTGAGTGGTTTTAACAATTTAGTGGGCACGGATTGGCGGAGAAAAGAAAGACTAAAACAACAAAATGAGTTCAGCAGTGTCAAAATCCCGTTCCAAAATTACAAAAAAACATTATATTCTAAAGGTATCTAAATCTAAAATCATAGACTACGTTTCCATGGCACAAGTTAAGCCGATTTTGAAAAATGGATTTGCTCCATCATAGCATTTAGGCATAATGTAAAAATGTAAATATAGGATTAGGTGCTTGCTAAAGCCATATATACGCTCATTTTTTGCATAAGGTAAATAGTTTCCGAGAAAAACGCACGTGAAATTTCACTAAATCGATTTAGACGTGTCATGGAAACGTAGTGATAGTCCTCAACTTCAAACCGTTTTCCATTCGACTTGAAAGTCTCATGCTCGTCTCGCGGGATATCGTTCGTATGGCGCTTTCGGTATTGCAACGAATATAGACGAGGATAATTTTTCGGCTTTCACAAGTGGATATTTGGGCAGAAAATGACTATATTTTAACCCGCGCCGGGCCGGTGCTCTGAGATTCCGCGCCGGGCCGGGGGGGGGGGGTGTGTCTGAAGTTGAACACCCCCCTTCTAACTCGGCTCCTGGGCCACGTAGCGACACGCAGTAAGCGGCAATCGAAAGAACGTCCAAAATAAGGACGAAAACACTTCGGTCATTTTTTTTTGGTTCAGGTCAAAGGTCAGGTTACCAGAGGTCACCAAAGGTAAAATGTTGACTATTTCAACATTTTGGAAACTGCCAAAGGCTATCTCGGGAACCGATAGAGCTACAGCGCCGCGGAAAAACGCATTCGATAGCCCTTTTACAGACCTTTCTGAGCAATGTTCTCAGATTTGACCTCAGGCCAACGTTTTAGCCTCCAGAGGGAAAAAACTCAAAAAATAGCCGTTTTTACGAAAATTGGTTTTTCGAAGACAACTTTTGACTCAAAAGAGCCATGACATTACTTTTGCCAGCATCGTGTTCCTCTCGTCGAGATGCGTCAACTGAACTATAAGTTGACCTTGAAAGGTCAACTTGAAAATTTGACCTCAGGTCAAGGTCATGACCTGACCGGAAAAGGTCATGTTGCATATCAGTTGATCCGCAACGTCGAGCCGAACACATTAAAGGCGTTTTCAGAGCTCTAGCACGCCTCTATCAGAAGTTACTGGCAAAAAACTGTTAGATTTTGTTCGTGACCTGAGATGACCTCGGGGACATAACGAGGGGTCACAGTTGCCATTTTCTGGTTCAGTGTGTCAATTTTACATACATCTCGATGTTTGAGACTGTCTGGAATAGCGTTCGTGCAAAACAGACGCTTTTCAATTTTCTCCCATTGACTTATAATGGAGAGGCCGCAACATTGACCACCGATACCGATATCAAAACTCCGAGATATACATGTTATAGATAGTGCTGCTCTTATCAATCGCTGAAAGTTTCAAGGCAATCGTTCAGTCGGTGTATATGACGAGCATTCTTATTTTTTCTGAGGTGAGGTCACTTGGCGTGACCTGTTGACCTGACCTAATGTGACCTGGGTCTGAAATTTTCACAACATGTGCGGAAAAGATGCACAAACAGGTGTGCCAATAACGGCGGCGCTCCGCGCCGCCGTTTTTGAGATATCTGCGAAAAACCGCAGGGGGGGGGGGGGTGTTCAAACACCCCCCGGCCCGGCGCGGGTTAATAGAAAAATGAACGATATCTCCGAAAATCAAGCTATAGTTCGTTTTTTTTTTCAAAAGGACTCTGGCTCCAAGTATGTTTTTCGAAAAAGCACGCGTTTTAGCGAGCAAAACTAGCAAAAACTGAACTTGAGAAACTCGAACGTCGCCTTATTTTAACATGTGAATTATTCCCGATAATTTCCATCCGTGCGTTTTGGAACCAGATTTGAGAACAGTGGTGACGTCATGCTGTCGAACTTGTTTTGCAATGTAGCGTAAAACTATCATGGACGAAACCGCTTACTCGATTATAACCTCGGCAACAGTGAAAAACGAAGTTTCCCCAAATTCGTCGAAATTTGGTCCCATCGCACGGACATTGAGTGCCTGCTGCCACCAGTGACGTCATCATAGTATGCTATTTTTTCAAGACACAATTTCCAGGCACTTACCGTGCACAATTTGAAATCGAATATTTTTTCGGTAAGAAATTCTTGGCCAGACGCTGAAGCTGCCAAAACTCACGTGAGAGCTTCGATAAGGAACTTTGAGCCAGCGTCCTTTTGAAAAAAAAACGAACTATAGTAATAGGTACAGTGGCACCCATAGAGCGTGAGCAATGGCGGTTCAAATTAAGGGGGTCGCTAATTAGGTACCTTACCCTACTGAGAGTTTTGGCGCGGTCAGCCGCTAAGTTTACGTGAGTTATTTGTGAAAACAGAGGGGGTCCGTTCGACCTCCCCTATACGAGCATGGCTCGGATTGCCTTTTTTGCTTTTTGTTGTTGTTGTTTTTTTTTTTTGTTAAAAAATATGGTCTCAGGGCTGTGACGAAAAACAAGTGGCCTAAATCCGGTGAGAAAGCAGGATTTGGGGGTACCCTAGGTTTGGGTCCTTCAGTCTCTGCCCCCCCCCCCCAGTGAAAATTCCTTAGACGAGGCCCTGCTTTATACCCCTGTTGTTAGAAAAGTTGTGGACCGATTTACTTGATTCTTGCATGACAAGTAAGATCCGCCATTCAGTTCTTAGCAGGTACCGAAAATTTGACGTCAATTGCACGATCCGCTGCCCACATTGCTGCGGTACTGCCATCTATTGACAAGGGTGGAGAACTAAAGCCGGGCGGCTATTTCCACTTCTGACACACCATGCAGTGCAAATGATAGCAGACAATAGTAGTTTCCCCTACCGGTGATGTCCGTCAAGACAGCCCATATTCAGCCCAGATTCAGCCCGGATTCAGCCCAGATTCGGGACATCTCCGATCAAGCTGAAACTCGCACACAATGTAGGTCCTGACATGCCCAATCCACAGTCCGAGTTATACGGCGGCGCTCCCAGCCGTTTGACCTACAGAGGTCAGCAAAGGTCACGTGGCCCAAATTTGCACAGCAGATTGTGGCCCACCCAGTAGATCTAGAGCGCTAAAAATGGCACCAATCGACTCGCCAGCATCTAATCTTACTTTCCCAACACTTATTTGGCCACTCAAGGTCATGCGATGACCTAAGGTCATGTGTGGGCTATGTCGAAAATACACTTTCACAGCAGTTTTTGAGTAGAGGAATTGACCAAACTCCAAATCAAAGCACATCATCGGGTAGCCCATAGGCCGTAGTAACTTTCCTTAAAAACTGCGTCTGGATATGTGACCCCGTTTGACCTCGGCAGGTCAAAATGTACAAATAAACGACACTCCATACGTCGCAGCCCGGATTCAGCCCAGATTCGGGACATCTCAGATCAAGCTGAAACTCGCACACAATGTAGGTCCTGACATGCTCAATCCACAGTCGGAGTTATTTGGCGGCACTCCCAGCCGTTTGACCTACAGAAGTCAGCAAATGTCACGTGGCCCAGATTTGCACAGCAGATTGTGGCCCACCCAGTAGAGCTAGAGCGCTAAAAATGGCACCAATTGACTTGCCAGCATCTAATCTTACTTTCCCAACACTCATTTAACCTCTCAAGGTCATGCGATGACCTAAGGTCATTTGTGGGCTATGTCGAAAATACACTTGCTCAGAAGTTTTCGAGTAGAGGAATTGACCGAATTGCAAATCAAAGCACATCATCGGGTAGCCCATAGGCCGTGGTAACTTTCCTTAAAAACTGCGTCTGAATATGTGACCCCGTTTGACCTCGGCAGGGCAAAATGTACAAATAAACGACACTCCATACTACGAGAGAAGGCAGCTCGATCTGATGGAGGACAGTAACACACAAGGAGAAGGATCCGTGGATTGCTCTTGATTTCCACCACCAGTGTCTCAGAGCCATCGTCTTCTAGGTCCTCGCGTCTGAACGGACGCAACCTCGACACAATCGCACACGCGACTCCTCCACCATGCGATCCCCGATCCCGTCGAAACCAGGTGTGGTCAGGCATGGCGTGCTCCAGCTCCGATGTGTCCACCGAGGCGTCCAGCCAGGTCTCCGTCAGGGCCAGGCCCAGGATGCTGAAGGCACCGAGCGCAGGGGCAGCCGCACGCAACACACCGAGCTTGCCGCGGATGCTTCGGACGTTCTGACACTGCATTGTTATGCTGATGTGCCTTCCCGGCGGTGGGCCGGCGCAGACACCAGCACCCGCTCCGTCGCGTGCTGCATCAGGTGCCGGGTTCAGCTCGATGTCACCCAGAAGATATGTCGAGAGGGGCGTCGTTGCAAAATAAGACGAACAGGATTGGCCCACATATGCTGCCCTCCGGCACTCCTGACTTCACACGCACCCAGTCAAGAACCGGTGCGAGCGACTTAAGCGAGTGTCATTTGAGCGAACGTCATTTGAGCGAACCATTTTCAGCGATTGGCAACTTAGCGAATATCAAATTGAGCGATTATCAAATATAGCGATTATCAATTTAAGCGAAAGCTATGTTTCAGCGACATCTTTTTCGTCGACTACAGTTTGAGCGACTGTCATTTCAGCGAAACACTTCATCGTCCCGTAACGGTGCATTTTTCTTTCTTTTTTCTTTTGCGAGCGTTCGTACAACGAATGTTTCCGGAACTTTTCATGGTTATCCGGAACTGGATGGCGGATGTCACGTTCAAAGTTCAGACATTAAGCTCCAAATTTAATGCCACATTTCTCAAAAATTTCAGCGGTTCGATTTCACCCCCTCCCTCTCTGCTGTTTGCCAATAATGATGACCAAACGTTTGTTCATAGATTCATATTGCTTGTGCTGTTTTTGCGAAATTCCCCTGCTTGAATTTGGATCAGTTCCCCATGTTGTAAAATTTGTTCTTGCCCCAAGCAACGTACGTATTTCCAGATATTTGGGTTAGGTCCCTGAAACATAGACTGGATCCCCCTGTGCCATCCCTCGAGTTTATTATTGGTCCTTGACATTCCTTCCATCGTCATATCTCTCACGTTCCACATTTCCAGATCAAAGTTGCAGAATGAGGCCAGATATTTTTTTTGTGGTTTCCATGCTTAGAAGCAAACTAGGGTTACCCGCGTGCTCCGCAACGCGAAGAAGGGTTATTTGTGACCCGTGGGTATTGGCAGTGGCGTACCCAGGAATTTGCGAAGGACCAGTGCATTGGACGAGAGGGCGCCAATCAAGGAGGGCGCCAACAACAAGGAGGGCGCCACATATCTGAAACTTGAATGTGTCAGTTATGTTCGTACACGTGCGGAACGAACATAACTGACATACTGGACAGAGGGGCGCCACCCACCATCATCTAGGAGCGCGACGCTATCGATTGGAGGGGCGCCAATACTGGACAAAGGGGCGCCACCGGCCCACCATATCGTCAAGGAGGGCGCCACTATCACCAGAGGAGCGCCAATACTGGACAGAGGGGCTTCGCCATCAACTAGAAGCGCGCCGCTATCGACTGGAGGAGCGCCAACACTGGACAGAGGGGCGCCAGTCACTGAGGGCGCCGGGGACGATGAGCCAAAGGGACAGGGCATGCACGGAATGTCCTGTATGTGCGTACGCCACTGGGTATTGGGTTGGTCTGTGTCGATTTGGTTGGTATCCATTTCGTTCGAATGCTTTTTGATGGCCAAAACAAAAAAGATGCATCGCATCGAGGTGCCCGTGTCGTATTATCATGCGTTCTACTTTAGAATGATTCGAAAACTGGCGTGAAGTCTTTTGAGGGCCATCGATGAATTTCGCTAAAAATGACAATGTAATGGTTTGGAACATTTACATTTTTAAGGATACTGTTGCTAATCATGCAAAAATGAAGAGTGAATATTGGACAGAATTGAATGCTCTATCCAATGGTACCATATTCAATTGCCAAAGGTATGAGGTTATGCAGCAAACCCCGTGTGATTAACAAAGTGGCACAAAATTGATAAACACCATTTTCTCCTGTGATTTGCACCACCTTGATTTGGATCAATCAGCTTTTCACAATTTTTATATGAGAGGCGGTACCTTTCTCTTGCAAATAGGCGTTGATTCAACCCGCTCCATTTAACGGTCACCTAAAAATAAAATTAATTCCAAAATCCCTCAAAAACCGCAATTTTTCCAATAAAAGTGCCCTCTCCGGTGCACGTGGCGCGTGCTATCCTCTGCATTGCACACCATTCAATAGCCCGTTAAATTCTGTACACGATGCTGTTTTCCCCGTGCCGGTCGGACCCCTGGTCACCAAGATATTGCACGGGAACTGGACCCGTGTCGGCCAAAATTAGCCGTTTTCGCCCGATTTCGCACGCCGATTTATACATGTAAAGTCTATGACGCGAATTTGCACTTTTTGAGCACGCGCCACGCGCTCCCTATCAATCCGATCGAGCTAAGACCCCTCAAAGGCACGTCGCGCATCCTTGATCTATAAGTTGTGCAAATTTCACCGGGCTAGGTGCAACGGTCTGGCCTGTAGTCCACGCAAAGCAGCACCAAGTCGGGACCTCGGTAACGGACAGACGCACCCTCCTCAAATAGTAATATAGACAAGATATCTTGGCTCGCTCCGCGTCGCGTTGGCCATAAAATGATTAAGGAGAAAATTTGGGATCGAATGGTGTTTTTCCGGTGACGATCGGACGTCTAGAAGCTTCGATATTGGCGAAAAACTTGGTGAACTTGCAAAAGTACTTGGTACTTGCTTGGTACTTGTCAAAGTACTCGGTACTTGCCAAAGTACTTGGTACTTGCTTGGTATTTGCATAAGTACTCGGTATTTGCCAAAGTACTTGGTACTTGCTTGGTATTTGCATAAGTACTTGGTACTTGCTTCGTACTTGTAAAAGTACTTGGTACTTGCTTGGTACTTGCGAAAGTACTTGGTACTTGCACTCGCCCCCCCCGTTCCCCCGACTCTACTCCCACCCCTACCCCCTCGGGATAATTCCGGGTTCGTCGGGTAGGAAAACTTGCCACTCTATCCCCCCCCCAGAGCCATTTGGTATCGATCGGTGTTTGTCCCGTGTCAATCGGTCGTCAATAAGCCGAGATATGCACGGCGAATTATTTCAATCGGCGCCGATCAGAATCTTCAGGACGGAGGTACTCACACTCATTTCTGGCCGTATCTCACTTTTCCGAGATCTACGTCAAACTACGTATTTAAAACTACATATTCTACAGCCGAATCTTCCAACTGAGGGTACCTCACTCACAATCGCACGTGAATCAGCCGCATTCCTTGTTATCGTCTAATGCTGAAGAGATATGTGTGTACGCAGCTATCTCGCAAGCCCTAACAGGAAAAGCTCGCTGCAAAAACTGAGCGTTTCAAAAAACCCGCAATCCTACTCAAATCAGGGCATATTTTAAGGATTTTTCACTGCGTCCCAAAGGTGGCATAGGGCACACGCTTTGATCGGAAAGGGCACATTGCAAGCGAAATAGTATATAATGCAAGTGAGATAATGTACAGATACATTGTATACTGTGCTGGTGGAGGGGCACTGCAAGCGGGATATTGGGAGCGGGCTGTGAAGTGTGATTGCTTTTGGCCAGTCTCGAAATTCGCCCAGTCGTAGTGCGTTCTTTATCCGCATTCAAAGGGCGGACCGGCGATTTAATGACATTTACATTGAAGAAATAGTATGCAGTGCTCTAGCGAGGAACATCTTGATATATGTAGTTAGGATTTTAAATGACCTTTTCCAGCTCGAGGAAAAGGTCATTTAAAATCCTAACGACATTTACATTGTTGTTATAGTCACTCGTTTTCCTGAACGGCGTTGGGCGTGTTTGACCTCCCTTGACGCACCAAATTGTACTTATGCTTAGAGAATAAAAATGAATATGCACATGATTAAAATGTGATACATACGTCTCTTCATGCGTTTTTCACCCTTATCAATCGATTCAAAATAGAGGTTGACGTGTGAAACATTGCCAATTTGCATTGAAGATACTATGTGTTTGAAATAATTAGATGACGTAAGGTCAAACAGTACCCACCTAAGTTGCGACAAGAAATCATCGGATTCTAAAGCTACATAAAAAAATCCATCACAGATTAATGCTTTGGATGAACGGATGCTTTGGATGCTTCGGATTTCGCTTCCTTACTGCCTATCATGTAATATAACACAAACTTTTCCCAATGGAAGTTCCTTTGTTTAATTATTATGCCCAGAAATGTGTCGATTTTGTGCCATTTCCGGGCGCTTTGGGGGAGGGGGAGCATGGCCCCGTGGCCCCCTCTATATCCTCCTATGGGCAGACGGCCATGACAGCCCTGATCTGACCGTATGCCATCAAATGTCAAACTTCGCAATGATGCGATGTTTTTTTTTTCGGAAAACGTGCCGGTATCTCAAAAACTATGATAGCTAGGAGGGCGTATAATCGATAGGAGAAAAGCAATCGATATATCTTGAACAGCTCTTTTGTCAATATTTCGTCAGAATTTAGTTCAGATCAACGGTTAAGGCTCCATAGCCAAAAACGGGTAAAATTACAATTTTTGTCAATATAGGTTTCATGAAAAGCTTTTGAACTAAAAAAGGTAGAGAATTTTCGTTTGCACGATCGTTCTTCTCTCATTTTTACCTCGAAATGTCAAGGTCAGAACTTGACCTCCCATTAAGGTCATTTCGTGACCAAAATAGATCATGTCGCATATCAGTCGATGCGTTTCGATGAGGCACCTCAAAACAATGATACAATCCACTGTGTATGCAAAAGTCCTGTAGGGCCGGATTTTGGGCCAGGCTCCGGGCCTGCGGGCTCCAACTTGACATCTCTAAACAGGACTTAAGGGAAGGGCAGGACACAGAGTCTGAGCTCTAAGGACAGGGCAGGCACAGGCCATGAAGCTAAGATAAGACGGATACTTGAGGGCTGGGTAGGATGCAGGGTCCGAGGGCAAGGCAAGGCGCGGGTCTGAGGCTATCATTACACAAGGCCGGAGAGTAGTGCAAGACACAGGGCCTTAGAACACCTGATGATCAACACACCTGATGGCAGGGCAACACGCATGATCTTAGAGCAGGGCAAGAAATAGTACCTAAAGGTAGAGCAAGACATAAGACACAGGTATGGCACAAGGCCCGAAACATCGCCCACGTCTTGTGATACCTTCGGGCCCCGAAGGTATGACAAGACGTGGGCGGTGTTTCACGGACGCTGCTATCAAATTCCGCGAGCTGACGTCATACTTGTGGTAGTGTTTGAGCAATGGACCTGTTGATGTCTCCATGGAAACCCAATTTGACACGTGTAATAGCAGCGTGCTGCTATCACCGGTGAAACAGGGCCAGGGTATGGGGCCTGAGGGCAGGGCAAGGCTCAGGGCATGAAGGCAGAACAAAGCACGGGTTCTGAGGACAGGTAAGGGCACGGGGTATGAG
Source organism: Amphibalanus amphitrite (assembly GCF_019059575.1). Classification (NCBI taxonomy): domain Eukaryota; kingdom Metazoa; phylum Arthropoda; class Thecostraca; order Balanomorpha; family Balanidae; genus Amphibalanus; species Amphibalanus amphitrite. The sequence continues at coordinate 199,029 of NW_024882308.1, forward strand.
GACGGGAAACGGCACGGGACCTGAGGGCGGGAGACACCACAGGGCCTGATGACAGGGCAGGGCACAGCGCCTGAGAGCGGGCATGGGACACGAGACCTTAGGGCAATGCAGAATACAGGGCTTGAGGGCAGAGTAGGACACAGGGTCTGATGGCATGGGACGGCACAAGGCCTGACGACAGGGCAGAGCACAGCAACTTAGGGCGAGGCAGGGCACGGGCCTGAGGGCGATACAACGCATAAGGCTTAATGGCAGAATTGGGCACAGGGTCTAAGGGCAAGGCAATGCACATGAGGCCTGGAAGCAGAACATGACAGGACAGGGCCTGAGGCAGGGCAAGGCACTAGGCTCGAGGATGGGCGCGGGGCCGGGGCATGAGGACATGGGAAGGCACAAGGCCTGATGGCAGGGCAGGGCACAGTACCTGAAGACAAGGCAGCGGCACGGGGTCTGAAAGGCTTGAGGTCAGAGAAGGGCAGGGGCCCCAAACTAGGGTAGGGCAGGGCACGGGGCCAAAAGACGGGAAGGCAGCGCATCAAATTTCCAGGCAGAATATATAAAGTATCGTGTTTGAGGGCAGGGCAGAGCGGGGCACAGGGCCTGAATGCAGAGCAGGGCACAGGGCCGGAAGAAAGGGCAGGGCAAGGTACAAGACTTAAGGACAGGGCACTGGGCAGGGCACATATCCTAGGGGTATAGTAGGGAAGAACATAATAAGGTGTATGACCAAGGGTAGGGCAGGGCACAAGGACTGGAGAGGACATGTATGTGCTTAGGTACAAAGTAAATCAGGGCACAAAGCAATCGGAAAGCCAACATCTTTTACATAGTAAAAGACCGAGGCATGTTACTTATTTTTGCTCGCACTTTTCGGCTGAAACCGTGGCATTTCAGTGTGGGACGCAGTGGTCCAAATTTCGCGAGGGCTACGTCCCAAAGGCAGGGGGCTGCGTCCCAAAATGGGACGCAGTCAGTATGTTAAAATATGCCCTGACTCAAATGGATATTTAAACAAGATATCTTGGCTCGCTCCGCGTCGCTTTGGCCATAAAAAGATTCGGGAGAAAATTTGGGATCGAATGGTGTTTTTCCGGTGACGATCGGACGTCTAGAAGCTTCGATATTGGCGAAAAACTTGCTGAACTTGCAAAAGTACTTGGTACTTGCTTGGTTCTTGCCAAAGTACTCGGTACTTGCCAAAGTACTTGGTACTTGCTTGGTATTTGCATAAGTACTCGGTATTTGCCAAAGTACTTGGTACTTGCTTGGTATTTGCATAAGTACTTGGTACTTGCTTGGTACTTGTAAAAGTACTTGGTACTTGCTTGGTACTTGCGAAAGTACTTGGTACGTGCCCCCCCAGTTCCCCCGACTCTACTCCCACCCCTACCCCCTCGGGATAATTCCGGGTTCGTCGGGTAGGAAAACTTGCCACTCTATCCCCCCCCCCCCAAGAGCCATTCCCGTGTCAATCGGTCGTCAATAAGCCGAGATATGCACGGCGAATTATTTTAATCGGCGCCGATCAGAATCTTCAGGACGGAGGTACCCACACTTATTCCTGGCCGTATCTCACTTTTCCGAGATCTACGTCAAACTACGTATTTAAAACTACATATTCTACAGCCGAATCTTCCAACTGGGGGTACCTCACTCACAATCGCACGTGAATTCAGCCGCATTCCATGTAACGCGCAATGCTGAAGAGATATGTGTGTACGCAGCTATCTCGCAAGCCCTAACAGGAAAAGCTCGCTGCAAAAACTGAGCGTTTCAAAAAACCCGCAATCCTACTCAAATAGTATACTATACAAGATATCTTGGCTCGCTCCGCGTCGCTTTGGCCATAAAAAGATTCGGGAGAAAATTTGGGATCGAATGGTGTTTTTCCGGTGACGATCGGACGTCTAGAAGCTTAGATATTCGCGAAAAACTTGTTCAACTTGCCAAAATACCTGCCAGCTTGCTGTATCACCTGCTACTTGGTAATGTACTAAAAACTTGCTAATGTACTGAAAACCTGCCAAAGGTATTTACTTGCCTAAATACCGCAAAGAACTTGTTCTAAAATACTTGGTATTTACTTGCCTAAATACCGCAAAGAACTTGTTCCTTTCCGACGTCTAAATCAGACGTCGTTAAAAACCTTCCAAATATCCCTTGGCCTCAGTTTGTTTTGATTTGTTTTCAATGAATTGTTTGCTATTTGACTTTTTTTTAATCCCAATTCGTATTTAATTTCACCTACGTATCATTTCTCACTTAATTGTTGCATCCTACCTATTTAGCGATTACACTTGCGTTGAAAGAGCCGGTGGGTGCTTATAATGCAATACCCTGCACGGTGAACAGCTTGCGAGTTTTGCAGCGGTGCGATTGCTGGGGCTTATCGCTGACTGAAAAGGGTAAATACAGTAAATACAGATGGCTGTGTTGGATCCCTTTGCTTTTGCCCAACATTCGGCGTTAGAATTGTGGCTTTACCGTCCCTCTTATTAAAGTTATCTAACTTTTGGTAGCTTCGTCAGGTTAGCCACGACGCGCGTGACCTCTGGCGGCCGCTGGCGGAAATACCGCGCACGGCCCGCACACGGGCCTGGCGGCCGCCAGTGGAACTACTGCGCAGGTGGCAGCACCTGCCCGTGGAGAACCGGCTGGCCATCTGCCGCCCCACTCCCCACCCCGTCCCCACCCAGCTGGCCGCCAGACCGTGGGAACGACTCGGCTCAGCACTGCCGCACGCGCATTCAGCGGCGGCTTGTCGATTTTTCGAGTGTCGGCTGCCGATCTCCCGAGAGCCGGCCACCTGTCAGCCGCCGCTCGGCTCTGTGTTAAGCATATGGGAACGGCGAATTTCTCCCGGAGGGAAGCACCTCGCTCACAATCGCACGTGAATTCAGCCGCATTCCATCTCACGCGCAATGTTGAAGAGATATGTGTTTCCGCGGGTATCTCGCAAGCCCTAAGAGAAAAAGCTCGCTGCAAAAACTGAGCACTTCAAATAACGCCAAATCCTACTCAAATGGATATTTAAACAAGCGGCTGCGCCACTTGCTTTGCTGCGTGGTAGGAAAAATTGTGGCACCAGCCAATTTGCTTTCGAATGGTGTTTGATTCATGTCGATGTGTCGTCTAGAAGCCTAGATATGGACGGAAATGTGAAGAGAATTTAAAAAAGAACTGGTCTGAGGGCGTTGTTGGATGAAATTTGGGTGATACGGGGTCAAGACGGGTCAAAGGGGTCAGCCCCGGTCACTTTGGGTCAGGCCAGGTCACATAGGTCACCTCTCGTCCGCTGGAATCAGCCCGGGCCACTGTTCTGCTTTTGTCTCCACACTACCCCTACCCCTACCACTACCCCTACCACTACCCCTACCCTACCACTACCCCTACCCCTACCACTACCCCTACCACTACCCCTACCACTACCCCTACCACTACCCCTACTACTACCCCTACTACTACCCCTACTACTACCCCTACCACTATCCCTACCCTTACTACTACTCCTACCACTACCCCTACCCCTACCGCTACCACTACACTACCCCTACCACTACCCCTACCACTACCCCTACCCCTACCCCTACCAACACCGCCGGGTCATGTCAGGTCACAGAATAATTGGATCCAATGAGTACTAAAATATCAGACTTTAAGTGTTCCCAGCCCTGCCCCTATTCGTGCCATTCCATTACGCTTAATCGTATTTGTCGGAAATGGCGTTTTGTGGCATATGTGGCGCATTGCGACAAACGCGGCGCATCTGAACCTGTTGGCTGAGTATGCATCTTGACACCAAATTGCACCCATATCGGACCATATTTGACAAAACTGTGCGATTTGCGGCAAAAATGACGCCCTGTGACCAATGTGACGCATTGCGGCAAACGCGGTGCATTTGTAAATTCCTATCACAAACTGTTGCCATTCAACGAAAATCTACACAATCTCTCGCCACTATTTATTCAAATTAAAACTTGCCCATCCGTCAATGCGAGGCACCCGCCGCCGATCGGCATGCATTTAGCTCACAAAGTTTGTCGACCCCGGCTCTCAATGAAGATCTACGAACCGATCAAAATTTCATTGATGTTCTTCCGGCGCCCGCCACGCGCGAACCGTGCACCCCAGTGAGTCGGAACCTAGAAAAGGCGCTGACCCGTTCTGTCACCTATAAGGTGTGCAAATTTCAGCCCCCTACGATATACCGTCTGCCCTGTAGGCCGGCTAAATTGAACCCACTACACGGCGTGGCGGACAGACAAACAGACAGATGGATCCTGTTCAAATAGTAGTATAGACAAGCGGCTTCGCCGCTCGCTTTGCGTCGCGGAGATTTGGTTTGCGCAAAATTGGCCAGTTCGAAAAGTGAAGGTGTCACGTTAGAGTGACTTCTAGAAGTCTAGATATGCGCAAAAGAGTGTTTAAGTGGTTAATTTAAAGTCGAAGGGGTCATTTGAGGTCACAGGGGTCAAATAAGGTCACCTTGGGTCATGTCAGGTCAGGTCAGGTCACGATAGGTCATGCCAGGTCACAGGGGTAGCTTAGGTAACGATAGGTCACCCCAGGTCACGATAGGTCAGGTCAGGTCACGATAGGTCACCCCAGGTCACGATAGGTCACCCCGGGTCACGATAGGTCACCCCAGGTCACGAAAGGTCAGGTCAGGTCACGGTAGGTCATGCCAGGTCACAGGGGTTGCTTAGGTCACAACAGGTCACCCCAGGTCACGATAGGTCACGTCAGGTCACCATGGGTCATGCCAGGTCACGATGGGTCAGGTCAGGTCTCCGGTTAACTCCGATCATGCAAGGTCACAGGGGTCGCTTAGGTCACAATAGGTCACCCCAGGTCACGGGTCACGATGGGTCAGGCCAGGTCACAGGTCACCTTAGGTCATGATAAGTAAATGCAGGTCAAACTGGTCACATTAGGTTAGGGCAGGTCAATTAGGTCACGATGGGCCAGGTCAGGTCACTGGGTTGACCTCAGGTCACGATGGGTATGGCCACGGCACAGAGGTCACCTAGGGTCACGATATGTCAAGTCCAGATCAAGCTGGTCACGTTAGGCACGGTCAGGCCATCTGGGTCATATGAGGTCACGATGGGTCAGGGTAGGTCACAAAGGTTTCATGAGTTGGGCATTGAATCTGGAATCCATCACTTTTTGTTCCATGCCGATCTGACGTTCAGAAGTTGAGATATTGGAGAAACACCGCATAAGTACTTGGTAGGTACTTTGTATAAGTACTTGGTTATTGTCAGAGTACTTGGTACTTGGAACTTGGCAGGGCATAAGATTTGGAATCGATTAGTGTTGGTCCCGTGTAAATCGGACTTTTGTGTCCCCGCCCGCTGCTTGCAAACTCAGGCCAGCCTCCAATGACGTCACTCGAGGCCGCTGGACAAACCGCCTATGGAGATTCGTGGCGTTACGCTGTGCAGCAATTGAAAACAAATCAAAGAGTCAATATGCGCTGAAAATAAGCCTTACTCGCTACTTTATCTTTTCAATTCAAGAAAACATAAGCTGCTACCACAGGCCCACAGCACTCTTGCCAATCGCACACAAATCTTAAAACCTTGTCCTAACCACCTGTCTAGCATTCGCGCCACTTACTAAGTAGGTACCTAACCATGCTGAGAAATGAATTCAGATTGCATTCGGCTTATTTCAGCACCATTTCTTCGTCTTCGTCTTCGTCTTCGTCTTCGTCTTCGTCTTCGTCTTCGTCTTCGTCTTCGTCTTCGTCTTCGTCTTCGTCTTCGTCTTCGTCTTCGTCTTCGTCTTCGTCTTCGTCTTCGTCTTCGTCTTCGTCTTCGTCTTCGTCTTCGTCTTCGTCTTCGTCTTCGTCTTCGTCTTCGTCTTCGTCTTCGTCTTCGTCTTCGTCTTCGTCTTCGTCTTCGTCTTCGTCTTCGTCTTCGTCTTCGTCTTCGTCTTCGTCTTCGTCTTCGTCTTCGTCTTCGTCTTCGTCTTCGTCTTCGTCTTCGTCTTCGTCTTCGTCTTCGTCTTCGTCTTCGTCTTCGTCTTCGTCTTCGTCTTCGTCTTCGTCTTCGTCTTCGTCTTCGTCTTCGTCTTCGTCTTCGTCTTCGTCTTCGTCTTCGTCTTCGTCTTCGTCTTCGTCTTCGTCTTCGTCTTCGTCTTCGTCTTCGTCTTCGTCTCGGCTCGGCTCGGATTTCTACAATTATATTTATATAAATTTATACGTATATATAGACAATTTTGAGCTTACCCCGAAAAAATGATGTAGGTATCCATTTAAAAGCATTTCAGAAAAATACGCTTCTCAGTTTGGAATGTTTTATAACCAAGCTCAATTTAGCATCATTTTATGATAATATTTTCAAAAATCTTGCCCACATACCTTTCTATATCCACGTGCAACAATATTTGAAAACTTGGGAACACCGGCGCTTGATTTTCTACTTAAATACTAAAACTGCGATGTTGGAGCCAGTCATCATCGGAGCCAAATATCAACTGTCATAGTAAAAAGAGGACAAACGCCATACTTGAAAGTTAAATAATTAATTAAAGCAAAATATAATCTACATTTCATCTCATTACCGCACGAAAATCTTGAAAACTTTATCCTATCCACAGTGTACTGATCTTCTATTCATGTCCTTTCCGAGATCAACATTGCACAAAACAAACAACCGCGTCGCCATGACAACCACATCAAAGTGATAATTTTATTGCACGAAAAAGCCATACCCAATTATTCAAACTTGATAATTAAATTACAGAAATGTTTTCAACTACATTTAACATTTTTTTACTTTGAAAAGTATTAATTTCGCTCTTTATAAGTCTCGTCCCCTTCATGACGGCCAATCAGCGCGCTTGGACGAATGACGTCACATGTGCAGCCCGCCTATGCCGGCGGCGCGCTTTGGCTGCGGCGACACCAGTGGCGGTACACGACTCTCTTACCAATGAATTTCTGTCAATTTCAACGAACCGATTGTCACGAAAACTATCCCACAGCATTCACGACACTCACTTTTACGTCGTCGATTACTTTTCTGGACACTTGCACTTGATTTTCTATTTATTTGCGAATTTTCAAAATCGCGTATCTTCCGCTGCACTCGCCGGCCGAGAGCAACTGAGAGAATGGTGGCCGGCCGTGCACTGCCTCCATCACATCGAAATGATTACTTTACTGCACAAATCGGCCTGGCCCAGTAATTTAAACTTGATTATTAAATTAGAGGAATGTTTTAAACTACATTTAACGTGGTTGCAAGCGTGAAAAGTATTAATTTCGTTCACATCTAGTGCCGTTGGCTGTAATGGCGGCCGTTTCGGACGTCGATGGCCGGCGCGGAGCGGGGATCCAGTCACAACTAACGGCCTTGGGATGAATTCTGGTATGGATTTTGCTAAATTGAAAAGTATCATGTATCGCGTTATTTCTTCTTTACAGATGTTTTAGAATTAATTTGTTGATTTGAATAAAAGAGTTTAGCTAGGCAAAATATATGTGTTTGTCGTACTTTTTTTCGCAACCTAGTATATACCAACGTTGGTAGCTACCAAATCGAGAGAGGGGGAGAAGAGGGAGATTTGAAATTTTCGTTTTTTCGACGGTGGCAAACAACTTGTAAAAATCGTCTCGTTTGATTCCATCACATCGGACATGGTCATACGGCTTTATTTCAGCCACACTCGTTTCTACTAACCTGCACGTCTGGTCGTTTCTGCGCCGCTGACGGAGCCCCAGTCGATTCCGCACGTGCCGTAGGACGTCTTTCTGCGTAATGCTGAGTGAATGCGTCTGTCACGTCCTATCTCGCAAGCCCCAAGAGAAAAAGCTCGCTTGAAAAACTGACCACTTCAAAAAACCCGCAAAGCTACTCAAATAGTATTTAGACAAGCGGCTGCGCCACTTGCTTTGCTGCGTGGTAGGAAAAATTGCGGCACCAGCCAATTTGCCTTCGAATGGTGTTCGTTTCAAATCGATGTGTCGTCTAGAAGCAGAGATATGGACGGAAATGTAAAGAGAAAAATTTGAAAAAAGAACTGCTCTGAGGGCTTTGTTTGATGAAATTTGGGTGTTACGGGGTCGAGACGGGTCAAGGGGGTCAGCCCCGGTCACTTTGGGTCAGGCCAGGTCACATAGGTCACCTCCCGTCCGAAAGGATCAGCCCGGGCCACACTTCTACTTTTGCCTCCACTACTACCCCTACCCCTACCACTACCCCTACCCGACTACCTCAACCACAACCACTACCCCTACCCCTACCACTATCCCTACCCCTATCACTACCCCTACCCCTACCCCTACCACTACATCTACCAATACCACTACCACTACCACTACTACTACCCATACTCCTACTCCTACCACTACCACTACCACTACCACTACCACTACCCCTACCACTACATCTACCACTACCACTACATCTACCCCTACCTAGTACCTACTACCACTACCCCTAACACTACCACTACCTACCCTTACCACTACTACCACCCCTACCCCTACCCCTACCAATACCGCTGGGTCATGTCAGGTCACAGACTAATTGGATCCAATAAGTACTAAAAAATCATACTTTAAAAGTGTTCCCAGCCCTGCTCCTATTCGTGCCATTGCATTACCCCTAATCGATTTGGTCGGAAATGGAGCATTGTGACAAATGTGGCGCATTGCGGCAAACGCGGCGCATTTTCACCCGGCGATTGAGCATGCATCCTGGCGCCAAATTGCACCCATATCGGACTATATTTGACAAAACTGTGCGATTGGCGGCAAAAATGGCGCGTTGTGACCAATGTGACGCCTTGCGGCAAATGCGGTGCATTTGTAAATACCTATCAAAAACTGCACCCATTTAGCAACAATCAACACATTTTTCGCCACTTTTCATTCAAATTAATAACTTGCCGATCCGCCAATGCGAGGCACTCGCCGCCGATCGGCATGCATTTAGTCCACAAAGTTTGTCGACCCCGGCTCTCAATGAAGATCTACGAACCGATCAAAATTTCATTGGCGTTCTTCCGGCGCGCCCCACGCGCGAACCGTGCACCCCAGCGAGCCGAAACCTAGAAAAGGCACTGACCCGTTCTGTCACCTATGAGGTGTGCAAATTTCAACCCCCTACGATATACCGTCTGCCCTGTAGGCCGGCTAAATTGAACCCACTACACGGCGTGGCGGACAGACAAACAAACAGACGGATCCTGTTCAAATAGTAGTATAGACAAGCGGCTGCGCCACTTGCTTTGCTGCGTGGTAGAAAATATTGCGGCACCAGCCAATTTGCTTTCGAATGGTGTTTGATTCATGTCGATATGTCGTCTAGTAGCATAGATATGGACGGAAATGTGAAGAGAATTTAAAAAAGAATTGTTCTGAGGGCTTTGCTGGGTGAAATTTGGGTGATACGGGGTCAAGACGGTCAAAGGGGTCAGGCCAGGTCACATAGGTCACCTCTCGTCCGATGGGATCAGCCCGGGCCACTGTTCAACTTTTGCCTCCACCACTACCCCAGCCCTACCACTACCGCATATTTACGTCTGGACAACGAGTTGCGGGGAAAAGTGCTGATGGTGTTGCAGTTTTAGGAGCCGGTGATCAGGCTGGATTTTCGGGTTACTTTTTCGTTCCGAGTCATGTATTTCATAGTGTTTGGCTTTTGAATATTTTAGTTCTTTCAGATAAATATTACTTGCCTTACAACTTTTGTAAAAACGTTTCATTTTTTTATAAGCCGACGTTCAGAGTCCTAAAAATACATCAGCACTACAATCATTGTAAACAAACACATGGAGCACCACTTGGCTCTGTTCCAAGGCCATTTTTTTAGTTTATCTGGTGGTTTTCTTGCTCTTGTACATCGTTTTGTTGGATGTTTTGAATCCCTTAAGATTGACTTATATCATATTTAAGAAGCATGTTGACTGAAAACAATCTGAAGTATCCAGGAGGCTGACAGAGGTCCTGACTACTGCAACTGAGCAATATCAATATCAAGTTGAACAAGTTATGAAATTTTGGTTGATAAACGCAAGTTGATCAGGCTCATATATCAGCAAGAAAAAGTAAAATTAAAAGAGCTTATTGTCCAAAAACAAGCTATAATATTGCAGACCTTGGAGGCTGGAGCGATACTGAAGAGCACGCTGAGCAGGATCATGCCAGAAAATGTTGACTGATGAGCGCATATTGATGTATTGGTATGCATATTGAATGATAACTTACAACAGCAAGATAAATGAATGAATGGACTTGGGCAGTTTTACTATGCTTAGATGCTATGCAGATTGTAATGTGCATCAGGTACTCAGTGTCTGGCAAATGAAACATGTGATCATTCCATTGCTACTGGAGGAGAAAGCTTGGATCACCAAATCCACTTTATGTTGATTTTGATGTTAATCATCATCACTGTATTTCTTGAAAAAAGGATTGTAGTAAAATTGTCAATCATCAATGTGACAATTCATGCAACGAAGTGATCATATTATGTGTTCATAGTCATTCGTGATAGTCATTATTGGTCCAATATACAATGGCAAAGCTCTCAGTCTGAGCGTTTCTTCCTGTGGATGGCCAGCAGTGACTCAGAGCTTAGAAGTATTAGTTTTCTTCACAGGGCTGGGATAAAAAGTACTGAGGGTAATCTTCCACCAAGGAACTCTACTTTGACATGATATGAGATGTAGGCACAAGTAGGTAGGTGCTCAGTTCCTGTAGTCAGTAGTTGTGTATGTTTAGTCGGGTTAGCTTAGATCAGATTGTTAGTTTTTTAATTTGCCAAATGTCCATAAAAATGTGACCTGAGCAATGAGCATACCTGAACCTGACTAACCTGACAGCTGACCTAACCTCAATCATCACACATATTTGCAGCCTACCCAAGACCTGCATGGCAGTAGCACCCAGTTATAGGTACTAGGTAGGTACTCACCCTAACTCAATCTTACCTGCTGACCTTCAACTTGCCAAAAGTTAGCTCACATTGCCAAGCTGTGTCCAGGGAAACAGTCAACTGAGGAACTGGCTCATTGGGTGGCTGGTGTGAGTCTGTGCATTTAAAGTGTTTCTTCTCTGAAGCTGCTCTGCACTGCTGTATATCATGTTAGATGCTCAGAAAATGTGGGAAATGATTACTAAGCTACTTTAGTGCTTTGTTAATGCTCGAGACATGAACAAGTACAGATCCTGCAGGGTACAGCTATGAGTTAGGTGCTAGGTGAGTATGTTATGTGAATGTGCTGTTCCCTGTTTGACCGTAAGTAGGCATACAAACAAGCACAGGGCCACAGTTATATTCAATCTCCACATAAACATACAACAAAAACGGCCATATAGCCTAACTCCGAACACACCACAGATAACTTAAGCCTTTGAAGGCACAAAAATGTTTTGATTAACAGGACAGGTTTACAATATATCATCTGTCCTTGGGGGATCTTGCTGCCAAGTTGAGGTATGATGACTGAACTTCAGGATTGATCAACCTTTTCTTAGCCACTGCTTATAAACGAGAAAGACCAAATGCTTGTTTGTAAACTGCGTTGAAAATTTAATGATCCACCTTCAATTCTGACATGAAGGCACAAATGAAATAGTTTCCTCTCCTTTTGGAATACACAAAGCAAAATATTTAATAAATTTTAGTGGATGGACAAGAGCAATTAGCATAGCTTTCCCTCAAGTTAACTTCTGGCAATGTTGATGAATTACACTGACGCTTATTCGCTTCATATTTTGTAACAAACGCGCTAAAACTGCAATATAACAGCACTATATGCTTCTTGACAAAATGCAAAAGTATTAAAAATTTAGCCCTGATGGCATTCATTCTTGGTGGAAACGTAATTACAAAATATTTTGTAGTAACTTTTAAATTCTGGCCGAAAACAGTGTACGGTTTAAAAAAGAATCATTCCAATGACGGTCCATTCTTGCGGTCCTGAAATCGCCACTATTTCCGGCCTCTCCAACGCAACTCGTTGTCCAGACGTAAATATGCACCACTACCCCTACCCCTACCACTACCCCTACCCCTACCCCTACCCCTACCACTACTACTACCCATACTCCTACCCCTACCACTACCCCTACCCCTACTACTACTCCTACCACTACCCCTATCCCTACCCCTACTACTACTCCTACCACTACTCCTACCCCTACCCCTACCCCTACCTCCTACCACTACCACTACCCCTAGTCCCTACCACTGCCACTACCTACCACTGGGTCATGTCAGGTCACAGAAGAATTGGATCCGGCAATAAGTATTAAAAAAAAAAATCAGGCTTAAAAAAGTTTCTAGCCCTGCTCCTATTCGTGCCATTCCATTACGCTTAATCTTATTGGTCGGAAATGGCGCATTGTGACAAATGTGGCGCATTGCGGCAAACGTGGCGCATTGCGACAAACGCGGCGCATTTTTACCCGGCGATTGAGCATGCACCCTTGCACCAAATTGTACCCATATCGGACTATATTTGACAAAACTGTGCGAGTTGCGGCAAAAATGGCGTGTTGTGACCAATGTGACGCATTGCGGCAAACGCGGTGCAGTTGTAAATTCCATCACAAACTGTACACATTTAGCGACAGCCGACAATTAACATATTTTCTCACCACTTTTTATTCAAATTAAAAACTTGCCCATCCGCCAATGCGAGGCACCCGCCACCGATCGGCATGCATTTAGCTCAGTAAGTTTGTCGACCCCGGCTCTCAATGAAGATATAAGAACCGATCAAAATTTCATTGGCGTTCTTCCGGCGCGCCCCACGCGCGAACCGTGCACCCCAGCGAGTCGGAACCTAGAAAAGGCGCTGACCCGCTCTGTCACCTATAAGGTGTGCAAATTTCAACCCCCTACGATATACCGTCTGCCCTGTAGGCCGGCTAAATTGAACCCACTACACGGCGTGGCGGACAGACAAACAAACAAACAGATGGATCCTGTTTAAATAGTAATATAGATTTTTAATTTGCCGCGCGCAGCTTGAAGCATGACACACACCAAGCGGGTATTCCAAGGGCAAGAATTCCCGAAAAGTAGCAAATGATTGACTTCCGTCGCGTTCGGTTTCGCTGTACCTAACTGTGTTCGCTCAATTGGTCCCCCATTGACCTGCATATATTCGCTCAATCTGGTTTCGCTGATTCTGGTCCTCGCTTAAGTTGATAATCGCTGTGATTGAATTCGCCGACTTGACAATCGCTGAAAAAGTCGATCGCTTGAATTGATAATCGCTGAAAAGGCTTCGCTCAAATGTCGTTCGCTGAAATGACGCCCGCTCAGGTGTCGCAGAACCAGTCAGAACACTTGCCGTTCAACACTACACTCTGCTCTCTCCTGCTCAGGTAAGAACGGAACCAATTGAGAGCGGCACCAGACAAATGGTATGACTTCTGTAGCTTATGTAAAAGCAGAGAGTGGTCAACACTAGTAAAAGCCGATGAATAGTCCGTATAAACTACGTCAGTCTGAGCCCCCTCGGCTACCGAACGCCACAGCTGATCGACAGGATAGGTAAGATTGGTCTCGCATGAATCTCGCCTATGGGCTCAAATGTTCTACATTGTGTGCGAGTTTCAGCTTGATCGGAGGTGTCCCGAATCTGGGCTGAATCCGGCTGAATCTGGGCTGAATATGGGCTGTCTTGATCAACATCTACCGGTGGTGGTTTTCTATCACATACGTCCGTTGAAGTCGCCATCAGGTGCGTATTTGGAAATTCCGACCTCGACGAGCATCTGTGGTAGAAAACCACCACTTTGGTAGGGGAAACTACTGCTGTCTGCTACCATTTGCACTGCATTTGTCGCTATAGCTGCGACATCTATGCATATACATATAAACCGCGACATCTGCGTGTGCTGATTCTAGTTAGCGATTAGCTAGGGCACCAGGGTGGATCCAGACTTTCGGTTTGAGGCAGGGCTGGGTTGCAGAGCCGAAGCCGGAGCCACCGGAGCCGGAGCCGAAGCCGTGAAACAATATAGTCCGGAGCCGGAGCCAGAGCCGGAGCGGTAAAAAAAGGGCGCGACCCCGGCTCCTTTTTTTAAGAGGAAAAAATTATTGACCTAGTTCGGTTTGTCAAACCGAACTGCCTTGAACTTGCCAGTTCCAGGCAGTAAAACATGCGTTCGCTTGGGGTAACGTTTGGTACATCAATTTTTGACAATGTGTGAACTTTTTGACCCCAGGTCATGTCAGGTCAGGTCACCAGGTCAAGTTAACTGACCAAGCCTAAAAAAGTTTGCAATCATGTCCAGCCTGCAGTGTTTGTCAGAAAGGTCTCAAACTTGGTGGATTGCATGCTATTATGGGCGCCTACAATTTGCATATCTCGGATTTTTTTTTTATATCCGTGACCTAAGCCGGTCAGGTCAGTGGCGTGACATTTCCATTACAAGTCAAGGAGAAAAATGAAAATGCCTCTAGATCCGTGTGTACGCATAGGAACAGTCCAATTATTTCAGAATCACGATTATTTGGACCACCCGTGATGACCAAGGTGTCATTTTTGCTGATAGCCTCTAGAAAGGTCATCCGAGGTCATTTGAGGCTACAAACAGATTGTTGCCATAACTCGCGATTGGAAAGAGATAGAACGCTGGGGATGGTCTCACTGTGTTTTGCTTGTTGAGACGCATCGACTGATATGCAACATGACCTTTTTCCGGTCAGGTCATGACCTTGACCTGAGGTCAAATTTTCAAGCTGACCTTTCGAGGTCAGATTATAGTTGATTCGACGCGTCTCGGCGAGAGGAACACGATTCTGGCAATAGAAATGTCGTGGCTTTTTCTAGTCAAAAGTTATTGTCGAAAACCACTTTGCGAAAAAAACAGCTATTTTGGGAGTTTTTGCCCTCTGCAGGCTAAACCGTTGACCTGAGGTCAATTTCGATAATGACCTTATCAAAAGAAAAGTTCAAAAGCTATCGATTGCTGTTCCATGCGTTTTTCTAGCTATCATAGTTCCTGAGATAAATGCATGTTTTCGGAAAATTATAATGGCATTTGACAAATTTTGACCTTTGATGACCTCCAGTGACCCCAATATTGATTTAAGATGAAAAATGACTGAAATACTTTCAAACGTACGCATTGAGAGCTATCGACTGCTTTTTACCGCGTCTTTCTAGCCCTCTTAGTTTTTGAGTTAGAGGTGGGTGGTAACATATGCCCCCCCCCCCCCCTCTAGGGCGAAGTTAGCTGAGACCGCCACTGGGGCGCGGGTTAATAGCCGTTTTCACGACGGGCTTTCCGGCGAATGCACCTGATTTGACCAAATCTGCACCTAATTTCTTTTACAGCAAATATCTTCATTTTATGAATTTATTTCAGTGTTTTAATCGATGATGCTCTCTGATAATATGACAAAGCAGGTATATCCCGCGCACCGACGGGGGTCTGCGCCAACTTCGTACCGAGGGGGGGCGGATGACCGCCCCCCCTGAGATCTCGAGAACGAAGCAAGATAGCGACAAGTGGTAAACGGCATCGGATACGCACGGACAAGGTCTACAATTTTTACTAAGGTCATTTTCAGGTCAGGTCAAAGATGACGTCACAAGGGTCAAAAAGTCAAAATGGCGGCGCTATATATGGAGAGAGTTTTTCTCGAATAACTTTTGAATTAGTCAAGAAAGGAACAAACCAAGGGCATCATCGTGATCCTCTCGTCAATCCGCATCGAATGATATATATGGTGACCTCGAAAGGTCAAGGTCAAAGCCCAAAGGTTGACCTCAGGTCACGTGACCTCGAGGTCATCATGTATATCATTCGATGCGTCTTGACGAGCTGAACACAATGAGACCATACGCGCGGCTGTATCTTGTTCCTGTACGGAGTTATTGTCAAAAAACCGCTGGTGACCTCTGATGACGTCACATGACCTTACAGCTGCCCAACAGCAAAACAGACCTCAAGGTAGTGAGGGTTGATCGTATATGAAGCCACGTATGGTATATGGGGCCATTCCGACCCGTTTTAGTGTTAAAAACAGGGAGTTGATTTTTCCCCCATTGACTTCCCCCCATTGATTTTTCCCCATTGGGAGGTCGCGAAATTGACCTGACCTTAGGTCACCGACATCAAAATTCCGAGATATACAAATTGTAGCTACTAATGACCTAATAACATCCTGCGACTTTCAAAGGCCTCCGACATCTATTGTAGCTCTGGCACGGTGACAAAGTTGCAAAAAAGTGACTTGAGGTTGGGTCATTCAAAGTGACCTGGTGACCTGAACTTAAAAGTTAGGAGGTTCAAACTTGCACACCATGTGTAAAATTGATGAGAAAATAGTCGTACAAAATTTCGCGGCGCTACGCGCCGCGGTTTTCCCGCTATCCGCGAAAAATCTCAGGGGGGATATCCGCCCCCGTCGGTGCGCGTGATATAAGCAATTAGTGCAGCCCTAGCTGATAGCTGCTAAGAGGCACACTGAACCTGATTTGACCAAATCTGCACCTTATCTGTACCAGATGTGCACCAAATGTGTACCAGATGGCCGTCGTGAAAACGGCTAATATGTACCTACTGAGTATTACTAGGAGCCGGAGCCACCACTTTACTCGGAGCCGGAGCCGGAGCCGGAGCCGCCATGGCATTTCACCCGGAGTCGGAGTCGGAGCCGTCTGAAATTTCCACAGCTCCGCATCCCAGTTGCTGAGCGGGGGGAGGCGGGGTAGAGATTAAGGTCCAATATGATGCCACGCCTAGGTATTACCTATAGCTATATGCGTATGTATTGGTATGCATTGGCATTGGTTAAGTTAAAGCTAAAAGTTATTAAATAAGTTAAAAAAAAACACCGACGCGGAGCGCTGCCGTTTTTGAGATATCTGCGAAAAACAAATCGTCAACTTGACGAATCGATAAAAATTACTAAGATCTCAGGAGGCACACTGCTGAGTGCTGATACCAATACATACGTGTAGGGGAAGGTGGGGTTAGACGGACCAGCTAAGGTTTGAGGCCGCATATCTTGCTACACTGCTCTCGTAATTCATATTGTTTATAGTCTTCGGAATGCTCAATCCTTCCTCTGTTGATATGTGTAAAGACTAAATTTCAAATTAAAGACATCTAGGTGGTGGATACTGGATGCTCTTAAAGAGGGACATGTCAAAAACTCAGACAAGAAAAAACGCGGGGTAAGACGGACCACCCAGCAGTGCCTGCTATCCGTTCATGTGTGTTACACTTCTGCTCTGTACTCTTGTAAGAAAAAGTAGCCAGAATGGTAAAATAACAAAACGAGCCTTTATTCTTTACTCATGTGTGATGGAAGTGCAGCTAAAAGCTGGGAACATGTGTGTTGATTGTCGTTTGGCATGAATGCATGCTAACTGAGCACTTGCATGCATGGCTCACATGCAACAAAGACTCCTTCCTGAAAAATTAGCTTACTTAAACTTGTGTCAATGTTTTGGAAAAGAACTTTCCATATGCAGGGTACAATGGACCACCACAGGGTAAGATGGACCACAGTGGTCCGTCTTGCCCCAAATCTAAATTCTGTCATTATCATGACGTATATGTCAAACAGCCCAACATTGGAAAACCTTGCCTTTCCTAAAGTGTGACTATAACTAAGTTTATAACTTTGTTCTTCACAGTTAAGTGCAAAATAGAAACTAATCATGCAAGAAAGGCGCCGTAATTGAATCACCCGTAGACCTCTTATATTAGATCGGTTTGACGAAAAACAACATTTTTCTCAATAACTCAAAAGCTATGCATCCTAGCAGCATGACCTCAAGGTGGCCATTGTTACGAAGGAAAACAAACATAGTGAGTGCATAAAGCAGTAGATACCAGCAGCGGTTCAGCCGGGAGGACTGGTGGTCCGTCTTGCCCCGCTGGGCCGTCTTACCCCACCTTCCCCCACGTATATACTAGTGGTGTCAATTACGGAAAATCGGAATACGATACCAAACCAAATACCAACCAAAACCGTGGGGAAATACCGAAACTAAACCAACTTGGGAAAATGAGGGAAATGCCAACTTTGTACCGATTTCTTAGCCTCTTATACATACCTATGTGAGGGTTCATGATACCACCAACAAAATACCAAACACATTACGATTGAAATACCAAATACCAACTACCAAGTTGGTATCGGTTTGGTATCGGTATACCAAAAAGTTGGTATCCGATTGACATCTCTAGATATACACATAGGCAAATGGCATGTCTTTTGTCCCCTATCAAAGTGGTGGTTTTCTACCACAGATGCTCGTCGAGGTCGGAATGAAAAGTTGGTATCCGATTGACATCTCTAGTATATACACATAGCTCGGGGTTACATGAGCAGAGTTAACCCTCGCCCTGGCAGGGCATTTTTCATAACACGGCCTGGCAGGGGGGGGGGGGGTCGATGCGACCCCCCCTCGCGATTGGCTCCTATGGCACCTAGAAACACCAAATTTGGTAGGTAGGTGGGCCCCCTGGAGTTCTCGCCCCTGTGCAAATTTGGTTGCTCTAGGTCAATATTTAGGGGGGTTTTGGGGGGTATAAATGTCAAAATTTCGCTAAAAACAGGTCAAAAGTTTTTCGCTTATAACTTTTGATCTATTTAAGATAGAGCAAAAAGAAAAGCACCAGTGAACTCAGCACGCCAAGGCGCGTCGAATAATATACTTTTTAGCTTGCTTAAGTGTGCTTAAATTTTTTCTTAATTTTTAAGTAAACTTTAATTAATTAATTAAGTTCAAGTTAACCAAAGTGCATCATATTGCATATCATTCGATTCGGCTGATCACAAGGAACACAATGACACCATTTTTTAAGCTCTAGCGTCATTATGTGCCAAGTTATTGGCAAAAACGTGATTTGACCTCAGTTGACCTCATTTGACCTGACCCATGGATAAGTACACCAAACAAAGAAGCACCAAGTGACCTGCTGTTAAGTACTGCGGTTTTAAAGCACAAAAGTGATAGAACGAAGCGGATATCTCCAGTATTTTCCGAATTTAGTATTTTCCCACAGGCTTAACATTGTATTTGTATTGTATTGTATTTACATTTAAGAGCGATCCACATACAAAGTGCGTGGCGATTACTGCTCAGAATCCGTATCCGCGGTTGCTAATCTAATCATTCAAAACAGTTGCACATTCACTCACGTCAAAACTAGGACAAAACACTCTCAGGACAGCCTCATCGCTTTTACCCACCCCTATTCCTATTGGTCAGCGACGATGTGCTGATTCATCGTCCACGATTGCGGCTTTAACAGCGCGGGCGAAGCGGGCGGGAGGCAGCTGCGACAGGTGAGGTGGCAGGCTGTTCAACAGAGCTGCAGCTCGATAGCCAAACCGCCGCTTGCCCGTTTCCAGCCGTGGACGGGGAAGATGGAAGAAGTGATCTTGTCTGGATGGTCTCTCGCGGATAGCGCTATTAGCGACGAACAGGGCTGCTAGTTGCTCAGGTTCACGGCGCTGTATGACCTTGTGTGCGATGACAAGGGTGTGGAAATCGGACATACCGCGCGGGGACAACCACCCGAGTTTTGTTCGCAGGTCGGAGACATGGTCAAATTTACGGCGGCCGAAAATAACTCTAGCGGCGAAGTTAAGAATTTTTTGGAGTCGATCGAAATTTTTTTGGGACCCATTACCATAAACTGAAAGGCAGTACTGGATACGCGATACAACGAGTGTCGTCACGAGCGTTCGGATGATGCCATCTGGGAGACAGTGGCGCGCATGTGAAAGACCAATCAACAGTCCCGTACACCGGCGGCAGAGTTCAGAGACGTGTGCGTCCCATGACATAGTGCTGTCAAAAGTGACGCCAAGGTTCCCGACTTGTGCGCACGGTTGCAACGCTGCGTTGCGGAATGGTACTCTAAAGTCTGGTAATTTACGAAGATTTTGACGAGTGCCAAATACAATAAGCTGTGTTTTACTTGCGTTCACTTTGAGGGCGTTAGCGCAAAACCAGTCGATGAGAGACGCGAGCGAGTCCTCCATGCGCGAGATGAGAACTTCGAGGTCCCGAGCTGGACCGCTAACCAATACTTGAGTGTCATCGGCATACTGAAACACTTTTGCGTCGCCCGCGTATAGCGATAAGTTGTTAGAGAAAATGGTGAAAAGAAGCGGCCCTAACGCAGAGCCCTGGAAGACACCCATGGCATTAGAAAGAGGCCTAGACAGCACTCTACGTCCGGATACATCTTTCAAAGACACGCTCTGAGTGTGTCCATGTAGATAGGCGGCGAACCAGGAAATTTCAATGCCGTGTAACATCAGTTTTTGCATCAGAAGATCGTGGTCAATCACGTCGAAACATTTACTGAGATCGAGAAGGCATAGCATTGACAAATCCCCCCTATCAGTGGCGGCCAGGATGTGTTCAGTGACAGACAGCAACGCGGTTTCCGTGGAGTGCCGGGGGCGGAAGCCGTGCTGGGAGGATGCCAGAAGGTGATTATGGGAGAGGTAGGCGTAGAGCTGCTGATGGACAATGCGTTCAACTACTTTCATGATTACAGGCACTGGCGGATCCAGACTTGCGTTTTGGGGGGGGGGGGGCCAACTCGTGCAAGGAGCCAAACCTAGGGTACCCCCAAATCCTGTTTTCTCATCGGATTTAGGCCACTTATTTTTCGTCACAGCCCTGAAACGATAATTTTTTTAAACTAAAAAAAAAGAGAGAGAGAAATGGTAGCCCACTCAACCCGTGCCTTAATATTACTTTGAAAACACTTCAAATTGCTTTTGTCGACCACCGCTCCGGGTCGGTGCTTGGCGCAGCCTTCGCGGGCTGGGAGGTGTCGGTTGAAGCTCTCTGCCGTTCGGCCCCTGATCAAGCTAGAGCTCGCGGAAAAAACGAGTGTGTTGCCTGTGAGTGACGAGAGGAAGCCGATGATACCCGATTTTAAGGTCCTTGGTCATTGGTTGACCTTCCAGGGCGGTGTTTCACGGTCGCGCTGCCAGCCGCTGCCAGCGCATTCCGCGAGCTAAGGTCAACCTTCGGTAGTGTTGTAGGTATAGGCTAGTTGATGTCTCCATGGAAACCAAAAGTGCCAACAGCGCTGGTAGCGTGCCGTGAAACACCGCCCAGGTCAGGTCACAGACCCAAAAGACGGGAAAATCAGGGCCTGTCAGAACCTCCTAAAGTAAGGCTGTAATAGATTTTTTTTGTGCTGATCACGAATTTCATGTTAGTTTGGATCATAGATGATGTCTTCATGCCTTTAGGCCATGTCGGGGCAGGCCAGGTCAGGTCAACCAGGTCAACCAGTACTTATGGGCGTCCGTGTAGCAGGTGTCCGACTACCACTGGCAGCTACGTAACATGATACGAAGGCATCAAAACTACTTCGTAAATGTTCAAATGGTTGCTAAATGCTAAATTCAAAATCAGCTAAACGAAACTATCCTAGAAACATGTTAAACTCGGAAAAGTGCACCGAGGTCATCAAAGGTCAATGACCTGACTTGACCCTAAGGTGACATTGACACCTACCACAATGGTTGGGACCAACATCATTTCACATGTTTGAGCGTTTTAACCCTCGCCCATGTAGGGGGGGGGTTGGTGCAACCCCCCCCCCCTGAGGTTTTTCGGAAATAGTGCAAAAACGGCGGCGCGCAGCGCCGCCAAATTTTGGGTACCTTATGGGGCAAACCTTGCGCATCTTTTGATAAAAAAAATTTGACCGGGTCATGTCAGGTCACGGAGTTATGACGTCACAAAGGGAACAGCCTCCGGCCGGATTTTCACAAACTGAGTGCCAACGCCCGAGGTTTCCTGCCGGTGGTACGGACATCGGTTGATGGATCGTGATGAAACTTCCCATGCATGTTGGGGCAAGTATTGGCCATCATATGGTATAAGAAACTTGACCGGGTCAGGTCAGGTCACGGAGCTATGACGTCACAAGAGGAACAGCGTCCGGTGCTATTTTTGAAAAGCGCCCGAACCACTATTTTGCTAATTCTTGTCACCTCAATGGGAATATGCAGCAATATTAGCTTCTATAGGGAGCAAATGGACATCCCAAATCCAAAAATACAATCAGATTTCAAAAATTCAAATTTTGATTTTTCGAATTTCTGCCGCCGACTGTGACCTTGCCGACTTCCGGCGCTCCCAACGCGCCATTTTTAGAGCTAGGGAAACGAAATACATACCAAACGATAGAGAATTGATCAAGGAACACGATAGTTAAGGTTTCAAGTCGATATCTCCCACCGTTTTGCCGCAATCGCCGCGGAAATTTGAAAAAGCCGATTTTTCCGAAAATTTGACCTTTGACCGGTCAAAAGTAGGTCAAATGTTGACCTAGGACCAAAAAATATACCACCAATCGCGAGATCTCGGCGAGAGCAATCCGTTGGTCTTTTCCGCTAAGCTCTACGACGCTCCGTTTTCAAACGCCAAGGGGGGGGGGGGTCGCACCAACCCCCCCCCCTGCATGGGCGAAGGTGGCAGATCGCCGTTTACGGGCGAGGGTTAAACCACGAAAAGACTGTAAACGAGCGGATAATGTGAGCCGACATACGCGGAATCGCGATTCCGGCCAAACATGGCCTCAAACATGGCCAAACATATGGTGCGTTCGGAGAGGCACATTCCACGTGGAATCCGTGGAATACTCCATGCGCGCGGAACATTCCCGGAGATTGGCCGTTCAGAGAGATACGCCTCCGAACGCGGCACGGGGAATATTCCAGGGGACGGTGAATATTCAATGCTCTCCGAACGCACGGATACTCTCGAGAAATAGGCCACAGGTCAAAGGTCACTTGGGTCAGGGTCATGAAATTTTCAGACTTTGCCAACATGAGGGTGCTAAAGTTTCGTCGCGATCGGATTCATGATAACTTACACGATGACTTCACGCTTCGATCGAGAGGTAAAGTATGCAATAAGAACTTCTTGGGTGAAGACGAGACCAACACTCAAGCTCACATATTTTTAATGATACGGTAGTTTCTACCTACTACGCTACTTTCTCACATTCATATTTCTTAAGTGTTTTTGGGGGCCAAAATACATGTTGCCCCCTTTCAGGTTTGGGGGCATGACCCCGTGGCCCCCCTGGATCCGCTAGGCCGAAACTAACTAGGCCGTTTTCAAACGGTCTGATATTTCAGGTCATGGTTTGCAAACGGCCGGTGTTTTCAGGCTGTTTCATATGCCCTGACTGGGCCAGGCCGTTTGCAAACGGACAATTTTCATACGGCCTGTAACATATATTCATATTTCACCATCTGTCGCAGCATCAAATGCTGATGTGGTGCACTCAAAAGCCGGAATTGGTCCTTGGATGCCGTAAGGACCCTTTTAAGAAATAAGTGACCCGACTGACCCCTTAGAGATTGGCCTGAGCTCTGACCGAAATAAGTCTTTTACCGTTTCACGGGAAAGGACAAAAAGGTCCCTGATATGCTTCTTGTACAATTACCAAATAAAACAAGCTTTTCAACGCCAACTCAGTGAGTGTTCCTAAAAAAATTATTGCGCATATTCCGTGAATGAAAAATTGCCGGGTCATGTCAGGTCAGGCTGCCAGAGCAAGTTTGTAAACTTGACAGTTCAATCGATATGTATGCAATAAGACCTTCTCGGGTGACGACAAGACATGACGACACTTTATGAAGGAAGCTAGTAAACCAGGTAGTTTCTCCATAGGCGCGGGAACCGGGGCAGTGGGGACAGCTTGCCCACCCCCCAACTATGGGGCCGTGGGGGCGGTGCCCCCACAACTTTCAGACGGAATACCCCATTTTTTTGCAAATGTTTTCTTTTTTTGTTGAAAAAAGCCAAGGGATGAAAAATAAGTGACCCAAAACCGGTGAGAAAACTAGATTCGGGGGGACCCTAGGTTGATCTCTGTTATGGTGTGCCCCCCCCCCAGTCTGAAAGTAGTTCCCGCACCCCTGAGTTTCTCTACGCTATTGAATCACGCCGGTGATTCTAACTTTTAGGTATCTACTACGCAACCTTCTCACATTAATTTTTCTTCAAGCGTTTTGGGAGGGGGGCCAAAAGATATGTTGGCCCCCCTTTCAGGCTTTTGGGGGGCCATGGCCCCGGTGGCCCCCTCCCTGAATCCACCAGTGGGGGGCGGTGCCACCACAACTTTCAGACGGAATACTGCCCTTTTTGCAAATGTTTTCTTTTTTTGTTGAAAAAGCCAAGAGATGAAAAATAAGTGGCCTAAAACCGGTGAGAAACTAGATTTGGGGGGGACCCTAGGTTGATCTCTATTATGGTGTGCCCCCCCCCCCCCCAGTCTGAAAGTAGTTCCCGCACCCCTGACTTTCTCTACGCTATTGAATCACGCTGCTGATTCTAGTAGGTATCTACTACGCAACCATCTCACATTAATTTTTCTTCAAGCGTTTTGGGGGGGGGCCAAAAGATATGTTGGCCCCCCTTTCAGGCTTTTGGGGGGGCCATGGCCCCGGTGGCCCCCCCCTGGATCCGCCAGTGATTACAGGAACTAGGGAAATGGGTCGGAAGTTTGCGGGGTCTGAAGGGTTACCAGACTTGAACAGAGGGTGAACTATGGAATGTTTCCATGAATCGGGGATGTCAGATTGGATTAAGCAGGTATTGATAATATGCAGGATGACACCACCAATAGCGGGGAATCCGAATTTCAGCATGCGGACACAGACGTTATCGGAGCCGCAGGCACTCGAGTTACGCATGCTGAAAATAATCCGCTCGAGCTCCCCCAGTGTTATCTCACGAAGTTGAAAACTGCATGCGCCGACACGGGTGAGACGCACATCCAAATCGGTGGGAGTGTTTTGGGCATTACGACGTAATGACCTCTAACTGACCTCAGGTCAGTGACCTCAAAAAACCCGAACTATATGTTATACAACTCGGTGAACTTAGCACATCCTGAAAGTTTGAAGGAAATCAGTCAAACACTGTGAGTTGGACAGGTGCAAAAAGAAAATTGAAATTTTACCATGACCTTGTACCGGTTTTTCTGACCTGGTGACCTGACCCAAGGTCACCCGGACCTGAAATTTTCAGGTCATATGTAAAAAGGTTGCTCCATAGGCTGTGCCAAATTTGGCGGCGCTGCGCGCCGCCGTTTATACGCTATCTTCGCCGTTTATACGCTATCTTCGAAAAACCTTAGGGGGGTTGCATCGACCCCCCCCTGCCAGGGCGAGGGTTAATACGCATTACAAACGGACTACAATGGTGAGCGAATAGGAAAATCCGTTCCTGATACGCATTTACTTGCTCATGTAACCCCGGTAATACGCAACCGAAGTGTGACGTCATGACTAGTGGCTGGGGCATAATCAGCTGACGGCCCTGTGTTAAAGCAATGGGACGAATTTTTATCGGTATTTTTAGAAAAAAAAACTGGACCTAGTTAGATAGTTTGGGGGCCAGTTTCTAAGTAAACTGAGTATATTCTATTTTTCTACGCCCAAAAAATGCTATGTTTTAAAGCGGAAAGGGCCGAACTTCGCGAATTTGTTACGGGCGGCGAGCCTGACGCAACAAATACATGACCTTGAAGACGCGAACTGCGACCACGTTGTAGAATTTTGGTGCGAAAGCTTTGACAGATTTGAGTTTGAGCTGGGTAAATATTTTTTATTTGTAAAAAGCAAAGCAGAAAATTTACCATATTAGTTTTTTCGTAAATCTTTTTTATTTCTTAGCTATGATTTTAAACCTCTTGATTGGCAATGTTTTGTATTTCTGCGTCAACCTCGCCGCAAATTGGGTTTTCACCAAATTTTGTGCTTTTTGCGTTATTAGATTTTGCAAAATTTTTCCATAGAAAAATAGACCATACATCGTTGTCCTAAATCCAGCTACTAAAACTATCTAACTAGGTCCAGTTTTTTTTAGGAAAGATCGGCAAAGTATTGCCCCATTGCTTTAACACGGGGCCGTCAGCTGATTATGCCCCAGCCACTTATCGTGACGTCACGACTTCGGTTGCGTATAGGCAAATGGCACGTCTTTTGTCCCAGGAGTGGTGGTTTTCTACCACAGGTGCTCGTCGAGGTCGGAATTTACAAATACGGTAGCATCAGGTAGCCCATGACAAGATTACTTTACTACTCGCCCATGAGACGTAGTAAATTTTCCTCGAAAAAAAAAAGAACCAGCGCGCACAGATGTAGCGGTTTAGGTAGGTATATGTAATATGTATAGGTATGCAAAGATGTCGCAAGTCGCAACTATAGCGAGATATGCAGTTCATGTTCAAATGGTAGCAGACAGCAGTAGTTTCCTCTACCAAAGTGGTGGTTTTCTACCACAGACACCCGTCGAGGTCGGAATCTCCAAATACGCCAAGCATGCACCCATGGTAGTATCACGTGTTACTTTAAAGTTAAAAACAATTTAAACACGCAATTACCCAAATACTGCTTCAAATAACATCTTAAATTTATCGTTGTTTATTGTATCAAAATCATGCATAGGTGTTAAAAGCAAGGCTATGCAAACCAAGAAAGGTTAAAAGATATTAAACACAAATTATGACAATAGTCACGTGATTGTTGTGAAATGTCACTATCTTACTGGATTGGCAACTGGCCGCATTTCTTATAGGTATCCGCGTCGCATAGTATGGTATCCGCGTTTCTAATAGGTATGATGGTTATATGTGGCCTTGGGTATGATAGGTATCTTGATTTCTCATTTCAGCGACTGCTGTGTTCCCTGCACGCTCGCTGTTGGTTATCCCAGTTATAGAGTTTCAGTCAGTTCCAGTGCTTGAGCTTTCTGTCACCAACATCCGATATACCCAAGGCCATCTATAGATATACCTACTCTAGTTCAAGTTCGTTTTTTAGTTCGACCCTCACTGTAAACGTCTCTTTGAACACAGCACGAGAATTGCAGGCTGAATTACTGAGAAAACTGATTGGTGCACATTGATTTCACAGACGATCAAATTCATCAAAAGAAATTCTACCTGACATGTATTTTCCCAGGCTTGCAGCTCGTATTTGCGTATGCTTACTAAACCACAGGGATAGAAGACTTGTCAGGAGTTATAACCAAACTTATCAGTAAATATTGCAGGGGGTCTAGCATAACGGTATGTTATCGGTGGTTAAAACTTATTTAACAATTATTATTCATTACTCCAATACTGATACAATGTGCGCTAACCAGTTTTCTCAGCAATTCAGTTAGCAATTCTCGTGCTGTGTTCAAATAGACGATTACAGTGAGGGTCAAACTTAAAAAAAAACGAACTATACACACCCTAACCCAACAACAACTGTTTCTTGTAGGCATCTGTGCATACCAGTGTATTCAACTACATATGTACAGTCTGTCTTAAAAGTACCGCGCAAAGTGACGGTGGATCCATCAAGCCTGACCGAGAAAAAACCTGTTAAATTTGAGTCCCCGAAGCAATTGACATTCTCGTCCATTCCCCAGTTCAATTGGTTCGGTGACTTTCAAATTAAAGCAGGCCCTTCCTCGGTCAGGCTTGATGGATCCACCGTCACTTTGCGCGGTACTTTTAAGACAGACTGTACATGCACCACTATGGTGTGTACCACTACCGTGATTCCTGGACGCTTGGTCTGATGCTTCTAAAGTAGAAACTTCTTATGATGGCAATACTGTAAAGGTAAGCTATTTGAATTGCATCTAAGGTACTTATAAACTTGCAAGCTTGAGCTAGGACTGTAAGGTATACCCAGAGAAGGTATATAGTAGGTAGTGCCTATTGGTAAGGGTTTAACAATGGGAACTATTTTTGGTACCTAGTTGTAAAGCAGGCATCACACTTTTTTTTGCATCCAAGGAGAGGTGCTATACCCATTGATGCTTTCCAATCAAGCCAAACCAAACCTAACCAAACCTGATCTAATCTTACCTACAACCTACAACCTAAAATCTACCACATAAATGATACAGCCCAAAACCTACCACCTGAAACCTAAAACCTACAACCTACATCTTAACAACCTGCAGTGCCTTTCCTTGGCTGCCAAAAACAACTGTGATGTGTGATGCCTGCATTACTACTGTCCTATTTTGTTGTTGGATTTTTCTTCAAGGTGCAAGGTGCTATTGTGCTTAAACAACATGCCTTAAAACAGATATTGATATTCCAATTTCCAAATGATATCAATCCAAAATCTTGGCATTGATATGCAAGTAAATCAAGTGACAAAACCAAATTTTCTTTGTAGAACCTTTTGCATTCTGTGTCACATGTATTTTCCATGGAGTTCTTTCATTCAGTCACAGTAGCCACTTCAAAAATATATATGAAGTCACAAAGCATGGCCAGGCATACCTACCTGAGAAAGAATACTGTTCAAGTATCTGATGTGTTTTGATTGTTAGAAATGGCAGGCACCAACTCTAAACACTTAAGAATCAGGTTGACACTCATTGGAGACACCTCCTATTCTCCCCGCCCCCACCACATGATCAGTAATGCTGTCACTCACAAATTCGACTGGAATGGACGCTTCAGTTCATTTCCCTCTCAAATTTTGTTGTGCATTGTACCTAAGTAAGTTAATCCAAATATATTGCTTTAGTTTAGAGAAAATATTGGAAGTCATGAGAGGAAGGTTTTCCGAGATATTTGAGGCATAAGAAAGACATGCATCAATGGCTTTTGGGCTTTCTTTTATTCTGTTCTGTTCTGTTTAGGTTCTCCCAAGTCCAGACGATAGCTTATTCCTATAAATAACAAAAGTAGGGGAAGGTGGGGTAAGACGGCCCAGCGGGGCAAGAGGGACCACCAACCTTCCCGGCTGAAAACGCTGCTGTTATCTGCTGCTTTATGGACTAATAACTTTTGTTTTCATTTGTGCTAACGACCATTTTGGGCTCGTGGAGCCAGGATGCATGAATTTTTAGCTATCCAAAAATGTTTTTTTCCAAATTGACCTTAGTTAAGATTAAGAGTTCAAATAATAACTTATTTTTTGCACCCTTCTTGCATGAACGATTTTTATTTGCACCTTATACGAGTATTAACCCGCGCGGGGCTGGGGTCTCCAGCCGAACGCGCGGGGCTGGGGGGGGTAAATTTTACCCCCCTGTTATCTCCCGAACTAATGGTCCGATTTGGAAAATTCAAACGCCAATCGAAAGATCTCATCACGAACGACTAAAAACATGTACTTAATTTTAAGTTTGAGGTCAAGGTCAAGGTCAGGTCAAGGGTACAAATTGCAAGTTCCTACAGTATCGGCAGTGCACCGTAGTTGCCGAAGAATGGAGTCATGGACTGAGACTGATCGCCCAAAACGTGTTCTTAGGCTACCAAGACAATATTCGTTGCAGACAATATCATTCAGAGGTCAAGGTCAAGGTCAGGTCAGGTCAGGTCACCAAAAACAAAATATAGAAAAGGGCATGTGCGACACATGTTTTATGGGTCATTTTACTCATATAATTCAATAGGCACACTCAATAAGTGATATGGACCACCTCTGGATGAATTCCAGGTCGAGGTCAGGTCAAGGTCAGGTCAAGTGAGGTCAAATTTTGAAGTTGGTTGTTAAGGCCTAAAAAGGTGTCTATCTGATGCAGTTTTTCACGGCGAATCGAATGGTGCTACTTTTGTTTCCGTACGAGGTCTAGAACTTCCAAAAAAGTCATTTTTCAAAATTTTTGTGTGTCGTGACGTCATACAATTTTGAATAACTCCCACATTTTTGAACCGATTCTTCTAAAACTTGGTCCTATGTAGGTGCACATAGACCACTTCTCTGATATATATTCCGGTTTTTTCGATACACTCAAAATTTTGAATTTTATAGCTATTTTCCGAAAAAAGTCAGTTTTTTTAAAACATTTGGGTCAAAATCCAAAATTTTCAAAAAACCGAGATAGCCATTTGATTGACAAAGTAAAATTACGTATATCCTTTTTTGTTACGTCTTGATTCCTTTAAAAATGAAGATGTTAGCGGCGTTTGAACTTTTGCCGTTTTTGAGGCGAAAATGGCGAACATGACGTCACTAAAACGTCAATTTCTCAAAAATTTTCCGACGGATTTCGCTCAAATTTTCAGGGAACGTGTCAAATTGATGTAAGAAAAGGTACTGAAAGTTTGGCGGCGCTGCGCGCCGCCGTTTTTGAGATATTGCAAAAATTCGCGAGGGGGTAAAATTTACCCCCCAGCCCCGCGCGGGTTAACCTGCGCCGGGCCGGGGGGGGGGGGTGTTTGAACACCCCCATGCGATTTTCGCAGATATCGGAGCGCCGCCGTTTTTGGCACACATGTTTATGCATCTTTTCCGCACATGTGAAAATTTCAGACCCAGGGCTTTCAAGGTCAGGTCACCAGGTCACGTCAAGTGACCTCACTTCAGAAAAAGTTTCAATCCTCGTCAGAGCTACAGCGGCTGAGCGATCGCCTTGCAACTTTCAGCGATTGATAAGAGTAACAGTATGTACAAAATGTATATCTCAAAATTTTGATATCGGTGACCTAAGGTCAGGTCAATTTTGCGACCTCTCCATTATAAGTCAAAGGGAGAAAATTGAAATGCGCCTCTTGTGGACGAATGGTGTTCAAAAACCTCTCAAACATCGATTCATGGGTAAACATGACACAATGAATCGGAAAAATGCACCTGTGGGCTGTGACCCCTCTCTGTGCTCCTGAGGTCATATCAGGTCATGAACGGTCACCAGCAGTTTTTTGGCTATAACTTTTGATAGAGACGTGCTACAGCGATGAAAACACGTCAGATGTATTCAGCTCGACGATACGGATCGACCGATATGCAACATGACCCTTTCCGGTCAGGTCATGACCTTGACTTAAAGTCAAATTTTCAAAATGACCTTTCAAGGTCAGCGAATAGTTCATTCGACGCGTCTCGACGAGAGGAACACGATGCTAGCAAAAGTTCGCGTCTCGACGAGAGGACCACGATGCTGGCAAAAGTTATGTCGTGGCTTGCTTGAATCAAAAGTTATTACCGAAAAACTTTTTTTTTGTGAAAACGGTTATTTTTACAGCATTTGCTCTTTAGAGGCTAAACCGTTGAGCAGAGGTCAAATCTGAGAACATTATTCAGAAAGGTCTGTAAAAGGGCTATCGAATGCGCTTTTCCGCGGCGCTGTAGCTCTATTGGTTTCCGAGTTAGCCGCTGGCAGTTTCCAAAATTGTTGAAAATGGCCTACATTTGACCTTTGATGACCTCTGGCGACCTGACCTTTGACCTGACCCAAAAAATGACTGAAGTGTTTCCGTCATTATTTTTGACGCTCTTTCGAATGCCGCTTACCGCGTGTCGCTACGTGGCCCAGGAGCCGAGTTAGACGGGGAGGGGGTGTTCAGACACCCCCCCCCCCCCCGGCCCGTCGCGGAGCACCGGCCCGGCGCGGGTTAAAGAGCAATGTTATATTCACACATTATTACAGGAAAGTTTCACAATGATGGGCTCTTTAACATGTACAGGGTGTCCCAGAATTACCCAAACATTTGTTTTCTGGCTAAAAGTACGATTGCGCTCGATTCTAATGATATACCTAGGTACGAGCATCATACTTTTATAAGATATCCCTTAGCTATCGAGCTCGGGGACTGTGTGCTTTTGGTGACCGGTAACGACTCGAGTCAATTATTATCCAGAGTCAAGTAAGTGTTATTCCTTTTCCGTTTTCAGCTTAAGCCACTAATAGGCAACCATGGTGAATCAACTCCCGTTCTCAACTTTGTAAACGGACTTTCGGCATGGTTTTTGCTTGAGAGCTTCAGCAGCTCATCTGCAAGCAGTTAGGATTGGGCAAAGCGCAATTACATCAGCAAACAAAGCCAGAGAGAGCAAGAGATAAACCTGATTGACAAGCTTGGGCTCGGCCAAAAAGGTCATGCACCAGTTGTCAAAGAGGTGGTTGCTTGTCATGGACAACAAACGTCACCGATCTAACTAAAAACTAGCTAAACTATAGATCAGGATTACCTACAAAACATTAGTCTACTTTTTTTTTTATAAATTTCGTCCGAATATTTTGATGGGAAGGATTCACAAGGACAGAGCCAGCG
Organism: Amphibalanus amphitrite; assembly: GCF_019059575.1. Classification (NCBI taxonomy): domain Eukaryota; kingdom Metazoa; phylum Arthropoda; class Thecostraca; order Balanomorpha; family Balanidae; genus Amphibalanus; species Amphibalanus amphitrite. Next base: position 231,046 of record NW_024882308.1, read on the forward strand.
CTAAGCGAAGCTTGTTGCGATGACCCTGCCCTCTACCCTCCGATCGCGCAATTCCGGTGCTATGGCAGAATTTAGAGTCCAAAGTTTAACGTGCGCACAAAGCCGCGCACGGAAGCACCACTTTGCTTCACTACTTCGACTATTATTAAAGTAACAAATTACTTTGCACCACTATCTTCGACAAATTTTGGAATTTGGGGTCCTTCGCCTGAAAAATATGCGAAAACTACGGGAAAAGCAGCGCAAATCACTACAATTCATCCAAAAAACATAACATTTACAGCAAAAAAGTATATTGAAGCACACTTTGTGGTCTAACGAAGGTTTTCTGTCATTTGAACCGCCCGAAAAGGACGTGTGTGAACGTCAGATGGCTACAACGCCCCAACAGCAGAGACGGCCAGGCACCCGTCGAAAATCAAATTGTGAGACAGTTTGAGCCACCGTGCACTCATTCGGCTTGATATGATGGCCCAAAGACAACCGTTAGCACAGAGTACTACCGCGGTAATATTTTACCAGTACAAAAACTGGATGCCGTGAACCAAAATGGCCATGAACGGGTTTGTTTTGGAAACCAAATCTGTTGGAAGCCAAAGGTCGCGCCATGTTCAGACACGGAGCTTTTCCACTTCAGATGTAAAAAAACGCGGCAAAAGTGGTGTAGGCAGAAATGTTTGTTTTGGGGGATAATGCCTTATGGCCTGGGAGCACTTTGATGTTAAGTTTATCTTATATGATTGTATTATCCTCGGGCAAGAGGTCAAGGAAAACAGGCCTACACCCAGTTTCGGGAGACCCGTAAAACAACGGTATCCGGACAAATTGCCGAAAGGCAATTTGCCGAATGTCATTTTGCCGAATGCATTTCGCCGAGTGTAATTTTGCCGATGTGTTTTTTGCCGACGTGTCAAAAAGTCGAAATGCTAAAAGTCGAAATGCCATTTGCCGACATGCCTTTTTGCCGAAATGCCAATTTGCCGAAATGCTTATTAGTCGAAATGTAAATTTGCCGAAATGCGATTTGCCGAAATGTCGATTAGTCGAAATGTCCATTATTCGAAATGTAAATTTGCCGACTACATACTCCGAATTGCGATTCCGGCCAAACATGGCCTCGAGAAATAGGTCACAGGTCAAAGGTCACTTGGGTCAGGGTCATGAAATTTTCGGAGTAGGTGTAAAATTGAACAACTCGAGGGTACTGAAAGTTTCGTCGCGATCGGCCGCTTTTTGCGCGAGTTATTCGCGAAAACCATGGAGGGATTAATCCGACCCCCCTACACATGCGAGGGTTAACCTGATTTCATAACTAATAATTGTTCATGGCATAATGAAGTTTAAATGCACCAATAGAATATAGACGGAGCGAGCGAGAGGGTGAGCCTTGTACGTGCGAAAAAGTGAGGGGGTACACTCGGGAGCAGATTGATGTTCCACCACTCCTTGCCCATCGGGCTCCCATGGCTCAACAATGGCTGCTGCCAGTGTTGCCTGCCCTCAGTACTGCTCAGCACTGCCTGCCAGTGCCAGTGCTGCCAGTGCTGCCACTGGTAGCAGCCAGTGCTGAGCCATGGGAGCCCGATGGGTAGGGAGTGGTGGAACATCAATCTGCCCCCGAGTGTACCTCCGACTGACTTGTGCACGGCAGGCACCCTTCTAACCGGTCTCTAGCAATGTGCCAAATTTGAGCGCAATCGGCCTAGCCGTTCTCGAGATCTGGAAGCGGCACCCTGCACGTGCGCACGTGCACAATGGGTCGCAACTGACTTTTGCACGGCACACTACTAACCGGTCCCTAACCATGTACCAAATTTCAGCGCAATGGGTTCAGCCGTTCTCGAGATCTGGAATCGACCCCTGCACGTGCGCACGTGCAGCAGCACCCCAACTGTGGCATATGGATATGCACTGCCTAGTGGGTGCCGACCTACATGCCAACATTCAACGCAATCGGCCCAGTAGTTACCGAGATATTGCAATTGTTACAAAACTGACACCTCTTCGTTTTGCACGTGGCACGTGCATAAGACGTCACCCACATGCATCGGGAGTAGTCCAATACTTGGTAGAAGCCATAGCTCACCTCCAACTTGGTAGAAGGAATGAAGCTACCCTACAAAAATTACCGCATGTAAATCGGTCGAGTGGTTGCTGAGATATAATATAAGCCTAGCAAAAGCGTTACAGGCCGGACCGGGCCGGACCTGGCCGCTCATACTGAGATCTGAGATTTTTCCGTTATATGGGAAAGACTACGCTCGCTTCGCTCGCCCAGTAATAAGTTGACCTGGAAAGGTCAACTTAAAAATGTGACACGTCAAGGTCACGGAAAAGGTCAAGTTGCATGTCATTCGATTCATATTGCTGAGCTAAACACATTCATGGTATTTTCAGCGCTCTAGCATGTTTCTATCTTAGCACGTTTCTTTTTGTTAAGTTATTGTCTAAAAACTGTTGGATACGCTTCTGACCTGAGATGACCTCGGGCATAAAAGGGGTAACATGTGCAACAGTCCAGTTTAGTTACAATAGTCCGGTTCAGTTGGACGTTCCAATCCTCACGTTAACCCGCGCCCCGCTGGGGGGGGGGGCAGAATCTGCCCCCTCCCGTTTTTCGCTAATAACTTCTAAACGCCTTACGCCAGCGACGCCAAACTTTCAGTACCTTATAATACATCAATTTGACACGCCCCTGAAAATTTGAGCAAAATCCGGCGGAAATTTTTTGAGAAAATGACGTTTTAGTGACGTCATGTTCGCCGTTTTCGCCTAAAAAACGGCAAAATTTTAAACGCCGCTAACATCTTCGTTTTTAAAGGAATCAAGACGTAACAAAAAAGGTTATACGTGATTTTACTTTGTCTATCAAATGGCTCTCTCGGTTTTTTTTTTGAAAATTTTGGATTTTGGCCCAATTTTTTTAACTGATTTTTTTTTGGGAAAATAATTATAAAATCCAAAATTTCAAAATTTTGAGTGTATCGAAAAAAACCGGAATATTTGTCAGAGAAGTGGTCTATATGCACCTACATACCAATTTTTAGAAGAATCGGTTCAAAAATGTGGGAGTTATTCAAAATTTAATGACGTCACGACACACAAAATTTTTGAAAAATGAATTTTTTGGAAGTTTTAGACCTCGTACGGAAACAAAAATAGCACCATTCGATTCGCCGTGACAAACTGCATCAGATAGACACCTTTTTAGGCCTTAACAACCAACTTCAAAATTTGACCTCACTTGACCTGACCTTGACCTGACCTCGACCGTAAATTCATCCAGGTGTGGTCCATATCACTTATTGAGTGTGCCTATTGAATTCTATGAATAAAATGACCCATAAAACATGTGTCGCACATGCCCTTTTCTATATTTTGTTTTTGGTGACCTGACCTGACCTGACCTGGACCTTGACCTTCGAATGATATGGTATGCAACAAATATTGTCTTGGTAGCCTAAGAACACGTTTTGGGCAATCAGTCTCAGTCCATTCTTCGGCAACTACGGTGCAAGGCTGATAATGTAGAAACTTACATTTTGTACCCTTGACCTGACCTTGACCTGACCTCTGACCTACTTAAGCAAAAAAAATTGGGCTCTCTAGATCCGCCTTGTTGAGATTTTTCGATTGCCGTTTTCCCCGTCTTTCTACGACCATCGGTTCGGAAGTTAGACAGGGGGGCAGAATCTGCCCCCCCCCCCCCCAGCAGGGCGCGTATGGCTGAATAGCCCAGCGGGGCGGGGCGCTGGTTAACGCAATGGTCATGCCGCCCACCGTCGACCCTCCGGCTGGCCGCTGTCGAGCTGAGTCGGCCGCCGGCTGACGGGCGCCCCCGTCCATTCGGCCAGGTGGTGCGCCATGTTCCACCCGCGGGAGGTGGCGCCGCGCGCCCGGTGCGCCTGCTCCACGTGCCGCTGCCTGGCGGTGTGCGTGGCGTTCATCCTGCTGTGCCTGGTCGCCTACGTGCCGATCATCGTCAGCATCAAGCCTGGTGAGTGATCGGTGCCGTCTGCCGCCGGCTGACGTCTCCTCCCCAATCATTTCATTTCACAACCCTGCTGATGGAGCTGACGTGGAGAAACTAAGATAGGCAGACATTTTGGGGGCTACGGCGAAGGGTTTAGTCTCCAACATGCCGAAATAATTGTCAAAAGATGAGGCGATTTTGAGTATGTATGTATGTATGTATATCAACATAGGTATAAACATAAGATTTTGCTGATTTATGTATGCTTTATTAATATGGAAAATGTGTCGGACTTTCGGGACACCCTGTACCATTCGCGGTTCTCAGGATCGTTTGAACAGCCGTTATTAGTCAGAAGGGAAAAAACGACCCAAGACGGCCAAGACCTGGTCGATGAACTGACCAACGGCTGTTCCGGAGGCTGCCATTGCAGACGCGCCGACACTGATCTATGCCATGGGAATCACTCCGCTCAAAACTGCTGAGGCGTGCACAAAAAGTCTGCTAATAGCACTAAAACCTTCGGCAAACTCCCACCGTTTTGGTCAGAATGGTGCTTATTGTGAGCCATTCCTGGTGACAGTCTATCACATTTATCACAATCACCATGCTCGTTGCACTGACATTCTGGCTTATGAACGACTGGCTAGATTTTGAATGAGCATGGTACCGCTCCTGAGGGGCGCCCGAGGGGGATCATTTCTCTGCTTTCGAAATAACGTACACTGTACAGTCCACCGCTGAAGAAATGTGAGGTTTCCGTCATGTTTGAGCCTTGCATCTGTATCCTATAGGAACGCTTTGTCAGACCACCATGAACTTGGAGTGTAGCTTACAGGTGCATCATCCTTGCAGCCGCAAGCTCATCTTTTGTTGTCTATCCTGGGATCACTCCGTATTTAAAAATCTTCAGAGTCAAAACCATCTGTGGAGATTGGCAAGACCTCACCGCAGGGGAGATTGGGGCAGAGCGGCCACCCGGGGCAAAGCGGCCAGCCTTTGTTTTAGCCCAGCACAACTGGCGTCAGCTCCAATTTAAGTTTGCCAATTTAAGTTCTTTTCGCGGTCGTTCGAACGAGCCACACTGGGGTTGCCGGTCCGTCACCATTGTTCTGTGATACACGGAAAAGTATTTCTTGCCAGGTTATAATTTTTTTTTTACGATTTTCAGATGTTATTTTTTCCATAACCGTTTGGAATTTTATTTAACCCTCGCCGGCACAGGCCATTTTGCGTCCTTCGACGGCACAAGGGGGGGGGGGGGGGTTGGTACGACCCCCCCTCGCGTTTGGCCCCTGATCGAGCTAGAGCATCGCGGAAAAAACGAGCGTGTTGCCCGTCACGAGACGAAGCCGATGATACCCAAGTTTAAGGTCCTAGGTCATCGGGTGACCTTCCAGGTCAGGTCAATGACCCGAAAACCGGGAAAATCGGGACCTGTTAGAAAGTCGTAAATTGTGGCTGCTATGTGGTTTTCCAGGGTGCTGATCACGAATATCGTGTTAGTTTTGATCAGAGATGATGTCTTTAAGCATTTAGACCAGGTCGGGTCAGGTCAGGTCAGGTCAACCGGTAGGGGTTGTGACGGGTATTCGTGGTACGTGTCAACCGCCTCTGACAGCTTCGTAACATGTTACGAAGGCACCAAAACTACTTCGTAAATGTTCAAATGGTTGCCAAATTCGAATTCAGCTCCAAAAACTAGCCTAGAAACATGTAAAACTCGAAAAAGTGAACCGAGGTCACCCGAGGTCACCAAAGGTCAATGACCTGACCTGACCTGACCTTCAGGTGACCTTGACACCCACCCTAATGTATGGGAGCGACATCAAATCACATGTTTGAACGTTTGAAACCACAAAAAGCTTGCAAACGCGCGGCTAATGTTAGCCGACATACGCCGAATCGCGATTCCGGCCAAACATGGTCTCGGAAAAGAGGTCACAGGTCAAAGGTCATTGGGGTCAGGGTCATGAAATTTTCAGGGTAGGTGTAAAATTGATCAATGCGAGGGTACTGAAAGTTTCGTCGCGATCGGCCGCTTTTTACGCGAGTTATTCGCGAAAAACCTTAGGGGGGGGGGGGTTGCATCAACCCCCTGTGCCGGCGAGGGTTAAGCGTTCTCGCTCATGCATTGTTTGGTTGTCGTAGATACCTTCTACCAACTTCAATGCTTTTTGCCCCACTAATGGTTGAGCTGGAATATTTTTGTCTCGGACGGTATGCGCGGTGCAAATTGGACGGAGAAAAGTGTCCAGCCCCTAATTGGCCAGAACTTGTTCCCAACTGGACAATAATAAACGTTATTACCAGTATAACGCCTTTTGGGGCGACTAACGGAGCGAGCGAGAGGGTGGGCCTTGCACGTGCGAAATTTCGAGGGGGTACCTCCAACTGACTTGTGCACGGCACCCTACTAACCGGTCTCTAGCGATGTGCCAAATTTGAGCACAATCGGCCCAGCCGTTCTCGAGATCTGGAAGCGGCACCCTGCACGTGCGCACGTGCAGAAAGGGTCCCAACTGACTTGTGCACGGCACCCTACTAACTGGTCCCTAACCATGTACCAAATTTGAGCGCCATCGGTCCAGCCGTTCTCGAGATCTGGAAACGACCCCTGCACGTGCGCACGTGCAGCAGCACCCCAACTCTGGCACATGGATATGCAGTGCCTAGTGGGTGCCTACCTACATGCCAACTTTCAGCGCAATCGGCCAAGTAGTTACCGAGATATTGCAACAATTGCAAAACTGATACCTCTTCGTTTTGCACGTGGCACGTGCATAAGTGGTCACCCACATGCATCGGGAATAGTCCAATACTTGGTAGAAGGAATGAAGCTACTCTACAAAAATTACCGCGTGTAAATCGGTCAAGTGGTTGCTGAGATATAAGCCTCGCAAAAGCGTCCGCACGGCCGGCCGGCCGGCCGGTCGGCCGGCCGCTCATATGTACTCAAAAATTTACGCTCGCTTCGCTCGCTCCGTAAATATATAGGTGTATATTGGGCGGAGAAAAGTGTCCAACACCTAATTGGCCAGAACTTGTTTCCAACTGGACAATAATAAACGTTATTGATATTTAGGTGTATCGTCATGCGTTTATTTCGGCCACTTTACGGTTACATGAGTTACCAAAAGTGCAATTAAATATTTTCCATGTTTTTCCTTTCTTTGTCTACCTACAGGGGGGGGGGGAAGATGACAACTAAACATACATCCTCGTTTAACCCTCGCCCGTATTGGTGTTTTTCCAGCCGCGGCATATAAGGGGGGGGGGGTGTCCGTTGGACCCCCCTTGCCGTTTCGCCCCTGATCGAGCTAGAGCTTCGCGAAAAAAGGAGTGTGTTGCCCGTGACGAGAGGAAGCCGATGATACCCAATTTTAAGGTCCTAGGTCATCGGTTGACCTTCCAGGTCAGGTCAATGACCCGAAAGTCGGGAAAATCGGGACCTGTTAGAACGTCTTAAAGTGTGGCTGCTATTGGGTTTTTCGGGGTGCTGATCACGAATATCGTGTTAGTTTTGATCACAGATGATATCTTCAGGCATTTAGGCCAGGTCGGGTCAGGTCAGGTCAGGTCAACCAGTAGGGGTCCTGCTGGGTATTCGTAGTAGGTGTCAACCACGTCTGACAGCTTCGTAACATGTTACATGCCCTCGTCACATGTTACGAAGGCACCAAAACTACTTCGTAAATGTTCATATGGTTGCTTAATTCGAATTCAGCTCAAAAAACTAGCCTAGAAACATGTAAAACTCGAAAAAGTGAACCGAGGTCATCAAAGGTCAATGACCTGACCTGACCTTCAGATGACCTTGACACCCACCCTAATGCATGGGGGCAACATCATATCACATGTTTGAACGCTTGCAAGTTGCAACCATGAAAAGACTTCAAACGCGCGACTAATGCGATCCGACGTACGCCGAATCGCGATTCCGGCCAAACATGGTCTCGAAAAGTAGGTCACAGGTCAAAGTCATTTGGGTCAGGGTCATGAAATTTTCAGGGTAGGTGTAGAATTGATCAACTCTAGGGTACTGAAAGTTTCGTCGCGATCGGCCGCTTTTTACGCGAGTTATTCGCGAAAAACCGAGGGGGTATGTTCAACCCCCTCCCCCTATACGGGCGAGGGTTAAGCCTGGTCACCATCAAATAGTCTAGTCGTACATGAGGCAACTATTCTGTTCCTCATATCGGGCTTTAGAAGTCGCCGGTGGCCACTTTGCCCCATGGTATGGGACAAAGTGGACAAAATGCATAGGCAATTTTGCAATTAGGCATAGGCAGTTTTGTCAATATCTCCTTTTATGTGAACACCTTTGGAAGTAAAACGAGGTTGAACTGAAAAGCAATTTAATAGGGATCACATTGGTATGGAAAGAATCTTTCCAAGTTTAGAAAGCAAGGGATGGCATCGTAAAAAGCCCTGCTTTGGCGGTGGACTGTACCTTTACTTGACGCTGGCTCGGATGGTATCTGTTTACCATTATTTGTCGTGGTGCGCCCCAATAGTTTACTGCTGAAAGTTTGTTCAGGGCTGGCGGTATTTTTCATCAGCGGGGAGTCTACTGTCAGCCCTACGCATGACGTCATGGGCCATTGCTACCTCCCACCTCCACCTTCCTTTGTTCTCCCACTGCTCGACGCAGTGGGCAGTGGTCGTGTGCTGAAACTTGGTCTGACGGCAGACGGTGCCATGAACAGCGCACCCTACATTGGACGTGGGATGGGATGGGTCCATGCAAAGTCCTACGATACGTAGTGTCCATTATCAAAGATGTAAAAGGTAGATGCTAAAAAATCACTTCTATAATTAGCAGCGTGACTCGTTGCATAGACTAAATCTTGTTTTGTTAATTGTGTTTTTTTTTTTTTTTGTTCTCTGCGTTTGAAATGCCCGTTTATTTACTTTTGTTTTCCAGGTGGTATCTCAGAGAAGGCTGCGAAACCTGGCACGTGATTACTTTTCTTTGAGTATGGTGTGCTTTACGTGGTGTTGGTGTGAATTGGTCATGTGAATTGGTCATGTTGAATTGGTCATGTCCGGTGGTTTCTGTTCACTGATGGATCTGGCTGGTGATGTCCGAGCGATGGTTTTGTTCGTTGTTGGCGTGGTTTGGTCATGTCTGGTGGTTTAAACGCGCTTATGGGCAAGGCAACTAGCTTTATGCGGGATATCGGATGTTGTGTAATTTTGGAATTTCACAGCTAAGTGATATTCAATTGTTGAAACACAAACCTAAGGCTCATAGGTACCTTAAAGGTAGTGTGCCACCTTTGAAAGATTTCCCATTTTATTTTTCCTAGGATAAGAAGCTTCTGTTTTTACCTAATATCGCAAAAAAAATCAAAAATGGGCCTGGAATAGTGCCTTTTTCGCCTAAAAGTTTTTCGGTTTTTAGATATGTATAACAACTGTAGTGGGCTCACCTGAAAACAGGCGTCGGGCAGCAATCGCGAATGCGGCGCACTTGTGACAAGCAAAGGTCATTATAGTGTTACGACCATACGACGTACGGGAATGAGTTATCAGCTGTCTAATCGTAGACAACACAATGTCGAGCCTTAAACTGTAAGCCCGTATTGGTATTGTTTCTTTTATTTGGCTGTCGAACATTATTTATGGTTTGAAATATGATTTTATGTAAAATAATTGATATGAAAAAGCCGTCTTATAAGTTATGACCCCATTTCACCACACGCAAGTGGCAGAAATGACAATGATCAGCTGACGCATTTTTCTTGGCCGAAGTCAGAGCGCGCGGCCCGACGCACCACGCGTATTTGGAAATTCCGACCTCGACGAGCATCAGAAGCCACCTAACAGGCGTGTTCGAAACCGCAGGAGATGATGATGAACGGGTTTATCGAAACTTGATTGGATGAGCATATCGGTAATAGCGATTTCAGTGTGTGCATTTATTGTTCATAGTGGTGTGAAATGTGGTTGGGGTACGACCGACAACCCGTCGGGGCGAATTTCGCACTGGGGTACTCAAAATTTGAAGAATTTAAGACGTTTCCATGAGTTTTGAAGGTATGGATAAGTTCTAAAAATCCGGTTCTCCTTATCTGGGCCATTAACTCCATACGGTCCAAGAAAGCTGGCACACTACCTTTAACCCTGGCCCTGGCGGGCGGGGGAGGGGTCGATGCGACCCTAAGGTTTTTCAAAGATAGCGTAAAACCTGCGGCGCCAAATTTGGCACAGCCTATGCGGCAACCGCTTTACATATGACCTGAAAATTTCAGGTCCGGGTGACCTTGGGTCAGGTCACCAGGTTACAAAAACCGGAACAAGGTCATAATCAAACTTCAATTTTCCTTATGCACCTGTCCAACTCACAGTTATGTACTGGTTTCCTTCAAACTTTCTGGATGTGCTAAGTTTACCGAGTTGTATAACATATGGTTCGTTTTTTTATGTCACTGATCTGAGATCAGTTAGAGGTCATTACGTCGTAATGTTAAGCCTATGGGAAAATACCTATTCAAGTAACTCCAATAGGAAAATACTAGATATATCCGCTTGGTTCTATCACTTTTGTGCTTTGATACCACAGTACTTAACATTATGTCACTTGGTCCGGGTATTGGTCCACTTGTTTTCTTTGTTTGGTGTACTTATCCAAGGGTCAGGCCAAATAAGGTCAAATGAGTTTAAAGGACGTTGGTGCCATTAACTTAACACGTGATAAATATAAAGCTTTCAAAATGGTATCATTCTGTGCCGCTTGAACAGCCAAGTCGAATGATATGCAACATTAAGTATTTCGGCCATTCTTAACCCGCGCCCCACTGGGGTCTGCGTATAACGCGCCCTACTGGGGGGGGGGGGCTATTCAATATAGCCCCCCTCCTCGTTCTCCGAAACTACTGGGCCGATCGGCAAAATTCAAACGGCGTCTGATAGCCCCGAAAAACTGTTGAGAGAAATCTAATTTCATTGACCTCGAGGTCACCGATGACGTCACAGGTCCGGTCAAAGTAAAAATTACCGATGTTTTGCTTGTTTACATTTTGGGCTGTAGCCGCCGTCTTAGTATACATAGTCAGATGAGGCTCATTTTTGGTTTACGCACTCGTGAATAGATGTTTCAGCTACCCTGAGGATACCAAACCTGTACTTTGATTTTCAGGTCAAGGTCAGGTCAGCACAGGTCACGGAAATCTTAGATCATGTCAGGGAGTTTGAGAAATTCCAGAGTGGTTGGGTCAAACAAAAACAAGTGTGCAGCATGTGGGTGGCATACGTGCCGTCCATGATGTTAAAGGGACTATCCCACCTTTACATTATAGGCTTGAGTTGAGATAGCCAAGTTTGCGGCGAGGTTCAGAAACCACTATCTATCTTGGTTGCAACCCCCGCGGCCTCGTGGTATTGAAGAAATTCGTTCCCTTCATTTGAAAATGAGCCATGCGTAAGGCCCAATCTCTTAACCATTAACGGCAATCTGATGACGTCATTTGCCCTTTGAACGCCTCTTACGCATTCGAGTAGAGTATCACTTGATTTACGAATAAGCTGGCGTTGGCTGACTCGGCGCCCCGGCGGCACCCAGCGGCGGCCCCGGCGATAATTAGTAATTGATTGATTATCTTGGGTTTGGATAAATTTACCGTTTAAAATGCCGTTGCACCGTTACAAAATGCCCAATCAGACACTTTTGTTATTGTATGAGCCGCGTTATATTTGAAAGCAAATATATTTGCTGCCAAATTTCCCCCCTCATTGGCATGAAGTAAATCCTTCATTACGACACAGAGCCGATCTAAATGACGTCACGATGAAATATAAAAGTCGCAATATTTCAAAAAGTATACAATGAAAACGCGTAAATGCTTGCAGAATTCGTCACAATGCCCTAAGTAACATTTCCGAATCCTAAACGGGACTTTTTCGAAGGTGGGATAGTCCCTTTAACACGCGCAGTGGAAGGGGGGCGGATTTTGCCCACCCCTCCTGTTTTTCGCCAATAACTCGCGCCGCAAACATGATATTAATGTGAAATTTTGGCTACCTGTCCAGAATTGAACTGCGGATCTTCTCGTGAAAGAAATAAAAAATCGGGTCACAACTTTTCTAGTAATAGCGGTGTAAAGTCAAACATCCTGCCCATCATGGACGGCACGTATGCCACTCACATGCTACACATTTGTTTTTATTTGTCCCAACCGCTCTGGCATTTCTCAAGCTCCCTGACCGGTCAGTGAATTTGCAAACTCCCTAGTGAGTTTGCAAACTCACTGATGGGTCAGGGAGTTTGCAAACTCACGGATTTCTCAAACTCCCTGTAACATATATATATATATATATATATATATATATATATATATATATATATATATATATATATATATATATATATATATATATATATTGGTGTATTTGGGCAAGATATTTTCTTTGAGGCAGATGTCATTAAACAGCAAGGCAGCTTTCGCTTTTGATAGTTTTTTGTTGAGTTTTTGGGCTTGGTTGAATGTTTTCTTGATTGTTTCAGGTAGCGAGTTTAATGTTTCAGTTATATTCATTAAAGTTTTTCATTTTGTCGACGCGTTTCGATTGTATTATCAAACAATCATTTTCAAGACAGAGTACAAAATCAACAGGGTCCGTCGGGATATGCTACTTCTCATTCGTCGTTTAGGAAAATAGCTATGCAACAAAAACATGTGACGGCATAATCATAACACTTTCACTAAGCTGGCGCAAATACGACAGTCAACTATTTACATTGATCGATGATCGTACACACATACTACACTTTCCATCTACATGACATTCCACACAGTTTCCTACATACCATTCAGGCGTGACACATATCATCTCTACACTCCCCAGAGTGCAGAGATGATATTGATGATATTGATATAGAGATGATATTGATATAGAGATGATATTGAAACTAGAAGCTCAAGACAAAATATCGATTCATCCTGATCTTAAAGGACAGCTAGCAGGCGAAGGAAGCAAACTACGAGGGAGCGACAACAGCAAACTGCTGACAAAGGAACTTCGAGAAGCTGGAAAACAACTAAAAGAGGACCCCCGGATTATCATAAGACGAGCTGACAAGGCATCTCTATTTGTGATTTTAAACAAAGAGGACTACAACAAAAACCTGAACCACATCCTCGCTGATACTAGCAAGTTTAAACAACTCAAAGAAGACCCGACTAAAAAACATAAAGCTCAAGTGAATCGAATTATAAAAAGTGCCAACGCTGTGATCGATAGTGTACATTTTGAGCCGATTTCTGGTGAGTACTCCCCAGGGTATGCATACGGCACTGTAAAAACTCACAAACCTAACAACCCACTGAGACCCATAATTTCGCAAGTCTGCACGTCCACCTACAAACTAGCAAAGCGACTCAATCAACTTTTGAAACCATTTGTCCCAGCAAAGTATAGCATCAGTTCCACAGACGAGTTCTTGGACTTGCTCCGCATAAAAAAGCCACAGGGCCAACTAGCATCCATTGATGTAGAAAGCCTGTTCTCTAACGTACCTGTTGATGACACCATCCAAATCATTATCGATGAAGTCTACCACAAGCGAAGCAACGGTTTAGAATCACTTGCACTATCCCCTCAAATACTACGCAACCTCCTAGTAGCTTGCACAAAAGACTCGCCATTCCGCGGCCCCGATGGCAAACTTTATGTGCAGAAAAATGGAGTGGCAATGGGTTCGCCTCTCGGACCATTGTTCGCAAATTTCTACATGGCCCATGTCGAGGAAGCTACCTTTGATGACCCTGAACTGAAACCAACTACATACTGTAGGTATGTAGATGACATCTTTCTAGAAGTCAGGGATAGTGAGCACCTAGCTGCCATTATACGCGAGTTCGAGAAAAATTCGGTTCTTTCTTTCACATATGAAAGGCAACAGGACAACTGCTTATCATTTTTAGACGTAACCGTACAAGCCACTCCAGACAAATATGTGACTAGCGTTTATGTGAAGCCTACCAACATCGGTAAAACGTTGAATGCCAAAAGTGAGTGCCCATCCAAATACAAAAGCAGCGTCCTACGTGCCTTCGTCACGCGGGCGGTCAAAACGAGTTCCACCTACGAGCTGATGCACTCAGAGTTCAACCGAACAAAGCAACTTCTCGTCAACAATGGTTACACAAACACAGAGATAGACGAAGAGATACACAAACAGCTCGATCATCATCAGAGACAACAAACAACACAGAAGAGTGCGAACAAAGTTCATCACATCTACTACAAAAACTACATGAGCTCACAATACAAAACCGACGAACAAATATTAAAGAGCATTGTGAAGAAAAACACTGCATGCAACAGAGATGACGAACAGCTACAAATCAACATTTACTACCAGAGCAGAAAGACACGTCAGCTTGTCATGCAGAACAGCCCCGCCACACCCAAGGAGTCGAATCGCACAAACGTAGTTTACAAATACACTTGCCCCCACGAGGATTGTAGGCCTCGTGATAACAACTACGTAGGTGCGACCACGACGACCCTGAGTAGGCGACTCACGATGCACATCCAAGAAGACACCGGCCCAGTAGAACACTGGCTTGAACAACACAAACACAAACCCACTCACAAACACCTGAAGGAGAACACTGAGATCATCGCCACTGTCAGCGACCACCATCGACTGTTCATACACGAGGCGATATACATCACCAGACACAAACCACCACTCAACATACAAAAGTACACAAACATCTCTCTGGCACTCTGGGGAGTGTAGAGATGATATGTGTCACGCCTGAATGGTATGTAGGAAACTGTGTGGAATGTCATGTAGATGGAAAGTGTAGTATGTGTGTACGATCATCGATCAATGTAAATAGTTGACTGTCGTATTTGCGCCAGCTTAGTGAAAGTGTTATGATTATGCCGTCACATGTTTTTGTTGCATAGCTATTTTCCTAAACGACGAATGAGAAGTAGCATATCCCGACGGACCCTGTTGATTTTGTACTCTGTCTTGAAAATGATTGTTTGATAATACAATCGAAACGCGTCGACAAAATGAAAAACTTTAATGAATATAACTGAAACATTAAACTCGCTACCTGAAACAATCAAGAAAACATTCAACCAAGCCCAAAAACTCAACAAAAAACTATCAAAAGCGAAAGCTGCCTTGCTGTTTAATGACATCTGCCTCAAAGAAAATATCTTGCCCAAATACACCAATGTAAGATTACATGATCAAAGGGCGAAAAAAACAGTCTTTTACTGAGACGTTTCGAAGGAACTTGGTTGAACATCAAAAAGAACTTAAGGAAAAGAGAGTCTGTGAACTTGAAAAACAACTTCAAAGGCTTCAAGAGGCATTGACAGGAAGTGAAGTCGATGAAACTACCAAAAAAAGACTTTTCGCTTACTTAGATGAAAAATGTGAGAATTCTGAACATAGCTATAAGATAAAAGTAGCAAAAAAGTTGTCCAAACTCTACGGTGGCAGCATCAAACTACCAGATGAGGACAAACAGAAAGGTTACATCAACTTATCTTCAGTAGAACTTACAGATGCACAACATGAACTTCTGAATCTTGGTCTAAATTGTCACTTTCAAAGCAAAAGGAATATTATCGAGAAACAAACTGAACTGGAACTTCTATATGAAAATCTATTGAAACTAGAAGCTCAAGACAAAATATCGATTCATCCTGATCTTAAAGGACAGCTAGCAGGCGAAGGAAGCAAACTACGAGGGAGCGACAACAGCAAACTGCTGACAAAGGAACTTCGAGAAGCTGGAAAACAACTAAAAGAGGACCCCCGGATTATCATAAGACGAGCTGACAAGGCATCTCTATTTGTGATTTTAAACAAAGAGGACTACAACAAAAACCTGAACCACATCCTCGCTGATACTAGCAAGTTTAAACAACTCAAAGAAGACCCGACTAAAAAACATAAAGCTCAAGTGAATCGAATTATAAAAAGTGCCAACGCTGTGATCGATAGTGTACATTTTGAGCCGATTTCTGGTGAGTACTCCCCAGGGTATGCATACGGCACTGTAAAAACTCACAAACCTAACAACCCACTGAGACCCATAATTTCGCAAGTCTGCACGTCCACCTACAAACTAGCAAAGCGACTCAATCAACTTTTGAAACCATTTGTCCCAGCAAAGTATAGCATCAGTTCCACAGACGAGTTCTTGGACTTGCTCCGCATAAAAAAGCCACAGGGCCAACTAGCATCCATTGATGTAGAAAGCCTGTTCTCTAACGTACCTGTTGATGACACCATCCAAATCATTATCGATGAAGTCTACCACAAGCGAAGCAACGGTTTAGAATCACTTGCACTATCCCCTCAAATACTACGCAACCTCCTAGTAGCTTGCACAAAAGACTCGCCATTCCGCGGCCCCGATGGCAAACTTTATGTGCAGAAAAATGGAGTGGCAATGGGTTCGCCTCTCGGACCATTGTTCGCAAATTTCTACATGGCCCATGTCGAGGAAGCTACCTTTGATGACCCTGAACTGAAACCAACTACATACTGTAGGTATGTAGATGACATCTTTCTAGAAGTCAGGGATAGTGAGCACCTAGCTGCCATTATACGCGAGTTCGAGAAAAATTCGGTTCTTTCTTTCACATATGAAAGGCAACAGGACAACTGCTTATCATTTTTAGACGTAACCGTACAAGCCACTCCAGACAAATATGTGACTAGCGTTTATGTGAAGCCTACCAACATCGGTAAAACGTTGAATGCCAAAAGTGAGTGCCCATCCAAATACAAAAGCAGCGTCCTACGTGCCTTCGTCACGCGGGCGGTCAAAACGAGTTCCACCTACGAGCTGATGCACTCAGAGTTCAACCGAACAAAGCAACTTCTCGTCAACAATGGTTACACAAACACAGAGATAGACGAAGAGATACACAAACAGCTCGATCATCATCAGAGACAACAAACAACACAGAAGAGTGCGAACAAAGTTCATCACATCTACTACAAAAACTACATGAGCTCACAATACAAAACCGACGAACAAATATTAAAGAGCATTGTGAAGAAAAACACTGCATGCAACAGAGATGACGAACAGCTACAAATCAACATTTACTACCAGAGCAGAAAGACACGTCAGCTTGTCATGCAGAACAGCCCCGCCACACCCAAGGAGTCGAATCGCACAAACGTAGTTTACAAATACACTTGCCCCCACGAGGATTGTAGGCCTCGTGATAACAACTACGTAGGTGCGACCACGACGACCCTGAGTAGGCGACTCACGATGCACATCCAAGAAGACACCGGCCCAGTAGAACACTGGCTTGAACAACACAAACACAAACCCACTCACAAACACCTGAAGGAGAACACTGAGATCATCGCCACTGTCAGCGACCACCATCGACTGTTCATACACGAGGCGATATACATCACCAGACACAAACCACCACTCAACATACAAAAGTACACAAACATCTCTCTGGCACTCTGGGGAGTGTAGAGATGATATGTGTCACGCCTGAATGGTATGTAGGAAACTGTGTGGAATGTCATGTAGATGGAAAGTGTAGTATGTGTGTACGATCATCGATCAATGTAAATAGTTGACTGTCGTATTTGCGCCAGCTTAGTGAAAGTGTTATGATTATGCCGTCACATGTTTTTGTTGCATAGCTATTTTCCTAAACGACGAATGAGAAGTAGCATATCCCGACGGACCCTGTTGATTTTGTACTCTGTCTTGAAAATGATTGTTTGATAATACAATCGAAACGCGTCGACAAAATGAAAAACTTTAATGAATATAACTGAAACATTAAACTCGCTACCTGAAACAATCAAGAAAACATTCAACCAAGCCCAAAAACTCAACAAAAAACTATCAAAAGCGAAAGCTGCCTTGCTGTTTAATGACATCTGCCTCAAAGAATATATATATATATATATATATATATATATATATATTTCGATGCGGATTGACGAAAGGATCACGATGGTGCCCTTAGTTTATTCCGAGCTTGACCAATTCGAGAGAAAAACTGTCTCCATATCTAGCGCCGCCATTTTGACTTTTTTGACCCCTGTGACGTCATCTTTGACCTGACCTGAAAATGACCTGTGTAAAAATTGTAGACCTTGTTCGTGCGTACCCCATGCCGTTTACCGCTTGTCGCTACCTTGCTTCGTTCTCGAGATCTCAGGGGGGGGGGGGGTGCGGTCATCCGCCCCTCTCCGTCGGTTCTAAGTTGGCGCAGACCCCCGTCGGTGCGCGGGTTAAAGGCCGCCCCACACTGGTCCTCGCATGCGGGTTGCGAGTTTTTGGGTTTTCGGGTTTCTTCAAAATCAAATAATACAATCTAGGCCGAGTGACCCACACTACCATCTAACAAGCGAGTCTGCATGTTTTTAGCTCGCGAGCGACCTTGCATTGCATTCCAAAAGTTGATTTTGAGTCAACTTTCGATTTTCCTCGCTGCGAGGTCTGCGAGTTCTGCGAGGTTTGCGGGTTTTTCCTTGAAGCCGAATTTTGGTTCGTTGCGCTGGTATTGCGACTATATGTAAGTTTCTGAAGGTGTACCGGCTTCACTGCATTTATGAAGTTACCATAAGGAAACGGTCTAATCACTCTATGAATTAGTATTATGCCCGCAAACTCAAAACCCGCAAACCCGCAACCCGCATGCGAGTTCCAGTGTGGGGCGGCCTTAAAGATGGAGGGAAGCACACCTTTCCTCAGGCAGAGATTCACAAGATCAGTTGCCTCAGAAATAATCGAGGGAATCAGCAATTTCAACTGCTTTGAGCTGATTCCGTCGGCCCCTGCACTTGTTTCCTTCAGGTCATTTACTTTTTTTTTTAACACAATGAGGTGTTACAGGCAAAAATATTGTTGTATCCAGTTGTGCATTTTCATCGAGATAACTGATCGGGTCAATACTAGAGGGACCAAGCGCGTCATCCAACTTTGGGCCAACCTGATTATAATAATTGTTGAATTCCTGTGCAATGAGATGCTGATCATCTGTGGGTGAGCCATGGACCTCGAATGGAAAAGGAAGTCTAGATATGTTCTTTTTTGTATGCGTAACCTTTTGTAAAGAACACCATAGACGTCTTGGGTTGTTTGCATGTTTTTTAATTGGCCTTCATAGCATAACTTTTTGTAAGAGCGGATGGTTAGCCGAAGCACGTTGCGATATTTTCTAATTTTTTTCTTTCATTTTCTGATGTTCGTTCTATCAGAAATTGTTTTAGCAGGAGGTTACGTTTAGCAATGCATCTACGAAGGGCTGCTGTTTTCCATGGTTGAACAGGTGTCCAACGTTCGGTGGTTTTATGAGCAGTAAGTTTGGTCATTTTACGCTGTATAGTTGATATGAAAAGGTCAGCCCCTGTCTCTGGATATTCCAGAGAAAAAGCACATTGCATAAATTGAAGTTTAAACATTTGTACATAACAACAAGACTAAAACCAATCTCCGAATAAGTGTGAAAATGAATACACATGCATACACGACTGAACAGAAAAGGTCATCCTGGCAATGGCTGGTGCGAGTGTGTCAGTGTGTGTGTGTGTGGGAAGGGGGGGGGGGGGGTGTGCGTGTAGGGGGAGAGGTTATGTGTGAGAGTGTGTGCGCCTAGTGTAAGCTAGTGAGAATATGAGTCATGGCAAAACTGAATAAAAGAATCGTGGCATGAAATAATGAATGATCATCAATGAAAAATGATCAAATTAGTAATGAAAATGATCAATGAAAAATAATCAAATTGATCAAAAATCATGGCAGAAAACACCATCCATTACATTAGTAGCATATTTTACACTGAGAGCGCGACCCCTGGTAACCCCTTAGTGTCAGTTTTTACCAGGTGAGGATGGTCACTACCCTAGCAGAAACTAAACCTAAACCAGGGCCTTACCACGGGTGGGGTGGTTAAAGCAGCCATGGCGTAACTAGCCCCCTAGTCACTACTTTCACTGTCATACCAGGCCCCCCTAGTCACTGAACCACGGGCTTACCACCCCCTCATAGTCACTGCTACGAAGACATTGCCAACCCTCCGTCACTGCTACTAAGGGCCTACTAGCCCCTCCCAGCAAATGTTACTACGGGTCGGGTGTACTACCCAACCCCTTGTAATTGTAAAGCTACCGGGGGCTTGTCACCCACCCTTGTCATTCTCACCGCAGGATGCTATCGCAAATGAATCTGACGAGACGTTTTGCAGGTCGCTGAACTCTTGGATAGGGATGGGGATAATGAACTCCATCCGCCTATAATCCAAGAGCTCAGCGACCTGCAAAGCGTCTCGCCAGTTTCATTTGCGGTTTTATCCAACCGCCTCGTCACGTTACCGCCCCCCCCCCCCCCCCCCAATCGGCAAATACACGATCAGACACTGACAAAACGTATATTGAGAAACGTCTAGACACATGACACCGGGAGGCAGCCACACAATTTTGGCAAAATTTAACACAAGCCTATCAAGGGCTTGTGTTAAATTTCGTCGTCGAAATCAGCCTCAAAAACAGTCAAATTCTTCATGATCGTTGATATACCATAAATGGACCAATGTAGCACAAAGTTCACCGGCCAAGCCCCTCAAACTCAGCAGGTCACTGCACAGGCCCTGCAAAAAAAAAAACAGCACACAGCCGCAGCGCACACTGCCACAACGACGCACAAACTCGATTCCCCAACCATCTCCGGCAGCCGAGTGCCGATCAGCTGACGGACTTTACCAAACAGTCAGCGCCGATCGTGGCGACCTTGTTCTATCGATTGCCGAGAAAGCCCCAAAGGGGCGCTAATAATCGGTAACAAGGCCTGTTGCATTGCTTGGAAGCAATTAATTCGAAATCGCTCTTGCCCTCCCCCTTCACAGCTTCGCAAACGTCTCGGCACGATTTGGAGTTGAGAATAATGTCAATTTATAGAGTCAGAACGTCGGTCATTACAGATCATACATCGATAAACAATTTTTCATAACTACCTAGTTGTAGTGACATAGCGCTTGCGAATTTGCCAGCTCTGCGCGCTTGAGTTGAGAATAATGGCTATTGGCTTATGGCAAGTTCTTGAATCAGAACGTCGATCACTGCAGATCATATATCGGCAAGCAATTCTTCGCACAAATGAAAACGAATAACGATACAGACTTGCCCAATGATCAACAACGCACTCGCCCCCGACCGCACGCGGCACGGCACATGGCGCAAATGGCGACGGAAAAACGCAAGCCGGGAACGCGTTTACGTGAAGGCTTCACAGGTGCGAGCAACTTTGTTGCCAGGAATGAAAACTTACCACAAACGATTAAAAAAAGTATTAGGGCAACCGGAAATATAGCTGTATTGACTTATAAAAATATAAATGTCATTCATCTTCCAAATGAATGACAGCCCCGTAGCTCAGCTGCTAGAGCGTTGGACTCCGCGTGGTGAGAGCACGCGTTCCCGGTTATAACAGCCCGGGTTCGAAGCGCGACGGGCGCTTGACATTTATGGGCCTCCTGACAGGTATGGTTGCGGTTGGTGGCAGGCCGTAGCCAGGCAAAATCAGTGAGGGGACCGGCCGTGCGCGGCTAATGTGCGCACGTTAAACTTTGTACTCTAAATTCTGCCATAGAACTGGAATTGCGCGATCGGAGGGTAGAGGGCAGGGTCACCGTAACAAGCTTCGCTTAGCGGTGGCTCTGTCCTTGTGAATCCCTCCTATCAAAAGGTTCGGACTAAATTTATAAAAAAAAATAGGCTCAACAATTTATTTGAAGCACATAGTCTACGGGGCAATGGAAAGTTGCTAACATGATTCAGCAATCTGGTAACCGTGACTAAAGCATTACCAGGGCCACTGAAAGCGTGACCCCTAGTAACCCCTTAGTTTCAGTTATGACCGTGGGCATGGGTGGTAGCTTTTGCTGGCAGAAACTAAAGTGACACTTGGGGTGCATGGTCGCATGTGAACGGACATTAACCCTCTAATGCCCACACATAGTTCCACGGTTCCTAAAATTAGCACCTTGTGACCTATGATTCATTTTGGGTCCCTTGTTCGAAATCTGAAGTCAAAAATTTTTTCGCAGTTCAAATTTCGGAAATAATTTGTGTATCAAATATGATACATTGGGCATTCCACTTGGTTATTTTTAGTGGTATCAGACCACACAGAAGGAAGTGAAGACATAGATGAGGAGATATATGTTTTGAAAAAATTTCAGAGATAAAAGCGGCAGTTAAAATGTGTAAAATGCAAACAAGAAATCCTTAACTGTGCGCCACTTATCAGAACATTTTCTTAATATTTCATTGGCATCTTCTTGTATCAAAATGCCCTTTCAGTCGGTACTAAGGGAACAACGCTAATCATAGGCATCTTTTTACGAGTGCCTTCTATTCCTTTAATTTCCACGATACAGCGCGTTGCACTTGTGCATTTTTTTCATAATTCAGACATGTGGGCCATGCTTCTCAAACGTGCATTATACATACTTGATACAAAAATGAAGACATTACGGTTGGTCGGTAAGTGGTCGAAGTGAAGCAGTTCTGATGCAAAATGCTGGACAGCCTGCCGACGGACCGGAATCAATGCCAAAGACGATGTTGGTTTATCTTCACGATAGCCGGACAATCCCTGGTGACTGAAACTCTCAGCCTGTGAATCGTCAGTTAGCACTTTGACTGGTCGTGCGGTCCTCATGTCATCGGCGTCAGTACAACAGCCGCGCACTGACCAGTGACCAGTGCAGTAACCGTTGTACGTGTCAGACAACAAAGGTACAGGTAACTGTGTACCGATCGGCAGGAACTTGCACAATGTTCATTGACCTCATATGGAGGTGAGCGTACGCAATGCCGCACTTTAACTTGTATTCTTATGGTCAGTGTCCATGTTTTAGTATAAATCCTATTTGTTCAGTGGCAATCAGCTACCATACTTGGCGGCATATGTCAATATATGACAACAAATGACATACCTGGCAGTAAAAATGTTTGCCAGGTGTCAGGCACCTGCTGGATCCTGGCAGCAGTGCATGGTTGCCTACTTCTTGGATACGTAAATCAAAGGAACCACGTCCTTCGGTCTTGACGTCTGTCTTCATGGCGAGTCCGTTTAGCTAGCTTCCTCTGACGATAACGGTGAAGTTTTCCACTCCACATTCAATCTCTTACTACTGGGATGAACGGAGGGGATTTGAATCGCAAACAAATTGTGAGTCGTTCTCCAATATGAATGAAAAATGCTGGCTGGCTGCTAATGCAAGTCTTCGGCCATGCCCAGCTAAGACATAGACCCACAAGACATAAGCCCGTCCACAAACCCTGTTGGAATATCGAAATTGTGCAAGAGACCGCTGAATCCTCCTTTCCCAAACATAGTCAAGTCTCAATTTTTGGTTTCACGAGTATAAATGCTTGCACGGATGATCGTCCCTTGAAATCAACAAGCTTGTCATCGATGGCATGTCATTCCTAACGTGGTTTTAGAAGATATGGTCTGCTAGTGTCCTGCAGATCAAAAAGTTCACTGTTATCATCGTCAAACAGTTGGAAAACCAGATTCCTATGAGCGTTAGAAAAGTCGAGATGTATGAGGCACGTAAGGCCACTCATGGACAGCTAGATGTTAGGTGGTTGACAAGGATGAGAGGCGGCATAAGCGTAGGAATATCGTTATGAAATATCGAGTCTGGAGCGAAATAGAGTTATCTGACGCCAGAGGTGCGAACTTCACAAATTTATGCATCTTGTACCATCGTCATTTTCAATGACTCACAGGCCATTGCAATGCTTATCACCTGAGAAAACTATGGTATTGGCACACCGTATGTTGCAGCGGCGAAAATTTCATAGAAAATATTGGAGTGCTATGCCCACTGTATCATATCTAGTATCCCCCAAATTAGGGGTCCATATCTTTGACCCTGAAATAGCTGCGATGTTTTGCAACGTACTGTGATAAATGCTGGACATTTGTCTCACAGTATACCAAGTTTCTTTCCAAATAACTATTTTTTGTTTTTTAAATGCTAAAATTTACACTTGCATCTCAAATTGCTTTTCAGCAAAGGACAAACTGACCCTCTTCAAAATCACCTGGTGGGAAACTGAGAAATCATTACTTAAAAATTTTGCCACCAGGTGGTTGCCAAGACGTACCACTTCTGATACAGCAGGGTTTTCAACAATTTTCGCCTTCAGGATTAGCACGCGAATTTTCTGCAAATTGACTTACAGATATGATACCGGGGGCACTAGAGGGTTAACGCCTTACCAGGGGGCTGGTAGGTGGAATTAGAGTGTTACCAGAAGGTCACATAGTCTGACCCCTGGTATCGACCTGGTCAAACCCTGGTCAGTGTGTCGAGGGCTGGTATACCCCTGATAATTTTCTCTCTCAGTGTAGCTCGTCTCAGCACGTAAAAGCGCATGTCCTGGAAAGGACTGGTGCAGAATGATGCTCGAAAAAGAATAGCTCCTCTCAGCGCGAGGCGCGCTCAACGAGCCTGATCTCTTTCAGGAATGACGGCAGCCTGCATCAGCTGGTTGTTTGGGGAGCGCCACTTCTATAACAAGTGTGACACAAAACGCTCTGATAAAACTTGTCCCTGTCGCCTACAATTCACCCACGCTTCCCTTTTGCTAGAATGTTAGTCGGCCGTCACTTATGAAAAAAGTCATACTTGAAAATAGAAACGGGTCCTCGCTTGTCCTGTTAGCAGTTACCTACCTTCTGTGCCTAAGGCGCTAGAACAAACATACGCGTGCAGAGTACATACATCTTTCGAAGCCAGGCTGTAGCGGAGAGGTTTGTGGCAACCATATGGGTCATGCATTATGCATGATGCATACTCAATTCATTATTGCCAGTCGACTGTGAAGAAATTGTCATTCATACGTCATGGCCTACCTGCCGCTGGCCTGGCGTCACCTGGTGGCGGGCTCATATGACACGGAATGAGGTCGAGCGCGTCCTCAGTGTCGAGCAGAGGAAACGGCACGGTCACAGTGACGCCGGAGAGAACTAGACAAACAGTTGCACCGCTAATAGTCGGCATACGGAATACAGATGCACTGCAGTGCGCTGGCCGAGCTGACCAGCGCGGCCTGCGCCGCGGACCGCAGGTCATTGACCTGAACCTCCCCGGCCGACGTGTCTGGCACTTTCTGTTTGAGCAGCGCGGCTCTCAGGTCATGCATTATGTAGTTATTGTAGATTGAGCTGCCGTGAAACTGAATGGCAAACTCATGACTCATGTGGACATCTAAGTCTGACCACGAGACAAGGTGGTCAGACACAATATATCATCGCATTACACACAACAGCATGGGCATTGTGTGCCATGCGTGGATCAGAGCGAAGGATCTGCGATCTCGATGCATCTCAAGGAACGCTGGGGCCTGTACTCCCATTAAATTCCGCTCTGAAAGCTCGGAAAATCACGATGATATTTGTTTCTGAGGAGGAAGGTAGCTAGTTACTCTCAGTCTCTTGTCTTTCGGTGTGTGCTATGGCAGTGGCGCTTGTGTGATTTGGCTGCGGTGTCGGGATCGTCCTGCTGGTCTGTGTGCTCGTCGGAGGTGTGGTGACGCCCCCGTCCGCTGGCAGTGCCGCTGTTCGACTGGGGCCCGACGGTCGACAGGAACGTCAGCCACTACGTGCGGCCGGGCCGCAACACCACGCTGCTGGCGCCGCGCCGGCACGCTGTCGACTCGTGCCGACCGCTGCTGCTCATCGTCGTCATGTCGGCCATCAGGAGTTTCCAGGTCGGTCCACGGCGGGATCCGCTGCAGACGGAGCGCGGCAGTGGCTAATGCCGACGCCGTGTCAGAGGAAAAATGTTTTACCCTGTCCTGCACCACCGAGGGCACGGAAAACTCGTGGTGCTGTAATTCGGTCTCAGAACTGTGCAGATGCATACATCCCAATGGTAAGCCATGGTAGGCCCGCGCCCGCTGGGATTGCACTTTGCAGCTTAAAAAACTGGTCCTTGGTCCTAACGGTCCTAATTGACTATCATTATAATCAGCTGAGAATGCCCTGGGACGGCACATAAGTACGACAGTTTACAAAGGCTCTGGCCAAAGTGGACCCCATAAAACGCATGTCATAGGGCTTATTTATGCCTTCATATTTTGGTGGCCTTTTGTGATCTAGTGTATCCTCAGCCACACCAAGTACTGGTTTGGCTCCCGCAGGATATCTTAACCCTCGTCACCGTTCCGTGCTTCTATCCTCAGGATACTGAAATTCTCCTCCACGCTGCAACCCCCCCCCCCTCCGGGCTGAACAGGCAACTTTATCTCATGCGGGCTGCTCCCCTGGAGCGGCACCGCTGCTCCCGAGGGAGCGCACCCCGTAGCCGGGTGCAGTGAGTACCTTGGGGCTGGGTGGCCTGTCCTCTGGACGGGCTCAGCCCCGGTGACTCACTAGGGTGCCTGCCCAGACCAATGTCTCCCCCTACAGGGTGGAAAGTAATTACGCGAACATGTATTTTCTTACAATTTCGCCCGTCAGTGGAGATTTTGTATGAGCGCGGGCTGTTATGGAACATGACTGGTCGTGTTTGTTGTCGCCTCATCTAACAAAAGTGACCTTACTTTGAAAAATGACTTGGAAGGTCTACAACACCTCTCGGCTTCGAGTGGTGCTGACGCCATACGCTGCTCAAGACCAAAATGGGCAAAGAGCTCAATTTGAAGTTGCCAGGGAAAGCGTTTGTGATTATTTTGGCTGGATTGGTGCGGAAGGGACTCGGAACGGTCTCGGCACCAGCATTACTCAATTACACGTTTGGTTGAAGCATAAGAAAACTTAAGAGGACTTAAAAAGCAAAGCCGTTGGCGGCAGTAAAACCTCGGCGAATTCAGGCGCCGAATGGGTGGTCACCATTTCCGCGACCAAACGACAACAGTCGACCCGAAAACAGGCGAAATGGTTTACTTTGGCCGGGTACCCGATCTAAGATATCACGATTCATGCATAAATCCGTGAAAATTCGAAAATCAAGCCGTACAAACAATCGAGATGGCTAAAATTCATGAATTAACAGCAGGATTGTCAATTTAAGTTTTCTAAAGACCGCCAAACCTGAACAGAGGAGGACAGGCAGCTGGCTTTGTGGTTGGGTGAGACATCTTCGAAGCTATTTCATCCGTCAAACCTGCAGAACAACGCGTTGGGGGCTGCTGATGCGTCCGACGTCCCGCCCGTCCCAACCTTCAAACATCCGGCAAAGGAACACACATCAGCGTGTTATGAGCGCCCGGATGGTGTCAGAATTGCATGTAGTGACCAACAAGGCCACCAAAAATAAAGTATACAACTAGTGGAACATCCTTCCAGACGAGTCTCTTTATCTAATCCATCAATGCACCAAAAGGGGCAAAATGATTGAGCGCACTTTTGTGCCCGACGCAAAGAAACTCTTCTTCATGATTGATAAAGTCCTTCCTCTCACGGCCAAAAAGACGCAAGACTGGTGCTTTGAGAACCCGTTCTTCTTCTGGGCATATAATGGTCAATCTGGGAATAGCCCAGACCTCAATTTGATCAAAAATATCCAGGCGACTCTTCAGGAGAGCGTCTAAGAGCTGCTAGTAGCCACCAACATCGATTGCCTCACCAGACAGCTCCAGGAGGCGTGGACTAAGCTTTGGCCAACAGTGCTTGACATGCTCATGTCAATTATGCCTGAACGCCTTTGTCAGTGTATCGCACATAAATAGGAATATATGAAAAGATGAAATTTTCATGTTACCGCCGCTTTTTCCATTGTTATAAGACGAAAAAGTATGTTCGCGTAATTACTTTCCACCCTGTATATCCTATCATCCTCCCGGCTCTGAAATGGTCCCATTGGACCGAAAGGGCCTAACCCAACAGAAAAAAATTAACCCTCGTCCGTATTGGTGTTTTGCCAGCCGCGAACATATGCTCGTAGGAGGTCCATTGCCCCCTGCCGTTTGGCCCCTGATCGAGCTAGAGCTTCGCGGAAAATACGAGCGTGTTGCCCGTGACGAGAGGAAGCCGATGATATCCAATTTTAAGGTCCTAGGTCATCGGTTGACCTTGCAAGTCTGGTCAATGACCCAAAAGTCGGGAAAATCGGAACCTGTCATAACTCCGTAATGTAAAGCTGTAATGGTTTTTCGGGGTGCTGATCACGAATCGCGATCAGCACCCCGAAAAACCATAACATTCACGAATATCATGCTAGTTTTGATCACAGATGATGACTTCATGCATTTAGGCAAGGTCGGGTTAGGTCAGGTCACCCAGTAGGGGTCGTGCCGGGTATGCATAGTAGGTGTCAACCACTACTAAAAGCTTCGTAACATGTTACGAAGGCACCAAAACTACTTCGTAAATGTTCAAATGGTTGCCAAATTCGAAAGCGGCTGCAAAAACTAGCCTAGAAACATGTAAAACTCGAAAAAGTGAACCGAGGTCATCAAAGGTCAGTGACCTGACCTGACCTTTGGGTGACCCTGATACCCACCATAATGCGTGGGAGCAACATCATTTCACATGTTTAGACGTTAGGTAATAATCACAAAAAGACTGCAATACGCGCGGCTCATGCGAGCCGACATACGCTGAATCGCGATTCCGGCCAATAATGGTCTCGAGAAATAGGTCATTGG
Source organism: Amphibalanus amphitrite (assembly GCF_019059575.1). Lineage (NCBI taxonomy): Eukaryota > Metazoa > Arthropoda > Thecostraca > Balanomorpha > Balanidae > Amphibalanus > Amphibalanus amphitrite. Next base: position 259,659 of record NW_024882308.1, read on the forward strand.
CCAAATATGGTCTCGAGAAATGGGTCATTGGCCAAAGGTCATTTGGGTTAGGATCATGTAATTTTAATGGTAGGTGTGATGTGAAACTGATTAACTCGATGGTACTGAAAGTTTCGTCGCGATCGGCCGCTTTTCACGCGATTTTTTTTTTTTTTTGTGTGTGAAAAACCGAAGTCCGTTCGACCCCCTTCCCTATACGGGCGAGGCTTAAAGGGACACTCCCACCTTAACATTAGTTTTGAGTTGAGATAGCGAAATTGGTGGCCATGGCCTGCAAATACCGGTTTGGGCACTCACAACATCGAAAAATGCTTTAATTCGAAGATATGGAATTTTAAACTTGCAGTTTTCGGATTCTAAGGGGCTAATGCATTGGAATGCCCCCTTAGAATTTGTGACGTCAGCGAAGATCTAACGATTTTTAAATCTTAGACTAAAACCATCGTTAACACGTGGTGGTATACGCTGCTTTGCGCGCAACGTCTGCCGCACTTTAAGGCTGCCAAATTATTGCTTCCAAATAAAGTCGCTAGTAACAGGGGAGATTCCAAAAAGTAACCAAAAGTAAAAGCCTAATATCTTGAAAACCAGTGAATATTTTTCGGTGAAATTTGGTAGATATTCGTTTTCGCTCTTTCTGAACCAAGGGACATCACTTTCATGCCAATTCATTAACTTTTTTGAAGGTGGGAGGGTCCCTTTAACCAAACCTTAGTCCCTAAAAGCTAGCAAACCAAAGTTGAGCGAGATGCGATTTGTTAAGCACCCGCTAGATCCCAGACTGTGAAAATGCATAAGAGTTGACATTTGTTTTCTTTGACCTGAATTGTGAGTCATCTGACATCAACAATAATTTTGAAAATAGAGACCGAAGTTTCGGAGTTGCAGTGGGCTCTGTAGAGCCCCCCGCCCCAGTCATTCGCGTTGTGTATTGGAATATACGCCAGTCCAATGCTGGTTGCCAGTCGATATTGTCTGTGACGTTCAGTGAGCGCGACTCAGCGGTGAGCGGCGGCGGTTCCCGGTGCCAGCGTGGCGCGGCGGTCGGGCGGTCGGCCGCTGTCCAGCCGGCGTTTCACTGACCCCATTGCTGGCACTGATTACACAGGCCGCCAGATAGGCCCCGATAGAGAGGCGGCCGCGCCTCACTATCGACCACCTATCTACTGTCGGCGTGGGGGGACGCAGCTGTGAATTACGGACACTGTCACCAGCTGTCGGCGCGCCCACCACCTACCTCCCCCCCCCCCCCCGCCCCGGCCGTGCTCTGCTGGCGGTGGGCTGAGCGTGCGCTCGACATCCGGATAATCAAGGATAATTTTCCGGGATCACCGGGATCATTCGGTGTTTTAGGCTGTCACCGTGCACAACAAACATTGCAACGATAAAACAGCCGTTCGTAAAGCAAAAACTATCTAAATTCTAAAATGTGATTAATTGCATCCATGGTCCCTGCAATACCAAATAATTACCGGTGGTCCCGAAAAATTATCCCTCGTTTTCCGGATGTCGAACGCAAGGTTAGTCGTAACGCGTGACCACCAACAGCTGACCTTCCCTTCCCTCCGCTGCTGCAAACGTTCTTGCCAAATCACATGTTGAGTGACTTTTTATGACTGATGTGCTCTGGATGGACAATGGCCAGTCGGGCGATTCGCCAGTTCTCCTGGGGTGGCTGCGCTCCGCAAACGATGTGCTACTCTGTGGTCTCCAAATCCGTCACTAGGTGACTGGCTCTGACGCTGTGAATGTGTGCCGCCAGGCCCGCGATGCCATTCGGCAGACGTGGGGCGCGCGGGACGCGCTGCCGGCCGACGTCCGACTGCACTTCCTGGTGGGCACCACGGCCAACGGCTCGCTCTCAGACAACTTACGTGCCGAGAACGAGGTCCACGGCGACATCGTCCAGCAGGACTTCGTCGATGTCTACAGCAACCTCACCATCAAGAGCGTTATGATGCTCAAGTGGGCTACTGTGAGCTGCAATCCGAGCTTCATACTGAAAGTCGACGAAGACATGTTTATCAACGTTCCAAATTTGGTTTCGTACCTTCGTGAGGACAAGCATGCCTCACCAGATCTAATTCTGGGCTGTGTCATCTGTAACGCAGTGGTGGTGCACGACCAGTTCTCTAAGTACTACTCTCCGAGGTACATGTACGCCCGGCCGCGGTTTCCCATGTACGTGTCGGGCACGGGCTACGTGCTCGGCTACCGGATCGCCGAGCGGATCTACCGACAGGTGCTGAGCACGCCGCTCTACCATCTGGAGGACGTGTTTCTCACCGGCATGGTGGCCAGCCGGCTCGGCGTGCTGCCCACCGACCACGCCGGCTTCAGCTATGTCAAACGCAAACTGGACCCGTGCGAGTTCCTGCGCGTGGTCTCGGCGCACAAGGTGTCGCCCGACGAGCTGCGCGAGGTGTGGCGCCAGATGGCGTTGCCGGACGTTCAGGAGCGCTGCCGGGCCGCCGAGCCGCCCAAGCCGCGAGCCCTTTCCAAGTGTAAGCACTGACCGGCAGACGACGCAAGGTCAGATGTCCGTTGGCCTTTTCAGACCAGCTGTGATACGCGGCGACGCTTCCCCTTGCCGAGGGGCCCGGAACGGCTGAGCTGAGAGTGCACCGGCTCCAGGCTTCCCGGGTTTGGCCACCTACTGGCCAACTATAATGCCATGTGAGTCACTATTTCGTGCTGATGTTTGGATCTTTGAAGGTTAGTGAATGCTAGATGAAGAACAGTCACCTGGTTGCTAATATTCATCTGAGCAAAGTGTCGTCGATATGTTTTGTAAAAAGGTGCAGAAAATGGAGGTGCTGACACACAGTGCTGTCATGAAAATAGGTTGACTGACCGATTAAAGCTAGGCTATTGGTTTTCGCTTAGGCGTGTATGGTGAGCGGCAGATTTACACATCCTTCTGCGGATGTAAAGACATCATGACCGTTTTTAGTGATGATTTTTGTCCTTTCGGACGACATGCCTTACACCGCACAGTGATTGGAGTTAGCGCAATGGTTGGACAGGAGCGTACCACTGGTCACGGGGGTGATTTGTCCTTCATGGATCGAAGTGGCGAGATGTCGATCTATGATACCGAAATATTGTGCCTAATTGTACATTTATCGCCATTCCGAAGGAAGCTTGAATTATTGTAATGGGTTTAGTTTATCCGCAGGGGAACACTTGGTAGGCTTGCTTGAAGTGCACGAAGGTGTCGTGGCGTGATGCGGCCCGATGAAGGGCTTCCATGTCTCGAATGTTTTGTCCATTTGCTTTTTGGAAAGGCGAAAAGTTCATTATCGTATTCAAAGTCACCAGCGTTATTCTACGTTGTATACTCTTAGCCATGCCAGTCTGTCCCTCCTTGCTTGCGGATGTTACCTATCAGTCGGATTTGTGTGCTTGTGTGTGTTGTTGGGTATCAAATATCAATCAATTTATTGACACCGGCGGCATGACAGCGTGTGGAGGACATTACTGCTCTGTGACGAGTTTGGTTGTCATGCTGGGTGGTATGCTCAAGTTAATTGTTCTTTAGGTATCTGTCCTGGTACTAACTACTAATTGATGACAAAATAATGTCGAGACATTGACTAGTTTTGAAACCTCCTAACTTCCTTGATTGTATTTGCTCGTAAGCCAACATTTGCATGTGAATCGATAATCTATGATGCTGCTGTGGTTTGCGTCGTACTAAGCTGATTATGAGAGTTTACCTACAGAGTCTATCCAATGGATGATTATACTCATCTATCATCTAATTACTAAATGAATGCTACCCAACTGCTCTTACCTCACTGCCATGATCTACCTTACGTCGTCTTCCTGATTGTTTCCGCTGGCGTTTTCGATTTCTGATGTTTGTGAGTGCTCGCGACACTTATGATGCTTTGGCAGGGCTACGTAATAGCGCGGTGCTTCGCCATGTTCGAACCGTCAATTGAAGACGGCAGTCATATAAATCGATTTATTGACGTGGTAGGCACGCACAATTTTAACAAATGCAAGTAGAGCTTGTCGCCAAAGGCCTTAGTAGTGCTTAATGTCGTTGAAGATCAGCCTAGTCAGTTTCTTTCAACGATGACGCAGAGCAGATCAATATAAACCCGGGCGCGATTGTCCTGCTGTGAAACATTGCTGTAATTCGTCCTGCCCTTGAGGATCGGTGATGAATACATTTTCAACAGCTTATTCTGGCTCGTGTTCACTTCTCGAGCCAGAGTATTTGATATCGGCTCCGGGCTCGACCCAGCTTCAGCTGTGGATAGCTGCTCAATGACCGGGCGATCACAGCCCTAACTGACAACGGGCAACACCAAAGGGCGAGCCTGCCAACGGGTATTCGGGCATCGTTGTCACTGGTCTCTTCTTAGGTATCTCATCTCATTTCGTCTCATCTCATCTCATCTCATCTCACATCTTTTATATTTAACACATTCATTCAAAACTAACAATCAGTGTCACCTCGATTTCTCAGTGATGCAAATGGGGTTCACGAGTGGCCAAATCGTTATCGTATATCGTTATATTAAATCGTTATATGGCCAACCAAAGAAATGCTCGGTGCATCTGAAATCACATAGCTTTCATATTTTTGTCAAAACCGGCCTCGTGTTGGGGAAGCGGGGGTAACACCGCCCCCCTAAGCTTTTCGCCAAAATGAGAGAATATGTGTGAAGTCTCTTGGTAGTTATTGTCTTGGTTACAATATTTAAACATTTTCTCACGTGTTTTAGGTACTTATTTTGCATGCTCCTAAAAGGTTTTCATGTATCACGACTTTTAAAAATACCTTGCATATTTGCCGCCTACAAATTGTGTGGGTAACCCCGCCACCGGTGTTGATGTTAACCCAACCCATTCCTACGAAAGCTTTTAATTGTTCAGAGATCGCGTGCGATGAGTTTCCTGTAGGTAAGTGGTAATTTTCGCAAATAATCGGTAATGGACACCTAAATAGGTATAGGTTCATCAGCTGTTTGCCAGGTATATACAACTGGCAAGTGCTTGGTCGGGATGCATGAAAAATAAAGTAAGAAAATCAAATAAGCTGCTTATTCCCGACTTAGCAACATCTACGAACATAATAAAGCGTGTCTTTGGAGTTTCATCACTTATCACGCTAAGAACAGGAAACACCGCAACCTCAATTGGGGTAACACCGCCACGGGGTGGCGGTGTTCCCCAATAAGTGATCACAAGCAAAAATCGCCAGCGGCAAGAATGTACTACACGGTTCAAGCAAACCTATCTTACTGGACAAAGCCGATCAGTTATTTTTCGTTGTAATTAAGTAAATCAAAACGAGTCTCTACTTTAAGACATTCAAAAGTGCTCCCAACTCATCGAATTTTTATAAGAGAATGTGCATTTTTCTTTAAATGCCCACATTGAGCTTCGATTACACTGAAACATCGGAACACAAATCAGAAGACGCTTACCTTCGTGCGGTTAATAGGAAATAACGGATTTTTACACTTCACATTTCATACTTTCGCCGCCAGATGGGGTGGCGGTGTTTCCCACAGTGGCGGTGTTCCCCCCGCTTCCCCTATAATTGTCAGACGTCGTGACATTTTCTATGTCGTAAAATGACGGGTCAGGTGCTTGCAACTTCAGACGCCGCTAGCGTGCGTCCATTTCAAACAAATACAAAAAGGTGCATCAAGGGGAATGTCAGTCCTGGTGTCTGAACTGTGAAAAAGTGGGTCACTCATGCTTAGCCAGGGAGTGCGAGGTGTGGGTGAAGGAGAATGAAATTTGTTGCATCAAAACAACAGGATGTATCATATCCGCAGGCCAGACAACTATGCCACCACGACTCTTGAATGGCCTCTTCAAGTCCCCTGAAGTGCCTTTATTGGCCTAAATGGACCCGTGATTGGCTTATGTGGTCCCTAATCGGGTAGTAGGTATATAATAAGAGGTATTAACCTTACTCTCATATTAGCCAAAAGATATACAATTTCAAAAAGACAAAATACAGTTTTGGGAGCTTTCGGCTTTGCGCCTTTATCAACCGTTATGTATTATTTAGATCATTTTCGTCACAAACTTGCATGGAACAGAAAATTCGAATTGGTACGAACATGCAGAAATCACACACGCACTTCCCAGCTACTCTTTAAAAACGCATCTATGCAAAACTTACAGAGACATAAAAGATTTATCTTGAAGTGCAGAACAAGATAGTCATGTCGAAAACATGAGTCATACGTTCAGCGGAGATAGTATATATCGTGAGTACATCATCAATAATGGGTCCCGACCCCCCGACCAACATTAAAAACATGGAGATAAGCATATATGAGGTAAGTACATGCATGCATGCGATAACAGAAGTGTACAACAGCACAGCCGCACGGCGCACACCCGCGCACACAAGTTTCCACGGTCAGTCAGTTTAGATATAATGACCACTCAGATGATAGGCCAAGACGAGGTTTGCGTGTTAAGAGTGGGTTGAAGTTCGCGAATAAAAATGGATTCCCAAATTTTTCTATCTGGGCCGTCTTTTGACACATGCAGAATCTTGATTGAGACGTTTGAGCAGTCCAGTTGCACAGAGTGTTTCGTTTGGTGAAGGCCAAAAGGGGTGTCTAGTTTGTTGTTTTTTGCATCTCTCATGTGTTCATTATATCTAAGCCTGACAGATCGGCGTGTTTCACCGACATACACAGACTCGCCTTGTGCGCACAGTTGACATTCCATCTGGTACACCACATTCTTTTCATGACATCTCCCATGCAACCCTGCCTCACAGCATGGACACTTCCTGCCACTTCCTGCCATAAGAGACATTCATAATGTCTCTCAAAACTGTGCTAAAAACCATTCAAGATAGTAGGTATATACTTGCAGCAATGTCATGATTAACCCGCGCCCCGTAGGGCTACCGGCGGACCCTACCACCCGTAGGGGGGAGGGCCCTAAGATCTCGGAAATTTACCAGCCGATTTTCAAAATTTAAACGGTGTTCGATAGCCCCACCAGGGAACTACCTTGTGACCAAATTTCATTGACCTAGGTCAAACCGATGACGTCACAGTTCTAGTCAAAGGTCAGATTGTTACCGTTCACAGACATTTCAAGAAAAGTGTTGTGAAATCGAGTAAATTGGTAAGTTATTGAAAACCATCGATGGTAGGGTAACTGTGGGGAAAACGCACCCCTGGGTTAAACGCCTCCCCTAAAAAATCGTATTTCTTATCGACCGATAGGTGTTTTATCCTGTCTTTCAGAACAGTCAGCTGCTTCCCAGTAAACATGCCGACGTCGGCCCAGCGTCGGTTCAACCTCGGCCCGACATCGGCTGGACGTCGGATATGCCCGCATGTTCCGACGTCCAGCCGAAGTCCAGCCGACGTCCAGCCGACGTCGGGCCGAGATCGTTTGCCGAGGTTGACGAGATCGTTCGTCGTTGGACCGACGGGGCCGACGTCGGCATGTTTATTGGGACAACGCGCCAAAAATATCAACCGGCGGCGGGCTTCGAGCCCCCCAGTCGCCGACGTCGGCATGTTTACTGGGACAACACGCCAAAAGCATCAGCTGGCGATGGGATTCGAACCCCGTGTCATTCGAATGCGAGGTTAGTGCGCTAACCACTACACCACGCAACCAGCTAGCGAATTTGGTTTGTTTTGTTGGGTTATGCCCTTTCGGTCTGACAAGACCATTTCAGAGCCGGAAGGATCATAGGATGGAGACATTGGTCTTCTTGGCGAGCACCGTGGGTCCAGTTCATATATGTAGAGTCCCTGGTCCCATTGCTGTTACGTGACACTTATTGGAAAGGGCGACCCCACAATGGATTCATATAGCCACTCTTACACACCTGCACCAACGTTTCCCAAAGTGTCCCTTTGATAAGTGGCACTTTGGCAAATTGACACTTGCCGACTGGCCTTTCTATATGAACTGGGCCCGGCCCTGGTGAGTTGCCGGGGCTGAGCCTGACCAAAGGATAGGCCGAGCACTGAGCAGCCCCCAAGCACTCACCGCACCCGGCTACGGGCGAGCTCGGCTTACGGGCAATCCCAAATGGGATAAAGTTTCCCGTCCAGTCCGGATCAGGGGGTTGCGGCGTGGAGGAAGATTTGAGTTTCCTGAGGATATTTTGAATACAGAAGCTCTTTATGAAACATGAAACATGTATTTTATATTATTTTAACGGTCAAAACAGCGGCCGATGTCGGTCCGACGTCGCCCCGACGTCGGCCCGACGTCGGCTGGACCTCAGCAATTGATCTCGGTCCGACGTCGGCCCGACGTCGGCTGGACCTCGGCTGGACGTCGGAACATGCGGGCATATCCGACATCCAGCCGACGTCGTGCCGAGGTTGGACCGACGTCGGGCCGACGTCGGCATGCTGACGCCGAGTTGCCGACGTCACCCCGACGTCGGCCGACGTCGGGCCGACGTCGGCATGTTTACTGGGTTGTTTACGTAGGTCTCTATTTCCGGTTCTGCGTCTTGAGGAGCAGCGTGGGTAGGTGCTGATGTTGGTTTTGGGTGTTGTTTTTGTTGTTTTTACAGAAGATTCCTAAGATTTTGATGCCCTCTTTATATCACAGAACTTGCTATTGCGCACATCACTCAAAACTGCGTTTTATTGTCATTCTGTTGAATGTATTATGCTGCGGCGTTAGTGGCGCGTTTTTTGTCAATATTTTGTTGACCGGAAATGGAGTGGATGGGGCAAGACGCCTACCCGATGCATGGGGCAAGACGCCCCCAGTTTTCTGAAAGGGGGGCGTTTTGCACGGTGGTGAGAGCTTGGGTGAGAGTGCAGGGTAGCGCCCTGTAGGTCGGGGCCGAAAAGGCCTCTCCCTGTCCTTTTTTGCTGATATATCCTAAACGACTGCGGATATCGTCACCAAACTTTCAGAACTCCTCCGGGCATCCATTTTACACATTGCAACAAAATTTTATCCCAAAGGCTATGATAGGTTGACCACAAATGACGTCAGAATGACGTCAAGTTCTGCCATGTTCATCATTTTCTGTTGATGGATGGGGTGGGGGCGCTTTGCACATGGGTGTGGGCGTATTACTTAGGGTATGGGGCAAAACGCCCTTTTGTAAGGGTATGCGAAAACCTTTTTGGGGGGTTAAATACCACACGCAGGTGTCTTTTCTTGGTCTCAAAGCGTAGTAAAAAGAATGAGCTACATGTTGGTGCCCAAAGGTTTGTTTGAGTGTCAGAAGGTTTCGCGCTTAAGGGGGGCGTTTTTGACCTATTCACCCTACATTGTTCGTCAAACACATACTTCGCTATCTGAGGTCACTGATACCAGGTCAGGTCACAGAGGTCAGGTCACTGGGGGTCACAATATGAAAGTGTCGTGTGATAGGGGAGAGCGGGGCCAGTTGAAACACGGGGTCAGATGAAACATGGCTTTATTTTCAACAGTATGCAACATATGGCGTTGCCGACACCACTGCGCATCCGCGCTCGACCACTTCCTTTGTCAACGGCGTTTGGGCGACAAACGGACGGTAATTTTGATTTGACACTTGTTTTTGTGTTTTTAGGGGCGTTTGGGAGAAATCGTTCTTATGAATATTTTGTGATATCTCATATACCTTTGTTTGCTGAAAGAAGAACTCCTGGCTCCGGACTAACACCTTATTTGGCCCTTCATTCAGCATGATGCCGTCCCTCCAGCTCGTTTGACATGTGCTTTACGGCGTGTGCGAGATGGCGGGAGCGGATGGGTTCAATTGAAACGCTTCTCTGAGGGTCAGTTGAAACAGGGCCACAGGCCGTTTCAATGGACCCCGGTGACCTTTGCAATGGTTATTCTTCAGGGGCTGAAAACATTAAAGGAAATAGTCCACCTTTGAAATGAGCTTTTAAACTGAAATAGTAGTTTAATAGAGCTCAATTTTTGACCCCTTTTTCTCCAGCCTTTTGCTTGAAAGCACACTATAGCCTGAGATATTTCTCATTTTTCTCATCCGCCCATTTTACCATAGTCTATGTACTTTATGTCACCTATTATAAGGAACTTTGCACTTTTAGCTTTCCAACAACCTATTGAATGTAGCATTTGGAAAAGTAAACCGGACAAAATATATCCTTAAGAAAGTGGCCTTAACCCGCGCCCCACTGGGGTCTGTGTATAACACGCCCTACTGGGGGGGGGGGGGCTATTCATAGCCCCCCCTCCTAACTCCGAAACTACTGGGCCGATCGTCAAAATTCAAACGGCGTCTGATAGCCCCGGAAAAACTGTCGAGCGAAACCTAATTTCATTGACCTCGAGGTCACCGATGACGTCACAGGTCAGGTCAAAGTAAAAATTATTAGCACTTTGGCTTGTTCACATTTTGGGCTCTGGCCGCCGTCTTACAAGTCAGATCAGGCTCATTTTTGGTTTCCACACTCGTGAACAGATGCTCTAGATACCTTGAGGGTACCAAACTTGTACTTTGATTTTCAGGTCAGGGTCAGGTCATCACAGGTCACGAAAATATTATATCATGCGTCGGTCACGTGACACATGTTTTATGGTCCATTTAGGCCATAGATTTCGAATTTGATGTCGTCTGTGTCATTCGAGGTCATTTTGAGTCGAATTTAGCTTAGGTCAGGTCACTTTCAGGTCAAAAAAGGTCAAATTTTGAAGTTAAAATTTTCAACAAAAAAGGTGTCTATTGGATGCAGTTTGAGCTCAGGAACACGATGGTCCCATTTATATTGGTGTACGATGTCAAATACGTACTGAAAAAGTGATTTGAAAAATTAATAATTGTGAATTGTTTGCAATAATGCGTATAACTTGGCCATATTTGAAGATATTTAGCTAAAACTTGCTAGAGTTAGTCATAATCATGCGTTCTGTCACATATGTTCCGGTTTTTTCGAAAAGTCAAAAACTTTTTGAAAAAAATATAAAAATATAAATTTTGAATATTATTATATAAAATTTTCGCAATTTTCAAAATTTTGAAAATCCGAGATAGCAGTTTGATAGCGCGGTCAATTCTGAGTCCTTTCATGCAAAGAAATTGGATCTAGCTTAAAAACTGAGCTCTTGGGAGCGATTGCCGTGGTTCAATGTTTTGCGTCGAAATCGGACGAACATGACGTCACTCTGACGTCATTTCCGGCCGACCTATGGTAGCTACGAAGTTCAAATTTTGACACAAGGTGTCAAATTGATGCAGCCGAAGGTACTGAAAGTTTGGCGTTGATACGTCAAGCGGTTTGGAAGTTATTGCAGAAAAACGGGAGGGGGGGCTATAAATAGCCCCCCCCCAGTGGGGCGCGGGTTAAAGAGGAAAACATCCCATTCAGGGCTGGGAAATCTCTCATACTTTCATACTCCAGTAGGTAGCAGATATCGCTTTATTGTTCCATCAATTGTAGCAAAATGAACATTTCTCTCTTCCGTACATCATAAAGAAAAATACAATAAAAACATCAAAATTCGCACATTTTCAAAATAGAGGTACTACCAGCCAGTGATCTCGTCGGCGAATAAGAGCAAAACATCTCTGTAAGACTAACACAAGTTCAAAACGTCAGCTTTGTGCTCCATTTTATGACGAATCTGGCGGCTCTTTGTAGCAGTTTCAATTGTAGCATCACTAATTCTTCATACTCTGAGTCGTGTAACAAAAGGTATCTGCTACGCCTTTTTATGCGCTATCTTTTTTATGAATATTGCAAAAAGGAGTTTCATTATTTGTGAAATATTCAAATTACATATTTACGAAACAAAACAAATTGTTTTTAAAGGGGCATTGTTCAATGATCAATAAAAATACGAAAAGAATCAACTCATTCTGCCCATGGCATCTCTAAAAAGCCATCTTTTATGATACAGTGCCCTGTAACGTCTTTTATCCTTTTTGATGACGTCATATACAATTTTATTCAGTTTTTAATGTATAATATTGTTAAAATCATACTTATTTGAACCAAATTAGAGTTTGAAAGAACTAATGAACATTTTTTGTAAGTTTTATTGAGAAATTGTGTCAAAAATATGCAAATTACGTCATTGCTGCTTGTGTATTTTGTTGATGCATTGTTTCTGGCGCATTAGAGACAATTCTAGTTGTCGTTTCGCGTGGATAGTTCAGTTGAGTTTGATGAGTGTTTCTGGGTGTTTTTGAATTATTTCAGCTATTTTAGCTTTTATTTTGCCTCTATTTTGGGGAAGTGGGATATTCCAGGCCTAATTTCAAGTGTTGCAATGACAACTGTCCCTAAAGCGGCGTGCAGTACACAGTTAAAGAGCAAGGTAGCCGCCCAGCACGCAAAGCAAGATGTGTGAAGATATAGGGAGATACCTAAGATCGATTGGCGCAGAAGGTGAGATCTGATTTAAATATTGATCAAGTAACGCCCAGAAAAGAATTTTTTATTTACTTTTTTACATGTTCAATTAATTATTGTATTAACGCTAAACCTTGATTGGTGGCAACTGGCAACTTTTGTACAGCGGGCTCGGCATGCACAATGATTGTAAATTGTTGACCAGACTGAGCAGCCAAATCAACCTGATTTCTTTCAAATACTTTCTGCCTGAGTAGGCTGATACAATCTGAATCCTGAAGTTGCTGGAATGCTGATAGGAAAATTCTAGGGATCACTGGAGCTCTCTGGTGCTCTCAGGTGGTGCTGGAACTTGCCCTGAGAAAGCCCTACAGCACCTTATTTTGATATTTGTATGCTTTTTCTAAACCTGAGTAGTGAGTACCTACAAAGAGTAAAAAATAAGAAAAAGGACATTCACAGGGGACATAAGCAAGACACTATCTGTTTTTGTTTGTGCAACCAACTAAATAAAAACATTCAAAGCTCAATTTGAGAATAGATAGAAAATGAAAGTGGAAAGCTCTGTCCAGAATTTTGATTACTTGTAAAATCATTTTCTCTAGCAGAAATGATGTGAGGAACATTTGTGGCAATGTAGCTAATAAAGAGTTTCTTGTATTATCTGGTATGTAGCAGATTCAGCATTTTTCCCAGCCCTGATCCCATTGTTAAAGGATATATGGTGCAATTGACCCCATGGGCTGGTTCAATTGACCCTCGCATCGGGGTCATTTGAAACGGGCGTAGAGCTGCAATAGGCGAAAACGTAAAGTTGACCTTTTGAGGTCACCGAGGTCACATGAGGTCACCATATTCGAAACGGCTGATGAAATCGCATACGCTGAATCGACTGGTGGTGTTTTCGTCACGATCGGCCCAGTAGTTCCTGAGTTATAGAATGGCTGCAATAGGCGAAAACGTAAAGTTGACCGTTTGAGGTCACCGAGGTCACATGAGGTCACCATATTCAAAACGGCTGTTGAAATCGCATACGCTGATTCGACTGGTGGTGTTTTCGTCGCGATCGGCCCAGTAGTTCCTGAGTTATAGAATGGCTGCCACAGGCCACATTGGTCATGTGACCTCCCAAGGTCACCGAGGTCACCTGGGGTCACCATATTCGAAACGGCTGATGAAATCGCATACGCTGAATCGACTGGTGGTGTTTTCGTCACGATCGGCCCAATAGTTCCTGAGTTATAGAATGGCTGCAATAGTCGAGAACGTAAAGTTGACCTTTTGAGGTCACCGAGGTCACCTGAGGTCACCATATTCGAAACGGCTGATGAAACCGCATACGCTGAATCGACTGGTGGTGTTTTCGTCACGATCGGCCTAGTAGTTCCTGAGTTATAGAATGGCTGCAATAGGCGAAAACGTAAAGTTGACCTTTCGAGGTCACCGAGGTCACCTGAGGTCACCATATTCGAATCGGCTGATGAAATTGCATACGTTGAATCGACTGGTGGTGTTTTCGTCACGATCGGTCCAGTAGTTCCTGAGTTATAGAATGGCTGCAAGGGTGGCGGTCGAATAGTGTTGTCCAAAAAGAGCGCTAGCAGCGCGCCACTCGACGCCGCAATTGTCAAAAGCGGCGTGTTAGTATGCTTTATTATGAATGATGCAAGGAATGATGTGTGTAAAAGTGAGTTTTATGTTGGAATAATTAATAATAATGGAGGAATTGGTTGGAATAAAATAAGTTATTTTTATTCTATTGGTTGAAGTTTTTATTCAAAAGATTTCGGTCTATAGCATTGATATTTACTGAAAATACCTTCGTTTGAATAAATTGCAGATATTTGGCAACTGAAGTGTTAGGTAGCCCAAATTGAAATGATACGTAAAAAGGTAAGAGACACCCTGATTATCATTTGAGGAACGAAAATATATGAATTTCCCTTATAAGACTCGCTCAATATGCTATTCCGCGGTTTATGCCCCGAGGGTGTCCGAGGGTTTCCGTTAGTTTGTTGTTGGAGTCCGCTCGCCGGCGAGCCGACGTCACCACCTGTGACGTCGGCTTGCGAAATGAGTCATACCCTGCACACAAAGTAGCCGGCTGCCGAACAGCGCCCTGAGAAAATCATATGCACTGTGAGAAAATTGAATGTTGATTTTTAAACATGTGATATCTTCCTGATAATTTCTATATCAATATGCAGTGGTGGATCCAGGGGGGCAAAATGGGCATTTGCCCCCCCCCCCAAACGGCATAATTTTAGCATTACGCCTATGGACGAGGCATGGAAAGAATCGATAAATTGTTATGGTTTGCCCCTCAAAAAACTCTGAGCTGGATAGCCTCTGTCAATATGTACATTTTTGGACGAAATTAGAACAGTGGTGACGTCATGCTGTCAAACTTGTATTACAATGTAACATATAAACTATGGACGGAACCGCTTACTTGAATATAACCTCGGCAACAGCGAAAAACAAATTTTCCCCCAAATTTGTTGACACTGTCCCATTGTACCGACATTGGGTGCCTGCTGCCTCCAGTGACGTCATCATCATAGTATGTTAATTTTTTCAATGAACAATTTCTGGGTAGGTACTTATTGTGCACAATTTAAAATCAAATATTCTTTTCAGTAAGAAATTATTGGCCAGGCGCTGAAGCTGCCAAGTGCCAAAACTCTGTGAGAGCTCAGAGCTTCGATAATGAACTTGGAGCCAGCACCTTTTGAAAAAAACTGTAGTGGCTGCATGCTTCTGTTAGATGTGTTGTTACACAAATCGTGTATACTGCTAAATGCTAATTAGAAATGACAGGTATGCTCTTTTATGTGTTTTTAGGTTGTTGAGTTTTTAGGTTGGTATGTAACGTTAATGTTATATGCCGTACAACTGATTAATTAGTTCAGACATAATTCTTGAGAAGTCGGCTATGACCGTGGAGCTCAAGCTGTAGCTATGGGCAAATACAAGCTATGAGTCTGTGAAATAGAAGGTAAACAAATTTGATGAAATTGATCGTCTGTGAATTCTTGTGAAATCAATGTGCGCCAACCAGTTTTCTCAGTAATTCAGCTAGCAATTTTTGTGCTGTGTTCAAAAAGACGTTTACAGTGAAGGGCAAACTTAAAATAAACGAACTATATCTAATTTGTTTTGTTTTGGGTGTTCTTATTGACACAGCCTTGGATATCTGTATTGGAGACTGGAGTAGGTATTTTTTCCTCATTATGGTAGGCATGATCCCTGACTAAAATGACTTTGGTTTGGATGTTTTGTGTGGCTGTTTGAACTTTTAAAAGGCATATGTTCTGTGTTGATCTCATTACCTTTGTTTTGCTCATTCAAATGGTAGTTCTACCCAGTACCCTTACATGCCAAAATTTGTGCCTTTGCAGCTACAATGATTTCAGACATCAGAGAAGCTCCTGGTCAACATCATTACACTAGTACAGATGCAAGAGTTTTTGAATCAGTGTATGGACTTTCATTGGAAAAGATGGATGATGTTTGTAAATACATGATGCTGAATCCAAGAAGATATAGAGAGAATATTCAAGTACCTACTATTCTGACTCCTCCATACATCAAAACAAGAGAAGAAAAGATGGTGCAAGCTTTCTTTGAAAGCTGTCCGTTCAAGGCTGGCATCAGTGGCATTGCAGGTCAGGTTAAAGTGCTAACATTGATTTAATACTAGGCACCTACTTACCACCTATCCCTGACAATGTAGAAGGTTATTGTCACTCATTTCAACATTGTTTTGAACTCAGGTTAAGATTAAACCTTTACCTATCTAATTGGGTATAAGGGTGTGTCATTTCAATATTTTTCCTCCAATGCTTTTCTACAGTACTTTCAATACTTTTTGTGTTAGGGACCTTGACTTTTTCTCTCAGATCAAGCGCTCCCACTGATTTGTCTTTTGCTTATGAGGGTGTGTATCATTATGCTACATCGCCAACGTCTCACGATTCGTTGCATATGTCTTTTCACGGCAAACATAGAACGAAACATACCCCGCGTTCGATGTCTCTAGGACGACGAAGATTCTACGTCGCCCGGCCAATCACGTTCCATAACATTAACCTCTATAGTAACCTTATAGAGGGCTTTTATTAATGTCAGTGGTCCATAACCGCAGCCGGGCCCCCGCTGACCTTGAACGGGATGGCCGGACGGCGTAGAATCTTCGTCGTCTAAGAGACATCGAACGTGGGGAAAATCAGAGGCCGGTTTTACCCGTTTTACCAACAGAAAAAAGTCGCCTGCTGGATTTTCCTCAACCCGCGCCCCACTGGGGTCTGTATAACAGGCCTCCTGGGGGGGGGGGGGGGGGGCTATTCATACCACCCTCCCAACTCCGAAACTACTGGGCCGATCGTCAAAATTCAAACTGCGTCTAATAGCCCCGGAAAAACTGTCTGGCGCAACCTACTTTCATTGACCTTGAGGTCACTGATGACGTCACAGGTCAGGTCAAATAAAAATTATCGTTGTTTGGCTTGTTCACAATTTGGGCTCTGGCCGCCGTCTTACAAGTCAGATCAGGCTCATTTTTGGTTTACACGCTCGTGAACAGCTGCTTTAGATACCCTGAGGGTACCAAACTTGGGGGAGACTAAATGCTTACTTCGAAATCCAAGCTGCGTTGCGGCATTGGCGGTTATGTGCGGCGTGTATGCCGCATGATTAGTAAGCGGCGACCACTAAATTAAAAACTCAATAGCTTTGACCTGTTTTCAATGGATAACACTGCATACCAAAAATGACCATCGCTCTCGTCATTACGGAGCGAGCGAAGCGAGCGTAGTCTTTCCTTAGATTAACGGAAATTTCTGAGTATGAGCGGCCGGCCGGCCGTGGTCACGCTTTTGCGAGGCTTATATCTCAGCAACCACTTGACCGATTTACATGCGGTAATTTTTGTAGGGTAGCTTCATTCCTTCTACCAAGTATTGGACTATTCCCGATGCATGTGGGTGACCCCTTATGCACGTGCCACGTGCAAAACGAAGAGGTGTCACTTTTGCAATTGTTGCAATATCTCGGTAACTACTTGGCCGATTGCGCTGAAAGTTGGCATGTAGGTAGGCACCCACTATGCAATGCATATCCATGTGCCAGAGTTGGGGTGCTGCTGCACGTGCGCACGTGCAGGGGTCGATTCCAGATCTCGAGAACGGCTGGACCGATTGCGCTCAAATTTGGTACACGGTTACGGAGCAGTTAGTAGGGTGCCGTGCAAAAGTCAGTTGGGACCCATTTTGCACGTGCGCACGTGCAGGGTGCCGCTTCCAGATCTCGAGAACGGCTGAGCCGATTGTGCTCAAATTCGGCACATCGCTAGAGACCGGTTAGTAGGGTGCCGTGCACAAGTCAGTTGGAGGTACCCCCTCGAAATTTTGCACGTGCAAGGGTCACCCTCTCGCCCGCTCCGTTAGTCGCCCCAAAAGGCGTTATACTGGTAGGATATTTAGATTTAAATAACTAACTTATCTACATCATCGTTTTGAGCCAAATTAATACTTTCAACTTGACCCTCGCCCGTATTGGTGTTTTTCCAGCCGCGAACGTATAAGGTATAACCCCTTGCCGTTTCGCTCCTGATCAAGCTAGAGCTTCGCGGAAAAACGAGCGTGTTGCCCGTGACGAGAGGAAGCCGATGATACCCAATTTTAAGGTCCTAGGTCATCGGTTGACCTTCCAGGTCAGGTCAGGGAAAATTGGGACCTGTTAGAACGTCGTAGTGTGGCTGCTATGGGTTTTTTTCGGGGTGCTGATCACGAATATCATGCTAGTTTTGATCACAGATGTTTTCATTCATTTAGGCCTGGTCGGGTCAGGTCAGGTCAGGTCAACCAGTAGAGGTCCTGCCGGGTATTTGTAGTAGGTGTCAACCGCCTCTGACAGCCTCGTAACATGTTACGAAGGCACCAGAACTACTTTGTAAACGTTCATGTGGCTGCTAAATTCGAATTCAGTTCGAAAAACTGGCCTAGAAACATGTCAAACTCGAAAAAGTGAACCGAGGTCACCAAAGGTCAGTGACCTGACCTGACCTTCAGGTGACCTTGACACCCACCCTAATGCATGGGGCAACATCATTACGGAGCGAGCGAAGCGAGCGTAGTCTTTCCTTAGATTAACGGAAATTTCTGAGTATGAGCGGCCGGCCGGCCGGCCGGCCGGCCGGCCGTGGTCACGCTTTTGCGAGGCTTATATCTCAGCAACCACTTGACCGATTTACACGGGGTAATTTTTGTAGGGTAGCTTCATTCCTTCTTCCAAGTATTGGACTATTCCCGATGCATGTGGGTTACCCCTTATGCACGTGCCACGTGCAAAACGAAGAGGTGTCAGTTTTGTAATTGTTGCAATATCTCGGTAATTACTTGGCCGATTGCGCTGAAAGTTGGCATGTAGGTAGGCACCCACTAGGCACTGCATATACATGTGCCAGAAATGGGGTGCTGCTGCACGTGCGCACGTGCAGGGGTCGTTTCCAGATCTCGAGAACGGCTGGACCGATTGCGCTCAAATTTGGTACACGGTTAGGGACCGGTTAGTAGGGTGCCGTGCACAAGTCAGTTGGGACCCATTTTGCACGTGCGCACGTGCAGGGTGCCGCTTCCAGATCTCGAGAACGGCTGGGCCGATTGTGCCCAAATTTGGCACATCGCTAGAGACCAGTTAGTAGGGTGCCGTGCACAAGTCAGTTGGAGGTACCCCCTCGCAATTTCGCACGTGCAAGGCCCACCCTCTCGCTCGCTCCGTTAGTCGCCCCAAAAGGCGTTATACTGGTATCACATGTTTGAACGCTTGAAACTACGAAAAGACTGCAAACGCGCTGCTAATGCGAGCCGACATACGCTGAATCGCGGTTCCGGCCAAACATGGTCTCGAAAAGTAGGTCACAGGTCAAAGGTTATTTGCGTCAGGGTCATGAAATTTTCAGGGTAGGTGTAAAATTGATCAACGCGAGGGTACTAAAAGTAACGTCGTGATCGGCCGCTTTTTACGCGAGTTATTCGCGAAAAACCGAGGGGAGTCCGTTCGACCCCCCCCCTTAAAGGGCGAGGGTTAACTGACAGTCAGAACTCCGAACAAGTTCGGTCTTGTTTGTGAATTTGTCGGAGCATTACCTAAATCTAGTAGAGATGATGGAGGGAAACTAGGCTTTTAAGGAAGGAAGGGGGTCGGTGACGGTCAGGGGCACTACAAGCAGAGCAGTCATAAGCTGGTGACAGGGCTGACATACCATGTTTTGATAGCATGACTGAAACAGACTTTTTGGGTAGCCAGGAAATCGCATGCGAGAGCCTATTGAAATTCTTACATCGGCCTTTATATGCACCAGTCGTATACAGGTGCGGGATTTGGCATACGATTTCCAGACAATCGAAAGACTGTTTGGAGCCAACGAAGGAAGGAATGAGTGAGTACTAAGTTGAAAGCATTAATTTGGTTCAAAATGATGATGCAGATAACTTAGTTATTTAAATCTAAATATCTTACGACGAGAGCGATTGGCATTTTTGGTATGCAGTGTTATTCATTGAAAACAGGTTGGAGCGTTTAAGTCTTTAATTTAGTGGTCGCCGCCTACTAATCATGCGGCATACACGCCGCACATAACCGCCAATGCCGCAACACAGCTTAGATTTCGAAGTAAGCATTTAGTCTCACCCCCAAACTTGTACTTTGATTTTCAAGGAAGCGCCCCCTGCACGTGCGCACGTGCAGTAGCACCTTAACCGCAACACATGGGATTGTATTGCCTGGTGGGTGCCACCTGTATGCCAAGTTTCAGCGAAATCGCCCCAGTAATTACCGAGTTATTGAAATGGGAACAAATTTGGCACCTCTTCTTTTTGCATTTTGCACGTGCAGTGGGGGTAGACAATCGCCCAAGCGGCTGCTGAGATATGAGCCTCTCAAAACCACTGCTTTTGCAAAACAGCTTGAACACCCTTGACTTTTCACGTGGCACGTGCCACGACGGTCATTGAGACGTATCAAAAGTAGTTAATTACGGGGTGGAAGGGATGGGGCTACCCAGCAAAAAAGACCGCAGGCCAATCGGTCTAGCGGTTGCTGAGATATAAGCCTCTCAAAAGCGTTACAGGCCGGGCGTGGCCGGGCCGCTCATACTGATATTTTTTCGTTATATTGAAAAGAATCACTTCGCTCGCTGCGCTCGCTCGCTCGTAATCATGTGACGTCATTGAAGGTCACCAAATATTTTTTTTTTGCTTATAACTCCTTACAGGTTCGAGATACAGATGCGCGGATGGGCTCATTGTGCTCAGCTCGTCAAGGCGCATCGAATGATATATGATGACCTTAGGTCACGTGACCTAAGATCAACTTTTGACTCTGACCTTTTGAGGTCAACATACATATGTTTCGATGCGGATCGACGAGAGGATCGCGATGGTGTTATTAGTTTGTTCCTAGCTGAGATACTGTTAAACTTATTCGAGAAAAATTCATATATATGTAGTGCGCTATTTCGACTTCCTTTTTACCCCTGTGACGTCATCTTTGACCTGACCTGAAAATGACCTCAGTAAAAATTGTAGACCTATCCGTGTGTACCCTGTGCCGTTTACCGCTTGTCGCTATATCGCTTTGTTCTCGAGATCTCGCTGTCGCACCCGCTCGTAATAATGGACAAGTCAAATAATGACCTGACCTGAGGTCAACGCAGGGCGATAGCCACTTTTATTATCGCATATAAATGACAAGTGATAAGGCTTTAATAGTCAACAGACGAAATTGCAACTTTCAGTGGGGAAACTGTCAAGGTCACTCTTCGAACAATAGGTCAAAAGGTCACGTGATCAAAATTTTAAAATTGAACATCCGAGCTAGCCAAAATGTTCGTTTGTTGATTGAGATTTGAACCATATACAGTTGTCAGTTTTTATCATAGAAAACCAATAGTTTCTGAGTTATAAGCTGCCAAACATAGGGTTGCAGCGTGACCTCCAGGAATTGCCCGAGGCTATATATCGGAAACCGTTGTTCGAAGAAAAAAAAATCTTGCCACAGTTGGTTTTCCCGCCCATCACAACCCCTTGGACCAGTTTTAAACGAAAAATAAAATACGTGGGTGCAGATTTAGGTTTTTATTTGTCGATCTGTCGTGGAACGCCCCCTAGGAGTATGCGTGTTAGTTAGGAAGTTATAAATTGAGCAGATGAAGTAGGAGACAGATACTTTTTAGATGCTTGTTTCCTAGAAATACTGTCACTGCTGTCTCATTTTTTACTCTCTTTGTTTTTTCTCTCCAGGGTTTGGCCTAGGTGGAGCTCTGGGTCTCTTCACATCCAGTGTGAACCCATCAATAACTGGAGCTGAATTGAAGAGTCAGACTGCAAGAGAGGTATCCAGTATCCTGGAATAGTTTGGAGCTAATGCATTAGATCAATTATGGATTAAAGAATGTCAGGTCAAAATGGCGGTTCTGCATGTTAGCGCACATTTTCCATGCGTTCCCAGACTTTCTTGTGATTAGAAACGTGCCAGCATGTGAAATTATGCTTGCCCCATCAGACTGGTGTTTGATTCATCTGTGATTGAATCGATTGGATTGAATCAAACAAAATTTGTTGAATCAAAAAGGTTTGATTCACCGTCAGGATTGTTTGATTCACAAGCCCTGATTGAATCAAACGCATTGGGAATCAGGGTTGATTGAATCAAAAAAATTAATGATTCATGAACTTAAAAAAAATTAAAGTGAGCGAACATAGTTCATTATCAACAAATATTAACACTTGTTCAATTACATGACAACAAAACGAACACAACAAATACAATACTATCCCTGATATTTTGTATATTTTATTTTTTAATTGAATCAAAAAAGAATCATTCAAAAAAAAAAATTGGCTGAATCAAACGCGAATCATTCTTTTATTGTTTTTTGATTCTCTGAATCAAAAGGAATCGATTCACCAATTTTTTTAAGGAATGAAACGGTGATTGAATCAAACAAAAATCAAATGAATCAATGATTGAATCGATCCAAAAAAGGTGAATCAAAAACCAGTCTGTGCTCCATATGTTATGATGGATATCAATGTCACTTTAAGGCAGGGCTGCGGAGTCGATGGATTTTCGGCGACTCCGACTCCGACTCCGGCTTTCAAAAACCAGCTCGGACTCCGACTCCGACTCCGGGCAGAATTGTCGACTCCGACCGACTCCAACTCCGACTCCGCAGACCTAGCAGGGCTGCAGAGTCGACAGATTTTCGGTGACTCCGACTCCGACTCCGGCTCGGGTTTCTAAAATCGACTCCGACTCCAACTCCGACTCCGGTCACAACTGTCGACTCCGACCGACTCCGACTCCGACTCCGACTCCGACTCCGCAGCCCTGCTTTAACCCGCGCCCTGCTGGGGGTCCTGGATTTCCACGCCCTGCTGGGGGGGGGGGTGTTTGAACACCCCCCCTTGTAACTCGGCTCCTGGGCCACGTAGCGATACGCGGAAGGCGGCGTTCGAAAGAGCGTAAAAAATAATGACGAAATCACTTCGGTCAATTTTTTGGTCAGGTCAAAGGTCAGGTCACCAGAGGTCATTGAAGGCAAAATTTCGCCGATTTCCAGGTCGAATGTCGAAAATTTCCAAGAAGCCAACGCATAACTCGGGAACCAATAGAGCTACAGCGCCGCGGAAAAGCGCATTCGATAGCCCTATTAACGCCCTTTCTGAGTAATTCTCTCAGATTTGACCTAACGTCAACGGTTTTGCCTGCAGGGGGCAAAAACTGCAAAAATAACCGATTTTTTCGAAAACAGTTTTTCTGCAATTACTTTTGACCCAAGCCTTGTACGAGCTTACTTTTACCGGCATCGTGTTCCTCTCGTCAAGACGCATCGAATAAACTATAACTTGACCTTGAAAGGTCAACTTGAAAATTTGACCTCAGGTCAAGGTCATGACCTGACCGGAAAGGGTCATGTTGCATATCAGTCGATCCGTATCGTCGAGCTGAACACATCTAAGTCGTTTTCATCGCTCTAGCATGCCTCTATCAAAAGTTATTTGCGAAAAACTGTTAGATACCATTCGTGACCTAAGATGACCTCAGGGCATAAACAAGGGTCACGGACACCATTTTCAAGTTCAGTGTGTCTAAACCACTTGTAATTCGGTGTTTGGGAGTGTTTATAATGTCAATCATCCAAAAGAGGCGCATTTCAATTTTCTCCCATTGACTTATAATGGGGAGGTCGCAAAATTGACCTGACCTTAGGTCATCGATATCAAAATTCTGAGATATACATTTTGTACATGCTATTGCTCTTAGCTATCGCTGAAAGTTTCAAAGCGATCGGTCACTCGGTGTAGCTATGACAGACATTGAAATTTTTTATGAGGTGAGGTCACTTCAAGTGACCTGGTGACCTGACCTTGAATGACCTTGGTCTGAAATTTTCACAACATGTGTAGAATTGATGTATGATAAGGTGTACCAAAAACGGCGGCGCTCCGCGCCGCCGTTTTTGAGATATTCGCGAAAAACCACAAGGGGGGGTGTTCAAACACCCCCCCCCCAGCAGGGCGCGGGTTAAGGTCAGGTCAATGTAGTTGACCATAGCTAACCTCAGTCAACTTTTTCTAGTTTAACAACTTTTTAGGGTAGGTATGTTTTGGAGCTACCTGATTTTAAATTTCGCACTCATTTGAACGTCTGGAAAAACTAGTTTGGGGCGCCAATGCAAAATGCTGCGTAGTGAAAATACAGATTTACCTACTATGGGTACTAAGCTGGCGGGATGCATGATATTTGACCGACTCGACTCACCTGACCGGACCAGACGAGATAGCCGTTGGCAGTTTCCAAAATGTTGAAATAGTGAACATTTTACCTTTGGTGACCTATGGTGACCTGACCTTTGACCTGACCCAAAAAATGACCGAAGTATTTTCGTCCTTATTTTGGGCGTTCTTTCGATTGCCGCTTACCGCGTGTCCCTACGTGGCCCAGGAGCCGAGTTAGAAGGGGGGGGGGGGTGTTCAGACACCCCCCCCCCCGGCCCGGCGCGGAATCTCAGAGCACCGGCCCGGCGCGGGTTAAGATTAGGTATCCTCGGATTCCTGTCGTCACGGACAAAACGCCCGTTTTTGCTGCGAAATTCCAGCGCGATCAGGGGTCGATCGATTGGATGGTGGTGGGTTTGGGAGGGGGGGGGGGGTGGACGGTCCAACGCTGGGCTGCGGAGTCGATGGATTTTCGTCGACTCCGACTCCGTCTCCGGGGTCTAAAATCGACACTGACTTCGATTCCGTCTCCGGTCAGAAATGTCGACTCCGACTTACTCCGACTCCGCAGCCCTGGTCCAACTGGCCCCCTCCCCCTCTCCCCCATCCGGTAATGGCAGGGGTCGACAGCCTACGTCCCGCGGGCCGAATCCGGCCCACGAACCATCGGACATCCGGCCCGCGGCCGGTATCAGCAATCAACATCGTGTTCTGGCCCACGGTTCTCTAAAAAATAAACTTTCTCCGTACCAAAGTGACTACATATAAGTGTGTGTTGGCACAATATTTCTTCCTACACACATTTCATATGCCTAGAAACAGAATGATAATATAGAGGCGAGCTGGTATATGATCACATTATAAAATAGATGCAAACATTCCTTCTATTTTTAAACTCGCCTCTTCCTTCGTCAGAGTCCGTCTTAACCCTATAATTAGTGGCAGGCTCCTGGCTACCCCTATTAGTGGCAGGGGGGGGGGCTGTTTACGACCCCCCTTGATATCTCGAGATCTAACCGGCCGATTTTCAAAATTCAAACGGCATTCGATTTCGCTCAACGTGATCTACATTTCTAAAAAATAAAAATTAAAAAATGTCAATAGGGGGGTAGAGGGGGGTAAAAACGGGCAAATTGCAGATACATTTTAGACTGTTTATCACGGCCAGGTTTCTGAACCAATCTTAACGCAACTTTTGCCGATCGATAGAGAATGAACCAGGAATTCACATGGATCCTAAAAATATGCATTTTCAAAAATCATAGGCGGATACAGATCATTGAGATTGGGGGTACACAAAAAGTATAGTAAATAAGGTTTTTGTTGGTACTGTTTCTAAAAAGGGTGGTAATGGTCTTATTATGTTACAATTTTCTTATGAGAGAACGACTACAATTGTATTGGTCATCCATAGGCGGTGTCAGGGCACCTATGTTGGGAGGTAAAACATAACCCCCTTTTTGGACGCCTGGATCCGCCTATTATAGCAAAAACGTGTCAAAAGAGGATGCACAATAACTGTATATGTTATCACATGATACCTTTCATTCACTGTTCGTAAAACTGGTGCAGCATCGTGATCTTCGCCCAAATGACTCGCTTCACGAATAGGACCCCCCAATTCCCAGTGCTCTGGAGCCGCCCCTGGTAAAGTTATGAACTTGCGGACTGCCGACTGCTTCCAAATCTCATATCCGGCGCGCACCCAAAAAAAAGGTAACCGACCCTTGGTTAATGGCAAAAACGCCGATAGGGCCGAGTGTTAAAAATGGAGGTTTTGTTCTCTCTTTATAAGTGCATCCATCGTTCACATACCGGGTGGCCCAGAAAAAACGTTCCCAATTTTAAATGAACATTTCTCAGAAAGTGATAAAGATACAACATTGAAACTTCCAATAGTCAATGTGACATATATTTTCAGTGAATGGTATGATTTTCATGTTATTCGGTCAATTACTTTTTAAACGGTTCTTGTTTCTAGCATGCCATGTAAAAATCACTTTTTTGCTCTGATGTTTACCAAAAATGTGAGTGAACGGGCCACTTCCATCTCGGCACCACGGCCTACAGCCATGACTGCTACTGGCAACTAGTCTCATTGGTGGTTAAGGCCTCAGGGTGACACATTCCCTCTAGCTTTTTTCCTTATTCGGTCGATTTACTATTTGATCTTCTTGAAGGGAGGGCGATCAGCAGTAACCCATGCACCGTGCCACTCGGCTTCGCCTCGAAACAGGACTTGTGTTGATTGTTGAAACGAATGGCATCCATTAACACGACTTTGGCTTAGTATTTGAATATTTGGCACATAAGTGTGACAAATTAAAATATCTAAAATAGCAACACGCGCGCTGGTATCATTCACGTTGTTCTATTTTTTGTATTTTTCTAACATGGTACGTCTAAGCCAATCATTACTTCCGTTCAACAACGGCAAAAAAAGCAAAAACGTCTTACTTAATTCAACATAAGATTGCTGGCTTGAAAATGATGGTACAGTGTTATAATTTGGCATACCAATGCGCAAAGAAGTGACGCAAACCTGATGAAAATTTTGGCTCGTTATGTGCACTCGAATTTGAGATATAGGCCTCCAAAGTTCGGAACGTTTTTTTTGGGCCACCCGGTATATACGTAATGTCTGCATTATACAGTTTCTCAGTGGCTGCTCCATTTGAGACTAGTGCAATCATTTAATGATTTTGATCAGATGTGCATGAATGCGAGTGATAGAAATATGATTCAATGGATCTCAAAGAATCGACAAAGTTTTCTGATCCTATTGGGTCCCATGTGGAAAACATGTTATGGATGTATGATTTCATAGAATCTGACTACATACCATGTATGGGGATCTGTGATTCGAGTGTATCCCAACACACATAACTTGTGAAGCCATGTTTTCAGGTTGTTCTTTGTCCGTAAGTGCCACAAAATTATGAATAACGATGTGCGATCACATAAGGTCCCTAGAACGGCACTATTGCGAATTAATAGTTCCTTGAGGACTTCTGTCGACGAAAATTAAGTAACAATCCATGATCTCATCGGATCTCTTGACAAAAATAGATCTCAATATATGATGCTAAACAGATATCACGACAAAAGAGAGAACTGGATCTTTGATCACACTAGATCTGATGTGAATATGCGAGGGATCAGATCCCAGATCCATTTTCACGGTTCTGTCCACATGGCTGATTTAGAGTTAACCTGTCTTGTCGGTCCCCCTATTCATTCAGTGCAGCATATTTTTGAATTATGGCTTATGCGTTATTCACTGGCACTGTTACCATGGAGCTCGTGTGCGCACTGTACAGTGTACAATGTGCCTGGTGAATGGTGATATAGCTGAATCGCTGCCACCAGGTTCTGGTAGAAATGCGAACAGCCATGCTGCAGTATGCCAAGAACTTTGGCATGATCGGTCTCATGTTTGCTGGTGTGGAGTGTTGTATAGAATCGGTGAGTATGGTTATTGTGACTGCACAGTGCACAGTATGGTGGCATGTGTACTGTGAGTGTGTTGGTTGTTTTAAAGGGATTGCCAGGGTTTGACGAACTGAAAGGCATGGGCCTGTTTCCGCTATTGTTGGATTGCTCAAGCACTGCTGATTCTAATGATATGTAATAAAAACTTCTATAGTTCGTTTTTTTTTAGTTCGACCCTCACTGTAATCGTCTTTTTGAACACAGCACGGGAATTGCTAGCGTCGGCGCACATCGATGTCACAGACGATTAACTTTATTCAAAATTATTTCTTCCTAGCTTCTATTTCCCAGACTCGTAGCTTGTATTTGCCTATATATACAACCCCACAGGGATAGACAACTTGTCAGGGGTGGTAACTGAACTAATTCATAAATCGCATTTCGTTTACAGAAAGGTAGTATCATTGGCGTTCAAAACTTGTTTTGGAAAATATCATTCATATCTCCAATACAATGTGCGCTAACCAGTTTTTAAGCAATTCAGGGAGCAATTCTCGCGCTATGTTCAAAAAGATATTTACAGTGAGGGTCGAACTAAAGTAAAATATAGTTGTCTGTAGTATTTTATTTTAAGTTCGACCCTCACTGTAAAAGTGTCTTTGAACACAGCACGAGAATTGCTAGCTGAATTACTGAGAAAAAGTGGTTGGCGCATATTGAATTTCACTGACGATCAACTTTATCAAAATTATGTTTTCCTGGCTCCTAGTTCCCAGACTGTCTGCCCGTATTTGCCCATATTTACAACCCCACAGGGGCCACAGGGATAGACGATTTGTCAGGAATGATAACTGAACTGAATAAATCGCACCGCGTTTAACATAACGGTACATCATCGGTGCTCAAATTTTGGAAAATATTAACATCTGCAATACAATGGCTACGTTTCCATGACACAAGTTAAGCCGATTTTGCAAAATGGATTTGCTCCATCATAATATTAAGGCAGCATTTAAAAATGTAAATATAGGATTAGGTGCTAGCTAAAACCACGCTAAAACCATATCTACGCTCGTTTTTTTGCATAAGGTGAATAGTACCTATCCGAGAAAAACGCACGTGACATTTCTCTAAATCGATTTAGACATGTCATGGAAACGTAGTGATTGTGCGGCTGACCAGTTTTCTCTGTACCTAATTCAGGCAGTAATTCTCGTGCTGTGTTAAAAAAAGATGCTTACAGTGTGGGTCAAACTTAAAACAAACCAACTATAGGTTGTTTAAGTACCGTAAAGTGGGGCTATTTGAGACAGTATTGCAGTGGTTTAGTGAAATCGCTGTGCCATGAAAACCGTTTGATTTTTTTCATTTTTTGCTCAGGCTGATGTGGAATTGAACGATGAATGCCATTGGTAACGTTTTTTGAAAATTTTGAAAAGTTTTGAAAGAAATTTGGCATTAAATGTGAAATACAGCAAAAACACAATTTCAGTTATACAGAAAGCACCCCTACCTGCAGCTTAACATGGAGGAAGTTTTAAAAAACTGCAACGGAATATATCGTAACTAACGTTATACTTATGGGCTAAGTACGGCCCTCCAGGTATTTAGTGGTTGGTTGCCAACATCACAATAAGCGATCTGCATTGATGAGTACGTCTAATGGCTGTTGAAAACCATTGCCGAAGTGTGTGCACGAACCCTCTTCTCATTTCTATTGACTCTTTTTACAGGAGCGTCTCTGTCATTCAAAGTTATTAGGTACATCAAAAGCAAATAGGCTAACCAACCACTCTTTTGCTGGAGGGCCGTACATTTTTCATGAAGACATTGTGTATTGTTAAGGGTAGTGACGATTGTGTAACCCAATGTCTCAGAGTATCAATGATACCCAACTCGTCAAACCTCAACATATGCCAAATACAGCTGATGATTGTGATGCCAAGGCCCTAAAATAGGTGATATGATGCATCCGAGAAGACTTACCGCTATCTGCTAAAATCGTATCAAACGTTCGACCTAATAAACAGCTGTGAATCTGCCATGGGTTCATGGTACTTTAAAACAGCAAGCAATATTAACCCGCGCCCCACTGGGGTCTGCGTATAACACGCCCTACGGGGGGGAGGGGGGTATGATTACTGCCTTGAGCTGTCTTTTGGTGGAGTCCCTTTTACTTCTACGACCAAAACATGAACGACTTTTCGATAGTTCGTTTCAGGGGGTGCGCTCCGGGCTTTTAACATTACGAAAATTGGAGACACCTTCGTTAGCGCTGTCAGCACCGTGAGCATTCTAACAACAAATGCAGTAATCCCACCAATCAGCGTACGTCAATACTCGACGCTCATTGGCTGATAAGCCAGTGACGACTTTTGGGGCCAGAGCGTAACATATAGCAGCACGGGCCGTTCAGTTTAGGACTTGATTTTGACATTATGTAGGCCAGTCTGATTAAAACTCGGATCGTTTATAAAAACTGCAATTCATTTTAGTAGTGGTCCGACAAGTCTTTTGCTTTTTAAAATAATTTGTTGAAAAATGAGCTATTAGATGCGTACTCATGCCAAATTTGCCCCGTTACCATGGCAACCTGAATCAACGGCGCTGAAGAAGTCAATAGACGAAACCGGTACGCCTTTAAAGGAAAAGGGCCACCTTTAACATGGGGATTGAAACTGAGATAGCCATCTTGTAGCCCGTGTCCGAAAACCTGTCTGTCTACCTCCTTACGGCCGATTTCGGCCTCCATTCGTAGTTATCGGCAATTTTAAAAGAAAATACGCCAGGAATGCGTCCTTATCCCAGGAATGCGTTCTTATCCGACAATACAGCCACCCGCGGCGAGGCTTTGGTTTTTTACCAATCAGCTCCAACCAGCTCAGCTTTAACCAATCAGCTTATCTGACACAATCCGACGAGTCTGTCTTCTGAACGCTGATTGGCTTGAGTGTGACGTCATCGCTATGCCATCATACAGTAGGTGCCGTAGAGAGTATCAACATAGTACCAATATGTTAAATAGTTTTAAATACTTTTTCGCGAATTGTGCACTTCTGGCACCAGTTTTAAAAAGAAAATGAAAAATAATAATGTCAAAATGAAAAACAACGATATCTTCATATTTCACGAAGGTGGCCCTTTTCCTTTAATGTAACTGTTTTAATAGTTTGATTCGTGGAGCCTGGAGGTTCATTTACTCTCGATACAATACTTGTCCATTTATAACTACAAGCACAACCCAATCTCCCAAAACCGTGATCGAAACCGAAAACCCTGGAGCCCCAATTGCAACCACAATGAGGCACCCTCCCGTCGCGTCCGGAGGACAATAGCAGCCTAGTGTGCTCAGCGTTACGATCGACCTGCTCGTCGTCCTCCGAGGGTCGCGGCCGGGCGCCGTCTGGCCCCTCCTCCCCCACCCCGGCCTGTGCCCAGGGTTGTTACGAGCAAAAACCCAACCCACTGGGTTTTTGGGTTTTTGGGTGGGTAATTGAAAGCAAAAACCCAGGGTGGGTTTTTGCCTTAACTTTGAATTGTTTCGATCACCACAATCACTTCTACATTTCAGTATTTCATGCTTTGGGCCTAATTCAATGTTTAATTTATGCTAGCATCTTAAAGTGTGTTACAGAGACGCTGAATCAATGCCTGTTATAAGTAAAAACCCAACCTGGTGGGTTTTTGGGTTTCTAAGCTGCTTTTATATTTAGAATGGGAACTGAAGCAAGCAACTAATAGGAAACAATAGTAAAATGTTTCGTTGTCCATGTGCACCAGTACGTGGACTGGATGAGGTCGACCACTCCTCTGGATTGGCGGGAATCTGCAATTATGTGGTGTGGTGTCAGCGCTGCTCTCGGCGGAGGCTGCCGGGCGCGCCTCGTGTTATAGACGCCCTGCAACATAAGGCGCGAGATGCAGCGGGCCGCCGGCTAGGCTGGGGCAGGGGGGGGGGGACAAAGTTTAGTTCATACCTACCAGTCTGGCTGCTCCCGTACCTACGTCGCCAAACCAAGAGAACACCCGAGGGCATTTACGTGCTGAAGATCGGGAACATCCGCGATATTCAAGAACGCCTGTGGCCTGATCTGCGCATAGCTTCGTGGAAAACTGGACACCGACACATTCATCAATGTCTCCTGTAGCGATTTCCGTGTCCAAAATATGCATAAGTAGTCAAAATTTCGGATGGCAGGGCAAGAAAGGCGACTCTGAAACTCGGTTAAAACAGCGTTTATACTGTGGTTTCGGCGGCATTATCACTTTTACGCATCCGTGCGCTCCCTCCCAGCGCGGCGGAAGTGCGACCGACGAAGAGGTTGCTAGGCAACGGTATTTGCTTGGGCTGTTCTATGAACTCAGGTTTCTATAGCAACCCCGTAACAAACCAATGAAACTGAACAGGTCTCCATGGCAACCACGGTACAAACATTGCTATAGAACACGTCTGGTAAAATTAGTTGCAACTATCTTTAGCCACCGTGGTTGCAACGATCATAGGGCCTAATGAAACATCACAGCTAAAACAACCAAAGTGTGAACAAAAATATCAAAAAGCCTCCAGTAATATCAAAAACCCACCAAAAAAAAAACACGAAAAACCCACCAAAAATACCAAAAACCCACCAAAACCCATGAAAAACCCTGGGTTTTTAACAACCCTGCCTGTGCCCAGTGCCGACGCCGCCCAGCTCAATGACTGGCATGCGCTGTCGTTGCAGTACCGCGCCAAGGATGACCTACGAAACGGCACCTACGCCGGCGCCGTCACCGGCGGCCTTATAGGACTGCGAGGTGAGTGAGAAAGAGCCGGCGAGGGATGTGACTCTTCAAGCGGTCTATCCTCTGGGCCATTGAAGTCATGAAAGGTGAAGAAACTCTGGAGAAGAAAAAAAAAACTTGAAATTAAAGATCCTGCCTTGAAACTTGATTGGACATGATGGCTGTTATGCATGGTGATTGGTGACGCTGTTGTTAACGAACAAACAAGCAACAATTGTGCTCATATCAGGGCCTCGGCTAACATGTTAACTACTGGGGCAAATGCCCCAGTAGCGTCAAGGAATGCCCCAGTAGTGGTCAGATTTTGCCCAACCTCCACAAAATAAGAATATATCAATATAAACGTAATTAAAGCAACTTTACGTTTCACCATGTCTATTCATGGCTTCATCAGAAAATACAGGCCTCTCCGCTGCGCCGAATAATACGACATATAAACATAAAAATCACCAGAAGATAAAAAAGTACGTGCTCTAATTCCACTCCACTTCCTACCTAACTAAAATCTCTAGCCGAAGCACTGAAAATGATTAAACTAACATTTTTACATACAGCAACATACTTAAGAATTAGGCATATGCACTCGAGTTGTGCGGTGCAGCATACCACACAGGCATACTGGCATTGGAGCCGTGCGGCACAGCCTACCACCCAGGTGACTGCACAGTATACTCGTACATGGATACACTGATTTGGGCCACAGTTACAAGTCCGCGCTTCGGGGGGGGGGGGCATGTGCACCCCATCTAGCCGAATCTTTTGTTAAGACCGGCCGTTCCATCATACGTGCCTAGAAGATGCATCCATCTCTTCTCTCTTACACGCCTGTAGTCCACGTTCTGCATCCACACTCTTTCCAGTCCCACCACGCGTAAATCGTCCACACTGTGGTCCGGAGTGCAGAAGTGGTGCCTCACCGGAAGCGCCACGGTCGGGTTGCTCACCCGTACGGATGATAGGTGGTTCTGTATACGGCCGTACAGATTTCCACCTGTCTCTCCCACGTAGCACACGCACTCACATACATTACACCATATTCCGTAAATAACATTTACACTTTTACACCCTATCGTCCTATCGCACGTCGTCACGCGCCCCTCCCCCGGTCCCCTCACGCGATCACTGCTTGAGCACATCCTTCTGCAAATGACACACTGTTTGCCGCAGCTCTCTGGTTTGCTATCGCCCTTCTTAGAAACAATACGCCTAGTTTTTGCATGTACTAAAATGTCACGTAGGTTCCTACCTCGTTTGTATGCTACCATAGGCTGACCTGGAAAGACTTCGCGTAGCCTATGCGATCTGTGGAGTAGGTGCTGCTTCTTTGTGAGTACCGTCCTGATATTCGGTAGGAATTTGGAGTACGTGACCGCCATAGGTACTCTCCCCTCAGTTTTGTTGGACGGTCGGTCAGAAAGAAGCTGTTCCCTATTTACTGAATCAAGCTTTTTAAACTCCCTATCTACTACTGTTTGAGGATATTCTCTCTCAAGAAGACGTTTCTTGAGGTTATCTTTGTGTTTGCTAAAATCTGTCTCGTTCGTGCAGATTCTCTTTATCCTAAGACCCAAGCCATAAGGGACTGCCTTTTTTGTGTGAATCGGGTGGTCAGAATCAAAGTGTAAGTACGATTTCGAGTCTGTTGACTTCACATGCAAATCTGTGGACAAACGGCCATCCGTCCCTAATTGGACCAGCACATCAAGGAACTCTATTTGCGAGTGAGAGGTCCTGAGGTCCACTTGGATTCTGGGATGGATTTGGTTAGCCCGCTCATGAAAACGGACTAATTCTTGTTCACCATGGAGCCAGATGCCAAATATGTCGTCTATATAGCGCCTCAAACTTTTGAGGCGCTTTTGAGTAACTCAAACTTTTGAGTCACGCTTCTCTCAAACCATTGATATATTGGCGCTATATAGACGACATATTTGGCATCTGGCTCCATGGTGAACAAGAATTAGTCCGTTTTCATGAGCGGGCTAACCAAATCCATCCCAGAATCCAAGTGGACCTCAGGACCTCTCACTCGCAAATAGAGTTCCTTGATGTGCTGGTCCAATTAGGGACGGATGGCCGTTTGTCCACAGATTTGCATGTGAAGTCAACAGACTCGAAATCGTACTTACACTTTGATTCTGACCACCCGATTCACACAAAAAAGGCAGTCCCTTATGGCTTGGGTCTTAGGATAAAGAGAATCTGCACGAACGAGACAGATTTTAGCAAACACAAAGATAACCTCAAGAAACGTCTTCTTGAGAGAGAATATCCTCAAACAGTAGTAGATAGGGAGTTTAAAAAGCTTGATTCAGTAAATAGGGAACAGCTTCTTTCTGACCGACCGTCCAACAAAACTGAGGGGAGAGTACCTATGGCGGTCACGTACTCCAAATTCCTACCGAATATCAGGACGGTACTCGCAAAGAAGCAGCACCTACTCCACAGATCGCATAGGCTACGCGAAGTCTTTCCAGGTCAGCCTATGGTAGCATACAAACGAGGTAGGAACCTACGTGACATTTTAGTACATGCAAAAACTAGGCGTATTGTTTCTAAGAAGGGCGATAGCAAACCAGAGAGCTGCGGCAAACAGTGTGTCATTTGCAGAAGGATGTACTCAAGCAGTGATCGCGTGAGGGGACCGGGGGAGGGGCGCGTGACGACGTACGATAGGACGATAGGGTGTAAAAGTGTAAATGTTATTTACGGAATATGGTGTAATGTATGTGAGTGCGTGTGCTACGTGGGAGAGACAGGTGGAAATCTGTACGGCCGTATACAGAACCACCTATCATCCGTACGGGTGAGCAACCCGACCGTGGCGCTTCCGGTGAGGCACCACTTCTGCACTCCGGACCACAGTGTGGACGATTTACGCGTGGTGGGACTGGAAAGAGTGTGGATGCAGAACGTGGACTACAGGCGTGTAAGAGAGAAGAGATGGATGCATCTTCTAGGCACGTATGATGGAACGGCCGGTCTTAACAAAAGATTCGGCTAGATGGGGTGCACATGCCCCCCCCCCCCCGGAGCGCGGACTTGTAACTGTGGCCCAAATCAGTGTATCGATGTACGAGTATACTGTGCAGTCACCTGGGTGGTAGGCTGTGCCGCACGGCTCCAATGCCAGTATGCCTGTGTGGTATGCTGCACCGCACAACTCGAGTGCATATGCCTAATTCTTAAGTATGTTGCTGTATGTAAAAATGTTAGTTTAATCATTTTCAGTGCTTCGGCTAGAGATTTTAGTTAGGTAGGAAGTGGAGTGGAATTAGAGCACGTACTTTTTTATCTTCTGGTGATTTTTATGTTTATATGTCGTATTATTCGGCGCAGCGGAGAGGCCTGTATTTTCTGATGAAGCCATGAATACACATGGTGAAACGTAAAGTTGCTTTAATTTCTATTCAAAAATGGCCAATTGCTGATCTACAATATAAACGTACATACATTTTTTTCACTCGGGAGCGGTAGAACACGTTTGTGGCAAGAAACCAGGGGCGGTGGAAGAGGGATGCATGGTGAGCAGC
Organism: Amphibalanus amphitrite; assembly: GCF_019059575.1. Classification (NCBI taxonomy): domain Eukaryota; kingdom Metazoa; phylum Arthropoda; class Thecostraca; order Balanomorpha; family Balanidae; genus Amphibalanus; species Amphibalanus amphitrite. Next base: position 295,488 of record NW_024882308.1, read on the forward strand.
TGCATCCTCAATTTCCATCCAAAAACATAGGCGTGCATTGCATTTACAAACATATCTTATTGCACCCCCATAACCCTTGCTTGTATTAGGGGGGGGGGGTCGAACGGACCCCCCCCCCCGATTTTCGCAAATAACTCGCGTAGAAAGCGGCCGATTAAGACGAAACTTTCAGTACCTTCGTGATAATTAATTTTACACCTACCCTGAAAATCTAATGACCCTGACCTTTAGACCTTTGACCTGTGACCTACTTTTCGAGACCATGTTTGGCCGGAATCGCGATTCAGTATGTCGGCTCGCATTATCCGCACGTTTGCAGTCTTTTCGTGGTTTCAAGCGTTCAAACATGGGATTTGATGTTGCTCCCATGGATTAGGGTCAAGGGTGGGTGTCAAGGTCACCGGAAGGTCAGGTCAGGTCACTGACTTTTGATGACCTTGGTTTACTTTTTCGAGTTTTACATGTTTCTAGGCTAGTTTTTCGAGCTGAATTCGAATTTAGCAACCATTTGAACATTTAAGATGTAGTTTTGGTGCCTTCGTAACATGTTACGAAGCTGTAAGGGCGGTTGCCACCTACTACCTACGAATACCCGGCAAAACCCTTACTGGTTGACCTGACCCGACCTGGCCTAAATACACGAAGACATCATCTATGATCATAACTAACATTATATTCGTGATCAGCACTTCGAAAAACCTCATAACGACCACCCTTTACGACGCTCTAACAGGTCCCGATTTTGCCGACCTTGGGTAATTGACCTCACCTGGACCTAGGTCCCTAAAGTTGGTTATCATCGGTTTCCTCTCGTCACGGGCAACACGCTCGTTATTTTTCCGCGAAGCTCTAGCTCGATCATGGGCGAAACGGCAAGGGGGGAGTCCAACGGACCCCCCCCCCCCCGATACTTTCGCGGCTGAAAAAAAAAAAAACACCAATACGGGCGAGGGATAATCCATAAGCTGCCCTTCGTTCGAAAGAGCGTCAAAAATAATGAAATTACTTCGACCACTTTTTGGTCGGGTCAAAGTTCAGGTCATTGGGTTCATTGAAAGCCAAATTTCGCCGATTTTCAGGTCGAATATCGACAGTTTGCAAGTTGCCGACGCATAACTCGGGAACCAATAGAGCTACAGCGCCGCGGAGAAGCGCATTTAGTAGCTATATTAGCGTTCTTTCTGGTTATTTTCTCAAATTTGACCTAAGGTCAACAGTTTTGCCTGCAGGGAGCAAACACTGCCAAATAAAATATTTTTCGAGAAGTATTTCTGCAATAAAATTATACTCAAGCCTTGCACGAGCTTTCTTTTACCGACATCGTGTTCCTCTTGTCAAGACGCACCGAATGAACTATAATTTGACCTTGAAAGGTCAACTTGGAAATTTGACCTCAGGTCAAAGTCATGATCTGACCGGATATTGTCATATTGCATCTCAGTGGATCCGTATCGTCAAGCTGAAAGCATATTTTCATCGGTGACCTGACCTTGAATGTCCTTGGTCTGAAAGTTTTACAAAAAAAAAGACAGAACATTGGAATGTCGCGAGTAATTGAGGCTGCTGAAAGTTTTACAACATGTGTAGAATTGATAGACCTGATAAGGTGCGCCGAGAGGCGCGGTCCGCGCCGCCGTTTTTTGAGATATCGGCGAACACCGCACGGGTGTTCAAACACCCCCAGGCAGTGTGCATTGTGACCATTTGCCCCAGTAGTCAAAATTCCTTAGCCGAGGCCCTGGCTCATATGGAAATAAGTCAGCGCTTCTGACGTTTGATGTTTGATGCTTGATGTCTGGTGCTTCGGGGGCACCAGGCACACTTTTCCTTTCTTTATGTTAGCCATTTAGCTTTGCTAGACCGATAGCTTTTCATTTGCTACGTAACTGACGATAAACAATTTTCTCAGTTTCCACCAATCATATTTTTTTAAAGTCTGCCAGTGATAACGCTTAACCCGGCAGGCGGTGGGCATCCCGGCCACCTTCCGCGCGGTGGGGGAGGGCATTTTTGCCCCCCCCCCCCGTATCTCCGAAACTACTAGACGGATCCGTAAAATTCAAACGGCCTTCGATAGCTCTGTCGAATTTGCTGAGGGGAACCAAATTTCATTGACCTCGGGGTCACTGATGACGACACAGGTCAGGTCAAAGATAACATTTTTCACCGTTCACGGGTCTTCTGGGGAATGCGTTATAACACCGAGTAAAACGCATTTTGTCGAAAATCAGCGATAGGGCGTCAGTTGCCTAGTACACGTGTTGCTATTAGAGGTCACTGATAATACCAGGTCAGGTCACAGGTCAGGTCACCAAGGGTCAACACATGAACCCAACTTTACTTAGATTGTGCGATGCATGTTTTATGGCCAATTTCTCATTTCCAACCCAATGGTGTTGGTTATAAGACCATCATGTACGGTTTAGGTCACTTTGTGGTTGAGGTCAGGTCAAGGTCAGGTCAAAAGAGGTCAAATTTAAAAGTTGATAGTTTTGCATAAAATGGATATTGATTCGATGCAGCTCGTCACGGGGAGTCTAATGGTGGTCTTTGTTTTGCGCTACGAGGTCTAACATTGCTAAAAATTGAGTTTGAAAATTTGACGTCATCAATTTTGAAGTTTCTTCGCTATAACTTGGCCAAAAAAAGAGGTATCGATCTAACATTCGGTATGCGGATAAAAGGTGGTAGCGACTATCACATATATTCCGTTTTTTTTCGAAATTCAAAACACTTTGGATTTTTGGGCTATTATATTAAAAAACAAATTGGGTCAAATTCCAAAAATTTCAAATATCCGATTCCGAGATAACAGTTTTGTAGCCCTGTTGATTCTACACCTATTATGTTCGAAACATTTTTCTGTGTTTCTAAAGCTGTAGGCCTGACGGCTCTTCCCGCGTAACCTTTTTTGGGTCGAAAATGGCAGAAATGACGTCACTCCGACGTCATTAGCGGCCAACCTATCATAGCCTTTGCAAAAAAATTTGGTCACAATGCGCAAAAGCTATTCACGGGGGGTACTGAAAGTTCGGTGACGATCGGCGCAGCGGTTCTGGAGATATATAAAAAAAAACTAAAGGGGGGGGGGAATGCCTCCCCCCACCGCCTGGAAGGTGAAAGTCCCCATCCCACCTTAACATTAGTTTTGAGTTGCTATAACGAAATTGGGGTCCCTAGGTTGCATTTACCGGTTTTGGTAATTCACAACATCGAGAAATGTTTTAATTTCGAGATATTTAGATTCGAGTTTTTGGTGAATAACTGTAAAAAAAAAAACGGACGTTGAGCCGCGATTTTGGCAGCATCGTGTTCGCCTCGCTCAGACCTCACCCAAACAAAAAGTATATTATTCGACGCGCCTGAGCGAGGCGAACACGATGCTGCCAAAATCGCGGCTCTGCGGCCGTTTTTTTTTTTGCGAATTTATTCACCAAAAACGGAACGGTACCTTGGGGCACTTGACCTGACTTCAGAGGTCACCGGTTGACCTAGGACCCTAAAATCGGGTATCAATCTCTGCGTCTCGTAACGGCGCACACGCTCGTTTTTTCCGCGACGCGCTAGCTCCACCAGGGGCGAAGCGGGGAGGGAGGTAGTACCCCCCCCCCCTCGGTCGACGCGTATGTAGAAAACCAATAGGTCTGGCGAGGGTTAACCCGGAGCATGGCACGAGGATAACCAGCGGAAAATAGTGAGACAAAACCGGTGTCCACGGAGCGCAGCTGGTCGGCGGTCCGCAAGGGGTGCATAATTTTGGCACCTCCTCTAAGCTGGCTATTGACTTTGAGGACTGAATGAGTGTTCCAGATAGAATGTCTAACCGTGTGTGTTCGGTAGGTGTATCTGTTTTTTTTTTATCCAGCTTAATCCTCGTCCCGCTGGGGGGGGGGGGGACAAATTGCACCCCTGTGTTTTCCTGAATAGCAAGAAAACGGTTGCGCGCCACCAAATTTTCAGTGCCTTCCCGGGCATCAATTTGACACCTTCACACAAAATTTCAAGTCTTAGGTCACCTTAGGTCAGAAGTTATTGAGGTCAAACTGAGGTCATGTTCGAGCAAAAATTTCAACATTGGATGGTGGACTGACTTGTGATAACCTGGCGTACGAGGGGGTATCGAAAAGTTCTGATCATCACATAGAAGATATAGACCGATTTTGATGATTTTTGGTTGGTATTATATTTGGTTCTTAAGAACAATGTTCCCGCAAAGAGAACCCTGAGAAGTGGTTCTATCTTATGTAGGAGAGACTTAGAAGTAAAAAAGATGAGTATTGGGCCCATTGAGGACCGAACCGTCCTCCAACTAATGCATTTGAAACGGTATCTCACTGAGAAAATACATCAAGAACGTGAAATTAGTTTATGGCGAGGAAAGCCCATCTCATGCTCTTACCGAAAATGAAGAAATAATTTTCAACTTGGTTGCATGGCCCTTGCAGGGGAGTCAAGAAGTGAGTGACTACCAGTGACTGACAAGGTGGTGACTGTGAAGGAAGTGGAGGACCACATCCTTACAGATCGTCTTGTGACCTTTCATATGATTGTGCAACAGAAAGGTCTCAATGCTGGCAGTGCCTGAAAATATTATCAGCGAAGAACTACAGACGATAAAGGAGTCAGCCCGCTTAGAAGTTCGTGTGTCTACTTTGTTCAAGAGAAAAATGCGTCTTGCCCTTTCCAAAGGAAAACTAGGCCTTTTTTAGGAAATTGAAGACATCTTCGATCATTTGATGACTTGTGACGAATGCTGGGTCTATGTGTATGATCCAGAGACAAAAAGATGATCAAGAAGTTTAAGCACGGCACATCTGTCCTTCTTAAAAGGCGAAGATGCAGAAGCCGATATGGAAGGTCAATGCTATCAGTGTTCTGGATCTGGCGTAGGATAGTCATTACCGACTGTCTTGATGATGGTCGGAATTGATAAGCAAGCACTACTGCACACTTTTGAAGAAGTTGCGAGATGGCCTCAAGTAGAATCGCCGCAAAAAAAGCCAAGAAAGATGTTTTATCCGCACCGACAGCGCCCCCGCCCATTCGTCCTGAGCTGCGATTGAAGAAACTACATGATGTGGACATTAAATCCTACTGCATCTAAGAAATTCACCTGACCGGGTATTAACTGACTCTTGATAGTTACGGGAGATGAAGAATCCATAGTATGGCCGGTGATTTAAGGACAGAAATGACGTCATTGATGAGGTGGAGCAGTGATTTACGGGACAGTGCGAATGTCCTACAATGACCGCCTGAGGCAGCTCAAGAAACGATGCAATAAGTTTGCGGTCGTGTGTGGTGACTTATTAAGAAGTAATGAACATCATGTAAAAAAATCAAATTTCTATCACATCTAATTCATGGTGATGATCAGAACTTTTCGATACCCCCTCGTATGAATTTACCTATAAAAAGAACCGAAGTACGTGATTTTGTGACTTTTCAACAGCCGCTAACGGCTTGTCGCTGCGAGGTCCAGGAGCAGAGCTAGGGGGTTGGGGCGCCCAAATATCCCTCTCGCCTCGATGCGTGATGATGCGATCAGTGCCCTGGTGTGGGCTAGCACGTAGGAATCGCGGAGTCGCGTAATCCTCGTATTATTTAATTATGGCTGTTCGCCCCCGTGACGGCCGCCTGGTCCGTGTTCCAGCCGGCGTCAAGGCGGGTCTGCTCGGCGGCGCGGGGTTCGCCGTCTTCTCCGCCGCCATCGAGTACTACATGCGCAGCTGAGTCCCGGTGACTCGGGGGCCGGCCGCGCCTGGGAACTGGGTGGGCCAGGCGACCAGCGGAACGCCAGCGCTCCGCTACCGCCAATCGGATATGTGAAGTGTGACACGTCGTTATGTTAAGAGCGGAATGACTCAGTGATAAAGATAGGCATTGTTAGTGTTCTGTGCCACATGTGCAAATACAGTGCAAGTAAAAAAAAAAAAAGGTTTATCCGTTGTATCCTCGCTTCAGAGGGGTGGAGGATGATTCGCCATGATAGGCAGGTAACCTGCCTTAGGATCAGGGATGGCCAGCAGGGCTGCGGAGCGGAGTCGGTGGATTTTCGGTGACTCCAACTCCGACTCTGGCTTCCAAAAACCAACTCCGACTCCGACTCCGGGCAGAACTGTCGACTCCGACTCCGACTACAACTCAGACTCCGGCTCCGATTTCCAAAATCAACTCCGACTCCGATGCCGGTCAGAACTGTCGACTCCGACCGACTCCGACTCCGACTCCGCAGTCCTGGTAGCCAGTAACAATTGGTAGCACTATACCAAATGGGCGCCGGCTCAAAAACTACTTCCCCTAGGATTCCCATGTTAAATTGCCTTTTTTCTAACAAGGCTCACGCTTAACACGCGCAGTGGAAGGGGGGGGGGGGATTTCGCCCACCCCTCCTGCTTTTCGCCAATAACTCGCGCTCAAGGGCGGATCCAGGGTCAGCTGAAAGGTGGGGGGGGGGGGGGGGGCAAATGCCCATTAGGTTTTTCGCTAGGATAGGGCCCGCGGAACCTAACCTACCCCCAAATCCTATTTTCTCCCCGGATTTCGGCCACTTCATTTTGTAAAGCTGCCAAAAATAAATTTCTTAAAAAATCACGTATCACTGACCATCAAGGCCGGGGGGGGGGAGGGAGGACCAACCTGGCTGCGCCCGTGCAAACACCAATCTGTGACATCATCCTAGGCTCTGCCCAACCGAACATCAAGTAGCGCCTTTTTTAACCCGCGCACCGACGGGGGGGGGGGCGGATATCCGCCCCCTGAGGTTTTTCGCAAATAGCGGGAAAACCGCGGCGCTACGCGCCGCAAAATTTAGTACGACTATTCCCTCATCAATTTTACACATGGTGTGCAAGTTTGAACCTCCTACCTTTCAAGGTCAGGTCACCAGGTCACTTTGAATGACCCAACCTCAAGTCACTTTTTTGCAACTTTGTCACCGTGCCAGAGCTACAGTAGATGTCGGAGGCCTTTGAAAGTCGCAGGATGTTATTAGGTCATTAGTAGCTACAATTTGTATATCTCGGAATTTTGATATCGGTGACCTAAGGTCAGGTCAATTTCGCGACCTCCCCATTATAAGTCAATGGGGGAAAAATCAACTCCCTGTTTTTACCACTAAAACGGGTCGGAATGGCCCCATATACCATACATGACTTCATATACGATCAACCTTCACTACCTTGAGGTCTGTTTTGCTGTTGGGCAGCTGTGAGGTCATGTGACGTCATCAAAGGTCACCAGCGGTTTTTGGCCAATAACTCCGTACAGGAACAAGATACAGACGCGTGGATGGTCTCACTTAGTTCAGCTCGTCAAGACGCATCGAATGATATACATGATGGGCTCAGCAAAATCTGTCGCCTCAAAAGCTCGGCTGAGCTATCAGAGGCCTAAGGTTCTCAAAAAATTTTGAAAGTATCCTCAAAGATCCGTGTGGCCCTTCAGAGGTCTACGCATGTGTAAGGTCCTCAAAGATCCCTGTGTGGGCCCACAGAGAATATGAACACCAGTGGGACTCTCAGAGGCCGGTTTGGGCCCTCTGAAGGCTTCTTGGAGCTCAGTGGAGCTCCTTCGGAGCCTGTGTGAAAAGTAAGCGGTCATGAGCCCTGTGGCACTTGAACGGTACTTGAGTCTGTCGCAGGCATTTGACGAGAGTTGAGGAAGGCCCGAAGATTTAGTGTCACGCTTTGAACGCAAATTTTGTATCAGCACTTCAAAACTTATGAAAATCAGCTATAAAATGTAATAAAGAACCAACTAGGAACATGAAATGAATCACAGTATTGACATTTCCGAGTCTGGAGTCGGCGTCATTGACAATGTTGGCTTCTGCGACTCCGACTCTGGCTTGAACGAGTCTGACCTCACAGGCATTCTCAGAAAGGTACCCCCATTTTTCCCCGACTCCAAAATCTCATCGGATATGTATCGATCTCAGGGGGTGCCCGGTCCGAGGTTGGGGGGGGGGGCAAGCTGCCCCGCTTGCCCCCCCCCCCCCCCCCCCGTGGCGACTCTAATGGGGTCCAGTCAAAGCGTGCCTACTGAATTCAATTTTAAGGTCCCCTTTTTGAAGTGTGGTGACCCCCTGTCTAAGTTTCTTCCGCTGTCCGTTTGTAAGCTAGGAAGTTGACAGTCTGCCTCGTCCGAGCAGTTCGCGTTGTGCTGGGAACCCACCGAGGTGTAGGAACTATCAATTATTGCTTACAAACAATTATTAATTCATGCAGCATTACCGCTTGCATGGTATATTTAATCTCGCAGTATTTACTGGGGTTATTTAGAGCCGAAAAGTATGTACCATCAGGAAGTTGTGAAATGTTAGCTGATTGTTTCGCGTGTGACGCGACTGTGACCCTCAAGATCTGTTCATCCACTCGCACTGCTGCACCTGATCGGCCGTGAAGCGCTTGGTGAGGTCCGGCTCGATCATTCTGGTGATCATGGTCTTAAGGTCGGGCGACATTTTGTCGCGCACCTTGCTGCGGAAGCTCCAGTTGCGGTTCAACTGGTCGCGCAGCATCTTATTGAGATTGCTGTCGTCGAACGGCATGGACGCGTTCACCATGATGTATACGATGACGCCCATGGACCAGACGTCGGCCATCTTCGGGTTGTAGGGCGTGCCCTTGACCACCTCCGGGGCGGCGTAGGCGGCCGAGCCGCAGTAGGTGTGACTCAGCACCCGCTTTCCCTCGGCGTCCACCACGTAGCGTGCAAAGCCCAGGTCGGCGATCTTGAGGTTGTGGTTCTTAGTGATGAGCACGTTCTCGCACTTGAGGTCGCGGTGGCAGATGTTGAGGTTATGCAGATAGATAAGTCCGCTGATCATCTGCTGGACCCAGGCACGAGTTCGCGCCTCAGGGATCACGCCGTTCTTTTGAATATGTTCTAGCAGGTCGCCGTTCTCGGCGCACTGCATGAATATGTACACCTGAAATGAGGGAGGGCGACATTTGCCGTTATGGAGAGCTATCCTCTTTCCCAAATTATGTTTACTACCTATATCAATATTTGTGTTTTGTTAGGCAGGTTGAACGTCAATTAACCCGCGCCCGGCTGGGGGTCCTGGATTTCCACGCCCTGCTGGGGGGGGGGGGGTGTTTGAACACCCCCCCTTCTAACTCGGCTCCTGAGCCACGTAGCGATACGCGGAAGGCGGCGTTCGAAAGAGCGTCAAAAATAATGACGAAATCAGTTCGGTCAATTTTTTGGTCAGGTCAAAGGTCAGGTCACCAGAGGTCATTGAAGGCAAAATTTCGCCGATTTCCAGGTCGAATATCGAAAATTTCCAAGAAGCCAACGCATAACTCGGGAACCAATAGAGCTACAGCGCCGCGGAAAAGCGCATTCGATAGCCCTATTAACGCCCTTTCTGAGTAATTCTCTCAGATTTGACCTAACGTCAACGGTTTTGCCTGCAGGGGGCAAAAACTGCAAAAATAGCCGATTTTTTCGGAAACGGGTTTTCTGCAATAACTTTTGACCCAAGCCTTGTACGAGCTTACTTTTACCGGCATCGTGTTCCTCTCGTCAAGACGCATCGAATGAACTATAACTTGACCTTGAAAGGTCAACTTGAAAATTTGACCTCAGGTCAAGGTCATGACCTGACCGGAAAGGGTCATGTTGCATATCAGTCGATCCGTATCGTCGAGCTGAACACATCTAAGGTGTTTTCATCGCTCTAGCATGCCTCTATCAAAAGTTATTTGCGAAAAACTGTTAGATACCATTCGTGACCTAAGATGACCTCAGGGCATAAACAGGGGTCACGGACACCATTTTCATGTTCAGTGTGTCTAAACTACTTGTAATTCAGTGTTTGGGAGTGTTTATAATGTCTTTCGTCCGAAAGAGACGCATTTCAATTTTCTCCCATTGACTTATAATGGGGAGGTCGCAAAATTGACCTGACCTTAGGTCATCGATATCAAAATTCTGAGATATACATTTTGTACATGCTATTGCTCTTAGCAATCGCTGAAAGTTTCAAAGCGATCGGTCACTCGGTGTAGCTATGACAGACATTGAAACTTTTTATGAGGTGAGGTCACTTCAAGTGACCTGGTGACCTGACCTTGAATGACCTCGGTCTGAAATTTTCACAACATGTGTAGAATTGATGTATGATAAGGTGTACCAAAAACGGCGGCGCTCCGCGCCGCCATTTTTGAGATATTCGCGAAAAACCACAAGGGGGGGGTGTTCAAACACCCCCCCAGCAGGGCGCGGGTTAAGATAACTTACATAACGAATCTTGATGCGAGGTACTTATTTTCGGTACATTATGAGGCGTCCACTGATAAATACCAAGCGGACAAGTCGAAATTCTCTGGTTGGCCGATTAAAGGGACCCTCTCACCTTAAAAAAGTTGATGAATTGGCATGGCGCTCGGTTCAGAAAGAGCGAAAACGAATATCTACCAAATTTCATCAAACCATTTTCACCGATTTTCAAGATTTTACACTTTTACGTTTGTTTACTTATTGGGATCTCCGCTGTTCCTAGCGACTTTATTTGAAAGTGCGGCACTTGTTGCGCGCAAAGCATAATATACCAACGCATGCTACCAAACGTTTTAGTAAAAGATTTAATAATCGTTAGATCTGCGCTGACGTCACACATTCAGAGGGGCATTCTAATGCATTAGCCCCCCCCCCCCCTCCTTGGTAGCATCATAGTGCCGGGCTCGTTAAACTCGCCCGTTTTGTGATGCTTGCGCCTTTTTGCCCGTGTCTTTGGAGTGCTCTTAGCTGCTACCTGAGACAATGACCTGCTTCACACTTACCTTCATGTTTCTTTCCAGTATGCTGTGGACTCTAATCACGCTCGGATGGTCCATTTTTGGAATTATATCCAGTTCTCGAGGAAAGAATTTCGCTAGAAAGTCTTTGGGAGCCACATTTTTATCCACGATCTTACAAGCCAATTTTTCAACCTTATCGCCAGCTCTATACTCAGCCATTCGAACCTTAGCATAAGAGCCTTGACCCAGTTTTTTACCCAGCGTATAACCTCTTGATTCCAGTGCTGTGTCTTCGGATTCTTTTGATGTCAATGCTGCCATTTTTAGCCTCTTTCAGTGCTATGAATTTAGCAATTTCGAAAATGCATTTAATTGTGCTTGAACTTATTCCACTAAATATTCGTATGAGATTGTAATGTTTTTTGTTATGATATTTATTTTATCTCTTTAAAAAATGATATTCATAATTACATGCTTTTGATAAATTTAAGCCCGAAAAATGCACTGAAAATTTGAAGCGTACAAGAATTTGTCTTCTTGCCAAATTTGTCTTCGCCGGCGAACTTTCCGCTCCGAGTCTTCTTGCCAATCGTCTTTGATTTCGTTATTTAAACATGTGTGTGCTTTAAATGCGTGCTACTTTTTAGGAAGAACTCCGAGTGTCGTAACTTAATGTCTAGTGAGAGAAGGGCATATTTACCTTTTTTAGAAACTGACGCATTTCAAAATTCCAGAAAGAACTTACTTTTTCCGGGAAGAAAGGTTAAGGAGCTGTTGAATGCGCCTTTTGCTGTCGATGCTATAGTGGGTGTGGGCGATAAATTAGGACAAACGTGCATGTCTTACAAAAAACGTCATATCTTCTACAAAAATGAATATATTGACTCCAAATTTGGCACACTTCCTCCTTGCTATGTCCACATCCTGTCTCACTCGATGAATCCCCTTTAAGCCTCCATGACACGTTCGATTCGGTTGCAGAACCGCTTGTACGCGCTGGCCACCATGGCCTTGTCCAGGAAAGCCATCACCTCGGTCATCTTGATCTTCAGGGAGGATTTAGTGATGTGAAAGTGATCGTTTACTTCGTCAGGGGAGCTGCCTATGGGGCCAGATGTTTTTTTGGCCGGAGCTCCTTCATGTTTTCCTCCCGCCCTGCGGTGTGGGCTGTTGCTCCGTCTTGCTGGAAGGCGTAGTGACGGCTTCCAATAACGCCCTTCATAATGGCTTTACCACTGTGTCCATCAAATATTTGTACGCATCAGCATTGACCCTCAGGCCCTCCTTAAAGAAGAAAGACGGCATAGTTAAATGCACGCTCATTGGAGACGACTGTCAGCACCATCACAGTGGCTGGAGTCCTGAAGGAATCCCATCTTCTCTTATGGGCCTTCTTTTGCACAGAAACTTCATTGTGGCTCTCTCCGCCCACCACCCTTCCATCAAACTCCTTATTAATCCGATAACACAGGATTCTGGGGCTTTTGTTAAACTCTACTATTTTGCCAAATGCCAGCGGTCCTCCCAGCGCGGAGCCCAACGACAAGGGCGCCCTTTTTCTCTTCTCTTGTGCTTCAAAACGCACAGATCATTGCAAAATTCAGGTTAAAGACCGAGAACGAACAGCTAATGAAGCTCACACCTTAACCCGCGACCGCCTGGTGGGGGGGGGGGGGGGGGGTCGGATCCGACCCTCCCTCCGTTTTTTTCCTGAATAACTCATGAACCGCTTCCGCTATCAACTTGAAACTTGGCATACCTTCTCCCCCATCAATTTGACGTCTTTTGTGCAATTTTTAAGAAAAATTTCCAATTTTTTTTTAGATATATCGATTTTAGTGATGTAACTACATGGCGTTTTCAGTCAAGAAAGGTAAATGTTTAAAAAATCGCCAAAAATCAAGGTTTAAAGCAAATTGCAAATTAAGAACATGAATAGACGCAGCTCAACGAGTTCTTTAAAATGGCTATCTCGGATTTTCCATAAAATGCGTTTTTTACCCCTGAAAATTCAAAAAACTATATTTCTTTTGGAAAACACCTAATAAAATTCAAAATATTGAGATTTAAAAAAAAACGGAATATATGTTATAGAGCTCTATTAGAACATTATATGTCCCAAATTACAACTTAAAAAAGCATTTTTTATATCAAAAATAAAAAGTTGAAAATTGACTTTTTTCTTAGCCCTCGTTTAGTTATGTATGGTATTAAACGATTCTTGATGCTTTCAATGCACACTTATCACCAGCACAGTGACTTGGGGTCACATATAACCATATCGGATTCGGCGTGAAAAATAAGCCATAAAACATGTGTCGCACGCCCATGTAGCAGAAAGTGAAAACCGTGACCTTTCGTGACCTGACCTGACCTTGCTTGACCCGTACTTAGTTTGACCCCTCTACGCACATGGTACATTCACTAGGTCTTTGAGGTCATTTTTGGTGAGTTTCGAGCAGCAGCTATCGATTCCGCTGTCCGTAAGCCTAATCATGCAAAACCCCAGAATTTGACCTTTCACCTGACCTTGATCCGAAAGTTGACCTCAATCTTAAAATCTTAAGAGTGCTTTGGGAAGGTCTCGTAGAGACCTTTCGAACGCCGCCTCGCGGGGCTCGATACGACCATTGGTTCTCGAGATAGCAGGGGGGGTCGGATCCGACCCCCTCCCAGGCTGTCGTGGGTACGGAAATAGCCCAGGCAGTGCCGGGTTAAAATATCTACTCGCTCACCAGTTTATTTGCCAAATAGCGTTCTCAAAGTTGTCCTAATTTATCGACCGCACCCTGTAGTGCCCTGAACCCTGAAATTGGACTGTTGATGACCTCTGGTGACTTGATTTTCCCCCAACCTAAAAAATGGCCGAGGTACTTCCTCATTATTTTTGACGCTCTCTCTAAAGTCGAGGTAGAGGGGTTTCAAGCTCCCTTCCCCCCCCCCCCCCCTCCTACGATCCGGCGCGGTGGGCGCCGATCACCGGCCTGGCACGCTTTTGTGTGTGTTTCTTACTTAGCTACATTAGGTACCTACTGTAAAGAGAAAAAGACTGGCTGTTAGCGGCGAATGATTTTTAGAGCGGAATTTTGACGAAAACATGCTCCCGATAAATTGGCATTAGATATATTTTTGCGCAAAAAAGAAGATAACATTTTGGCACAATACTCCCAATGAATTTTAAAGGGACCCTCCCACCTTAACATTAGATTTGAGTTGAGATAGCCAAAATGGGGTCCCTGGCTCACAATTACCGGTTTCGGCACTCACAACATCGAGAAATGCCTTAAATCGGAAATATTGAATTTCAAAATTGCAGCATTTTGATTCAGAGGGGCTAATGCTTAGGAATACCCCTCTGAATGTGTGACGTCAGCGCAGATATCTAACGATTTTTAAATGTTTGACTAAAACGTTTTGTAGCACGCGGTGGTATATGCTATTTGCGCGCAACATCTGCCGCAAACGCCGCACTTCTAAAATAAAGTCGCTAGAAACAGCGGAGATCCCAAAAAAAGTAAACAAAAGTAAAAGTCTAATATCTTGAAAACCGGTGAATATTTTTCGGTGAAATTTGGTAGATATTCGTTTTCGCTCTTTCTGAACCGAGCGACATCACTTTCATGCCAATTCATAAACTTTTTTGGAGGTGGGAGGGTCCCTTTAAGGAAATACCAAATTTCCCGTCGTTAGCTCAAATCGTTTTTCGTGCCAAACGAAGTGGAGGATTTAGCGACTTATCCCGCGAGTTACTGGGGGGGGGGGGCGTTAAACGCCCCCACTTTTTTCGCCGAGCCATAGCATAAAAACAACGCTTGGTACCTGTAGGGAATTGATGGAAGTCTATTGTGACAAAGTTTCAAAAAAAATCGGTCCGAAAATTTTTGAGATATCGAAGTTTTAATGACGTCATGATTTCTGAGTTTTCGACGAAAAACGGCATATGTTCAAAAAATCATATAAAATCACAGAATAGACATACAGACATGCCGTAAACGCCATTAGACTGCCAATACCATGAACAATCAAATGGCTATCTTCGATTATTGATTATCGTTCCGCATTTTCCAAAATCTTGAACTAAATCTGGGCAATTTCTCGTGACTTCTTCACCACCATGACACATGCATTTCTTAAATTCAAGTTTTTGAGCCAAACACGTACACATATGATAAAATGAATGTCACCATCGTGTTCTACGCCCCAAATTACCCATAAAACATGTGTCACAGGCTGCGAATATCAGTTTTGATTTTCGAGGATATGTGCCTACCAGGTTGACCTGACCTTGACCCTGACCTATGCTTGATTGACCCCTACATGGAGCTGACACTCTTGTAGGCCTTATATGATGGATTGTGCACCGTTTTGACAGAGTTTATGACGAGAGGCACCCATTGCGAAGTCCTGAAATCCATGCTACTGAAAGCCCGATTTCAGGTGTTTGACCTGACCTTGACCCGACCTGTTACCTCAAAATTCAATTTTAAAGTACTCATCTGAAGCGTCTCGTCGCGTTCTTTCGTTTGCCGCCTCGTGCGTTTCGCTGCGCCTATTGGTTCTCGGGTTATCGGCTGGGGGCGTTTAATGCCCCCCCCCCCCCAGCAAACGGTGGGTGGCGAAATACCCCAGCAACTGCCGGGTTATATAGTGGAGGATTAGGCGATTTAGCCCTAATGGGATTTAAATGGCATAAATGTACGTACACTGATTACTTCGCTTAGCAGTGCACAACCATAACAATGGTTTCATCGCTTTTCAAATGCTTAACAAATATGACGCATCATTTCTTCTAATGCGATGAGAAGTTTGTGGGGGTGAATGTGTTCCAACTTTGAAATTTATTTCCAATACTCCTTTGAGTTTTAGAGTAAAATGTTCTTTTTCAAACATCCCGATCCTTTGTCGCCTTTTATTGGACCACGTTTCACCTCGTGGAATGAAGCCAAAGCAGCTACAGTCTTTGATTGCACACAACACCTGATGCTGGCTAACCGTCGCTAATTGATGCACAGTTTGGAGGAATGGCGCTAAGGGAATGGTTCATCTCTGGCGGAAGATCGTCCACCCCGAACCGTGTACCACTGGAAGATGTACTTGGAGACAGTGCTGTCTCCCACTGGCGGACAGGGACACGGGGCCGCGGTACTGGCCGGCCTGGCAGCCGCGTTGTTCGGACGCATTCCCAAGTGGTGGGCGACCGCAGTGGCTCTCCTAAGCCGCCGAAGGCCTTGCGCGACTCACAAAAATAAATATTAGCTTTAGTGTGTCAACGCCCATGCAACGCACGTGAAATAGCGGACATGTATGTATCACAAACCGACCGGACGCGCGTGTAATGCCACAGTTTTGTGTCTCCTGATTGGACCGGGGGCGCGGCGGCTCGGGCAAGTCTGCCCACCGGCCGGACGGCTCACTCCGGTGAAGGCTGGTGCCGACCGACTGGCGCGCATCTACTTGCTGCTCAGCAGGTCCTCGCCCTCGATTCCCAGCTCGGGCTCGTGCGAGATGCCCGAACCCTCGGCGTCGTCGAGTGCCGCCTCACCGGACGCTTCCAGCAGCAGCGGCTCAGAGGTCTCGTCTAGACTGACCCGTCGACCAGATCCCTCCACCGCGTCAAAGGCCACTTCGCCAGACCCCTCCAGGGCGAAGCGCAGCTGCTCGCTCGCGGCTCCGTCGAACTGGTAGTCGGCGCCGGATCCCTCGACAGCCTCGGCGTCGTCCTGTGCCGGCGCGCCGGACGCCTCGATCGGCTCCTGGAGCGCCGCGGTGCGGGCAAAGTCGGCCACGACGCCGGAGCCCTCCACGTGCTCGGCGTCGTCGGCGACCACGCCGCTGGCCTCGATGGCGTCCTCGTCGAACACCAGCTGCGCAGCAAACGAGTCGTCGTCAGCCTCGTCGGACTCGTCAGCCTCGAGCCCGCTGCCCTCCGAGTCGGCCTCCTCCTCTTCAGACTCGGCCTTGGCCTCCTCGGCGGCCTCATCAGCGGCCTCTTCGGCCTCGTCAGCGGCCTCTTCGGCAGCGGCCTTCACCTCCTCGGCGGCCGCGACTACTTCCGGGTCGTCGTCCTCGGGTTGGTACGGCTCGGCCGCACCCTGCGGGAACTTGCCTGAAACGCGCCAGGGCAGACGTCAGGCATTGCGGTTTAGAACGGTTGTGGAATGCGGATGACACGTAATGGACAGTAAAGATGCAGGCGCACAGTGTGCGCCTGCACTAGTGCTCGTGTGTTTGTTGAATAAGATTCTACGCCCGCTGAGCTGGACGCTAGTCCACGAGCTCAGCACGGTGAGACAGTGGGCTTTCGGAGAGTGGAACTGCGGGGACATGGTTCGGGCGGTTGTGGCGCCCAGGACGGCCCACCGGCAGGCCGACTAACCGAGCGAGGCGCAGTGGTCGTAGCTGGGACAGCAGAGGCCCGCCAGGTGGCGCGGCTCACAGTCGTCCCGCACGATGCACTGCAGCGCCGTGCTGCGAACGCTGCCGCCCACGCAGAAGCGCACTGCGCACGGATCGCTCGGGTCCTCGATCCGACTGCCATCCTCGTACGTTTCGCCGTTGTGATAACAGGCTGAAACGACCGCGACAATGGAGACGTCTGGTACACCGTCTTGGAACTACGTCTCGCCACCTAGCGGGCGCCGTTCGAAACACGACAGCTACGACGATATATATTGATTTCGACAGGTTCTCAAAATGTTCTTCTTTTCCTTTCGGCTTCACGCAAAAACTAATAATCCTCCAGATTCTATTAGCAACATAAGCAAAATTTTCGTCGAAAATTAAAAATTTAAAACCTTTACACATACCTACCTAAATGCTGTTTAGTCCTCTCGTCGCCAATGGAAAATCATTATATATAATATAAACGGGCCATTCTTAGTGTCCGGATGCTAGCAAAGATTATGAAGTTCCAAAGAATTCCAAAGCATTTTGGGATGGTTGTTATGTCATATGGCATTTCGGCAGAGAAGAAGTGCTCTATATCGTCTCTCCTCCGCATTATACATATGTACATGGGTGTGGTAGTGGGTACCGCTGAGCTCCTTCGCTCCAATGACCAATGCCGTCATTCCGATGCCCAATCAAAGATCCGCGGCTGTTAGGTGTTGCTGGCAACGGCAGTCGGATGTCGTGGTCATGCGCGATGCTCGCCGGATTCCACACACCCGGTGTATCTTCTCCAAGCCATGTTACATGCAGACCTCCACAACCAAGCTGTAGGGTGCATGCGGATCTTGCTGGGCGTGCGTTTCAGACTTTGGCCTCCCAGAAGCGCCTTCTACCAAAATGCCCCATTTCGAATGCTTATTCCTACAAAATATCTCGCGTGGGTGGCTGCTTTTTGCTTTTTGCGCGGGGAATAAGGGCAAGTCAGGGATGCCTTCAGTATGGTCGCATACAATAGTTGAGGGATCAATGTAGCTACCTACGCGAATTGGGGGCTCAGTAGCGCCACCTACACCAGTTGAGGGATCAACTTGTCGCTACCTACACTAGTTGGGGGTTCAGTGTCGCCACCTACACCAGTTGAGGGCTTAGTAGCGACACCTACAGCAACAGTGCTGAGAAATTCATATGCCCATGGCTCAGTTGCGCCACCTTAACTATCCGAGTTTTCAGTGGTGCCATTTGCATGGTCTCATGGTATTCATGGTATTGTCAGCGTGTCCCGCAGAAAACCGCCAGCCGACCCTTGGGTGGACGGCGCGGATAGCTCGTGCTGCTGCTGGCCAACCCGAGCTACGGGCATGGGTGCATAGTTTAGTACGTGTCAGTGGGCGCCGTCGGAGCGCGCTCACGGCGACCGGCGCGCGCCGCTCGGCCGCAGCCCGCCGCGCCAACGGTGGCTCGGCTCACCCGGTGACCGCGGTCGGAATCAGTGTGACAGGAGGTCACTGGTCAGTTGGGAGAGAAGAGACAGCAGTGATCACAACAGCCATGGGATTCGGCGTTGGAAAGTGTTAATCTGTTCCTGTTTATGTTTACTACCGTACATGTTAAAAAGCACACATTTCTTATGTCTGTACAGTTGTTAGTATGCCGACATTTGTTTACCATTGTACCGCAGCAGGCATTGTGATTTTTACATGGTGAGTAGGAGGATGCGGGAAGGTGATGCTAAGAACAAACCTAACTGCCTGGTCGGCAGGGCGGTGGGCAGGGAGGGTCGGCCGCGGCGCGTGCTCTCTCACCTTCTGCGCTGTCCGTGACGTCATGAACGGTGGCCTCGATGGTCGACGGGCGCGCCATCGGAACTGGAACCGAGTCGGAAACGACGGTCAGCGGGGCAGTCGACACTCGGACAACCATCCTCGTGCAGCAGCTCACGGGACAAGACCTCTTCGGTTCCTAATTACTAGTGAAAACACACTCGCGGGGGGGGGGAGTGCCCTGGCGCCCATTAAGGCGGCCGACTTCAGCCACTTGGAAAATGAACTAAGTAAGTCTCTTGAGTCTTAAGACTGTACTACTTTAATTAAAAATATATGAAAACTTTGAAACCTAAGTTTTCGGAAATATATTTACTAAAGCGGCCAACCACCTGTTTGAGTAGGATATATTTATTTAGACCTCATTTTTGCCATTATCGAACTGATATCGGCCGAGCAACTTAACACCAAGATGAGCCGCGGCCCACCTGGGGCTGAGGTCGTTACCTGCGAGGGTCGTGGCGGCCAGCGCCAGCACGAACAGAACTCTGAAGGAGGCCATAGTTGTATCGATGTGTCACGGCGGCTGCGGCTGAAACAGACAGAGGTCCGTGATCAGGTCATCAGAGGTCCGAGGGCCGTGGTCAGGTCACTTAAGGTCCGAGGTCCGTGGTCAGGTCATCAGAGGTCCGAGGGCCGTGGTCAGGTCATCAGAGGTCCGAGGGCCGTGGTCAGGTCACTTGAGGTCCGAGGGCCGTGGTCAGGTCACTAAAGGTCCGAGGGCTGCGGTCAGGTCACGGAAGGTCAGAGGGCTGCGATCGGGTCACGTAAGGTCAGAGGGCTGCGGTCAGGTCACGGAAGTTCAGAGGGCTAATATTTATATTTTACATGTTATGTCACTTAATGCATATGTTTTTATGAAGGCCAGATAAGGCAGATCTGTTTTATAGCCTGCGGACGCAGGCCCTGCCTTATCGGCCATACTGTTCGCCCATTGCCTCAAACTCCATCACACGTCATCAAAGTCTCTTCGGCTACCCCGGCTAACGGAACGGATGCGTACAGACGGAACTTCCCACCTATGTAGACGGGAGCCCGAGCCTGACTACCGGCTCATGAGTTCGGCCGGCGGGGTTCATCAGCCGGCGCTCGGTGATGGGCCGTCGCGCCGGCCTGCCGCCCCGTAACCGGCCTCGGCGCCGCCGACCGGCCCGGCCCGACCCCGAGCGGGGCGGGGCGGGGCGGGCGGGGCGCGGACAGACGCGGAAGTGGACGCGACATGAGATGCGGTCGGCAGAGTAGCGGCGCGCCGACCTCTGCTATTTATGGCCGGGAGTGCGCGCGGCCATTTGTTGGAGTCGACCGGCGCCGGTACGGCGGTACAATGACCTGTCCCGTGACGGCCGCCATAGATCTGGCGCCGGAGACGGAGACCGGCGCGGCGCCGAGGGGCGGCCCGGTGAGGACGCGCCGAGACCGGGCAGCGCCGGGCCGGGTCGCCGCCCAACTGTCGGTATCGCTCCACTCTGGCTCCAACCACTCGGCCGGGTGAAGTGGGGCTCGGGTGTTGAGCGGCCTGTAGAAGCGCTGACGTACCGGTCAGGTTCTGTCGCAGACCCCTGGAATCCATCGCTACGTCTCACTGCTGCTGTGTCAAAGGGTGGCCGCGGGGTTGCCGTCTGCCCATTCTGGCCGCCGAACTGTGACGGAACCGGCCACAGAAGACACGTGAGTGGCCAGTTCCGGCCATGGGCCGCCGGTGGTCATTGGCCGGTGACAGTAAGGGGGCCCCTCCAGAGTGACCGGTCAGGGCTGCCAGGGGCCGCCACCCTCCCACGTGACGTGCACAGCGTCTCTAACGCCCGTGTTCCGCCGCGGGCTCATTGTAATGGGGCCTGCAGACCCTGTGACTGGCTGGTTGTATTATATCCTGTCCAGCGGACGGACATTTAGACGGCATGACTAACCGTCTGATGCATCGGTTCATGGCCGCCTGACGGACACGGAAGGGTGAATACAGCCAGGGAGGCTAACGCCGTACCGTCGGCCGAACGAGACGTTCAAAGGCCCAGCGCAGCTCAGTTGAATGAACTGTTTGTACAAGAATGCGTAGGAAATATGTTAGAGGATTTTTTCCGGTGTCGTCGATTTGTTAGAGTTACTTCGGAGGGGATATCTGAACGAATATCGAATATCTGAACCAGTGGCTGCTATGAGTCGTCGCATGTCTGGAAGAATGCGGTGTCCTGGTATTGGCGCCATCAGGTGCTGACTGTGCCGTAACCGTGCTCCAGTTCAGCATCAGTCGGCGCATCATGCTGCTCCCACTGACACTGTGACTTGGACCGAGCTGTGTAAGCGGCGGCGGTCTGTGCGGCGGACAATGGGGTGCACCGACACCGCGTCGGCCGCGGCCCAGCCTCGCCGCGCGGACGGGTCAGGTCAGCTGCTGACAATGCCGCTCCGGGGGCGGCGACCCACAAACAGAGCTCGGGCCGGCTGTCGGCGAATTGTGATGGTAAAATGGTGCCGGGTCGCAGCACGTTG
This sequence comes from Amphibalanus amphitrite, assembly GCF_019059575.1. Classification (NCBI taxonomy): domain Eukaryota; kingdom Metazoa; phylum Arthropoda; class Thecostraca; order Balanomorpha; family Balanidae; genus Amphibalanus; species Amphibalanus amphitrite. The sequence goes on from NW_024882308.1 coordinate 316,933, forward strand.
CCGGCCGTGCCGCGCCTCCGTTCGTCGGCCGGCCGCCGTGCTGCGCGCGCGCCGGCCCTCGTGTGGACCCGCGGCCGGCGCGACAGTCTGTCTACGCTTTGGCGGCTGACCGGGCAGAGGGCCGGGCCGAGACGCCCCTGCTGCGCGGACGGTGTGGCGCGCGGTGTCAGCACGACCCGGTGACAGGCCCCCCTCCACTGCCGGATGGCACGGGCGGTCGCCGCCACCCAGTACGGCGGCCGGTGCCATTACCATTCGAGTCCATCGGCCGGGGCGCTCTGGGGCCCGGGTAGGTGTGAACAGGGCCCGTTTCAGAACAGTGGCGCGGCACCACCCGTCCATACAGCGGTGAAACGGAGCCGAACAAATGAAACGAATGGCGGCAATGGATCCACACGGCATCCCGGTGCTACCGTCCTATAGAGGCACTGCTGACCCGACACCGCCGTCCCATAGAGGCACTGCTGACCTGACCCGCGCCCAGTCGCACCTCTGAAATTCTGAATGGCCTGTGTACTGATACTTTTTGCGGGATGATTGACAACCTGACACCGTCAGCAATGAAGCATTGAATGAAAATCCCGCCAATCAGTACAAAAGACGCTTTTTCGCCGCATACACCGTGCATGCTGCCAGTAATTGGCTTTGACAATGAATGCCTTCTGGCGACATCGGGATGGGGCCGCCCGTATCGGCCGCGTTTTCGCCGTCGCCTGAGGGAGGCAGGTGTCCCAGTAAACGGTTTAACCTTCAGTCAAACGGGCAGATCCGAAATCCTTGTCACGTCACCGCCGGTTTCGTGTATGTCAACAAAGGTCGGCCCTAAATTACGTCGACTTCTCGAGCTGCGCCGAGCCCCAATAATTAGCCGAGACGGTCGGCTATATTTCTGGTGTCCTTGAGCGGTCGCCTGTCCGCGGCGCGGCGGTGCCGATACCGCGCGGTGGCTCGAGGCGGGTCTGTCATGCGGCGAACGGCTAATGGGCTCAGCCGGCCAGCAGCGTCTGCGTCACCACCAGCCACCAGCCGGCCAGCAGCGCCTGCGTCACCACCAGCCGGCCAGCAGCATCTGCGTCACCACCAGCCGGCCAGCAGCGTCTGCGTCACCACCAGCCGGCCAGCAGCGTCTGCGTCACCACCAGCCACCAGCCGGCCAGCAGCGTCTGCGACCTGCGTCACCACCAGCCGGCCAGCGGAGGCCGTGGGAGCGCGCCGCGACACAGCCGCAGCGCCGGTCCACCCTCGGACCGGGGCGGCGCGGCTGGCTGAGATACGGCGCTGCGTCAGACCAGGGCGGCGCGGCCGTCTCCAGCCGTGGGTCAGTTGACTCACCGGCTGCACAGCTCGGGTGTGTATTTGAAATGGAGAGTGTCTGGCAGGTGCACGGCCGCCGGCGCCGAGCCGGCGCTGATTTGGCGTCTGGACGCTGCTTTACGATGAGCGGTGCCAGTCGGTGTCGGCACCATCAGGACAGCCATCTCCGCCGCGCGCGGCAGCAGGGCTATGTGCCCCGGCGCCCCAACAAGGTCACGGCTAGCCGGCCTTGGGCCGAGCGGCCCGCCAATCTCAAATCCGGCCAGGTCCGGCCCTGTCCGGCCCCTTCGCACGGGTGCATGGAGTTGTGGGACTCATAGTTATTCAGTGCTGAATAAAGAAGCGGAAAATGGCTACAGCAAGAAAAATGTATGAGTATCTCATTAAAAGAAAAAGAATATACTGGCCCCACTGCTGATCAGGTGAGGGATGGGATCGGGCAGCCGGTCACCGAGGTCGGCGTCCGTCGGGCTCAGCGGCGGCCGCCGGACTCTCGCCGTCCCAGTGAACCGGCTGGGTCGGATTCGTCGTGTCTGGTCAGGTCGGTCCACTCGTCTCCTTCCGACGCGACCTGACCGGGTCCCGGTGATTTGAGCCGGTCCGTGGACGGTGTCCGGTGCTGACACCCAGGGTCGCCGGGGAGCGGGCGGCCGAGTCAGCCGAGCAGCTGGCGCGGCCGCGGCCCCGGAAGGCCAGTGACGCCGCCCCGGTCCGGCCGGTGTCGCGCCTTCCCACAGCCGGCACAGCAGATGACGGGGCGACCAACAACGAACGGCTCAGCGGTGAGCACACGAGGCAGGCACGTGGAGCGTTATCGGGGCCCAGGCGAGGGGACGGCCGGGTCGCCGGCACCAGGCGGGCCTCCGGGGTCTCCGTCGCTGCCGCCGACATGACCGGCACTAACCCGACGCTTGTTAAAGAAACCGGCCACCGGCGGCTGCCCCTGGATTTTTGTCATATCTGACCTGATTGTCGTGACTAGTTTGACCAGTTGGAATCGGGAATCATGGCATGATTAGATATTGATGTCCTTTTTCATATTGTAGACTAAAGAAGATGTCCCTTTTCACACTGTAGATTAAAGATGACAGGTCATTGCTGAGGCTTGTAGAAAATAACGCTTTGCTATGCGCTCGGGCCTCTCGCCCGCTCCCGATCGCTCAATGTCTAATGTTCACTGCTGCTACACCATTTGACGTGAGTCCCTCTTGAAAGTACCGCGTATCGGTGCGTCGGATCCATCAAGCCCAAATGAGGGAAGGCTGCTAGAATAATTTGAGAGTCTTGGAACCAATTGACCCAGAAAACCCATTTGATTCGGCAACTCTCAATTTTGACAGCCTTCATTTGGTTGGGCTTGATGGATCTGACGCACTGATGCGCGGTAGGTAGGTACTTTCAAGAGAGACGTGCTAGCTCGACGGTTTTCTGTTTTTGCCGTCGTATTGTTGGAACCCGATATTTATTAAGTAGGTTATATGATTTATTTTATATAGCAATGGCTATGATCCGTTCCAAACGGACTTCTCTATTTGAGATTGCAGATTTAGTCATGGCACGCACACCATTTTGAAGAATATCTACCCCAAATGATATCTTATGTGAAAAAAATGAATACAAAATTAAAAATTAAACATAAAAGCATAAAAAAGAAACAAAATGAGTCTAACAAACTTAGTGACTCGTACAAAGGTTGGCTGGTCTGCAGTGTCTAATGTGGGCCCGAGTGATGGTGTGTCTGAAACCTAAATAATCAATTTCCCTTTGGAATCACCTGCAATGCATTCACGGAAAATATAACGTGTGTCGCCCGCGCGAAATCCACGTAATTCTAGCCGTGCACATGGTTTTACTGGGTATTTTTCAGCACACTTTTTTCGGCTCAATGTGGCCACAGCTGCATGCGGATGAGTTATTTGAAGCAAGCGACAAGCTGTTTTTAAGCCACTGGTTTTACTCCAGTGCTAGGTATAGCATGGGGTGTAGGGTTGCGAATACCTATCCATAATAATCGTATGTGTGATGAGCGTTAGAAGCTGCATAACATGAATTTGAACATTTTTCTGCCTCCATTCAATGAATATGTACGTTGATGAACATTTTTCTTTCTTTCTTTTACTGTGAATTGTGCCTTCAAGGGCGTTTACCTGAATATGGACCGAGTAAAACAGCAATGGTTTCCATATTTTTTTGTAGATACGCTATGCTGACTGGTGTTGTTGATGAAAATTAAAAACATAAACTGTTTTGGTGCAGGAATAGGTACTCTAGACACATAAAAAACAAGCATACATTTCTTTTTAAATAGGCACGCGGGCGCTAGCTGGCAGCTTGGGCCTGACGCGCTGCCCCTTACCGCCGCACTAGCAGTCCTTGTCATATAGAGGGTCCGCCCCGCGTCTGAGGGAAGTGTTCACTGTTCATGTCAGTCGGCGCACACGTGTATGACTTCGGTAGCAGTAGGGAGGTCGCGGGGAAGGGGGTCGATCCCCGCTGATGAGGTCACCGGTCAATCCGGTGCGGCGTCGCTGTTGCTGTGAAAGGTCCGCGAGCCTGAAGAGTTCCTGTGAGGACATGGAGGGGCCCACGGAGACCTGATGTCGGCGGTAGGGCTAGGTGGGAGGAGTGGGCTGGGGAGCCCACGGAGACCTTATCTGAGGGGCAGGGGAGCCCGCAGAGCTGGAACCGGCATGAACGCACGGGAAGGTGCCGGGGAGCCTCCACAGCTACTCTGTGGGGAGGCAGCCTGCCGAGCTACTCTGAGGAGGGTGGCGGCCTGCCGAGCTACTCTGGGGGAAGGCGGCCTGCTGAGCTACTCTGGGGGAGGGAGGCGGCCTGCCGAGCTACTCTGTAGGGAGGCGGCCTGCTGAGCTACTCTGAGGAGGGTGGCGGCCTGCCGAGCTACTCTGGGGGAAGGCGGCCTGCTGAGTTACTCTGGGGGAGGGAGGCGGCCTGCCGAGCTACTCTGGGGGGGGGGAGGCGGCCTGCTGAGCTACTCTGTGGGAGGGAGGCGGCCTGCTGAGCTACTCTGGGGAGGGTGGCGGCCTGCTGAGCTACTCTGGGGGAGGGAGGCGGCCTGCCGAGCTACTCTGGGGGAGGGAGGCGGCCTGCTGAGCTACTCTGGGGGGAGGCGGCCTGCTGAGCTACTCTGGGGAGGGTGGCGGCCTGCTGAGCTACTCTGGGGGAGGGCGGCCTGCTGAGCTACTCTGGGGGAGGGAGGCGGCCTGCCGAGCTACTCTGGGGGGGGGGAGGCGGCCCGTCGAGCTACTCTGGGGGGAGGCGGCCTGCTGAGCTACTCTGGGGGAGGGAGGCGGCCCGTCGAGCTACTCTGGGGGGAGGCGGCCTGCTGAGCTACTCTGGGGGAGGGAGGCGGCCCGTCGAGCTACTCTGGGGAGGGAGGCGGCCTGCTGAGCTACTCTGGGGGAGGGAGGCGGCCTGCTGAGCTACTCTGGGGGAGGGAGGCGGCCTGCCGAGCTACTCTGGGGAGGGTGGCGGCCTGCTGAGCTACTCTGGGGGAGGGTAGCGGCCTGCCGAGCTACTCTGGGGAGGGAGGCGGCCCGTCGAGCTACTCTGGGGAGGGAGGCGGCCTGCCGAGCTACTCTGGGGGAAGGCGGCCTGCTGAGCTACTCTGGGGGAGGGAGGCGGCCTGCCGAGCTACTCACCGAGGAGGAGGTGGCCGGTGCACAGGAGCTCGGATGGACACCAACTGCGCCCACTTGCCGGCGAGCCCGCCCAGATGAAGCGTCTGGCGGGCGCGTGCCCGCAGCTTGGGCCGCCGGCCGCCAGGTGGCCGGTTTCCGTACCGGCCTCCGCGAGCTGCGGCTCCCATCCACGCACGGTCCGGTCGGGGCGGTACATACTTACAGCCCCGGGTTTATTGGCCGGTCGGTGGAGCTCGGCCGGCCCGGGCCGTGTGTGCTATGTGTGCGTCCGTCCGCACTGGCGGCGGTGTCGCAATGTGGCCCGGTGGCACTGCAGTGGCACGTAGCGGAGACGGACCGTCGCTCGTCCTTCATGCTGCCGGCCTGTGCCACTCGGGCCAGCCCGGTGCAGAGAGGCGCCCCTGGCACGTGGAGGGGCGGTCTGCCGGCTCACCGGCGCCAGCAGCACCCGGCGATCGAGCGGAGCGGAGGAGGGCCGGCGCTCGGTACTCCGCCCCTTCACAGAGCACATTTCAGAGAAAGACGCTCTGGGGTACGAACTGACAAATTACTTGGCACATGCTTGCTAATACCATGAATATCGTATGCGTTGCGAAGGCATCCCTCCTATCATTCTTATATTTTTTATTGACGAGTTAGATCTGGAATTGAAGGTTCCAGGTAGTTAGTCCGCGTGGTCTGAACTAAAACTCTTGAACACTTTCTATCATTGAGTAAAGGCAAAACAGCTTGCAGTGAAAGCAACTAGCGTCAAGACATGCTAATTCGCCTACATCAAAGTGTGCGGACAAGTGAGTTCTCGACAAACGGGATGTATTCGTTCCGGGTCCTTCACAAGGTGTTGAGAGCGTTTGCTCCGATTGAGACTGAGACAGAGCCTGGGCGTGCTGAATGGTTGGCAGTATGATGGTGCCGCAAATTTGGCTTTCTGATTACGAGCGAGCGAGCGCAGCGAGTGAAGCGAACTCTTTTCAATATAACGGGAACATCTCAGTGTGAGCGGCACGGCCCGGCCCGGCCTGTAGCGCTTTTGAGAGGTTAATACATATCTCAGCAACCGCTGGACCGATTGGCCTGTGGTCTTTTTTTGTGGGGTAGTCCTTATATTCATTGGCTTCTATACCCTTAAATGACTAGGTAGGGGAAACCCGGGAGGTATGGGCCCCCTGGAGGTATGGGCCATCGCAGTTTTGAAGAAGTGTTGCGTATTTTTACACATTTGACCGCGCAAACTGGTAGCAGCCATTCCGTTATACAACCCACGTGATTTCCAAAAAATTCCTCAGTCTTCTTTGGCAATGAGCGGTGATGAAACGTTTTTACCCTCTTCGAGTAAAATACGGTACGTACAGAAAATTCGTGATAAATTTGACCCAGGCTCGTTTTATGGTATCAGACCATCGGTAATATAAAGTTTAAAGCATGCAAATTAAGACTGGATAGACAATTTGAAGTTTTCTTGCAAGATTATGAGCTGAGACGCTCCGCACATTCTGGCGTCCTAACCGGGAGGTTCGGGCCACCCACCCCCGTGGATCCTAAATCAATGAAATGATGCTTTCATTGAATGCCCTCTTCAATAAGTTTTATTTTTGTCGCGCAAGGTCGAAAATATAACTACAAATTTCATTCGAGCAGAAAAATATTATTTATCTTATTTCATGGAGCATGAATGCGTTTACCAAAATACATATGTGCCCACGTGACCCCCATGAAGTAAGCTGTTGGCCACTTATGCGGTTCCTGGGCTCTAAGAGAGATCAAGGTAGATAACAGCTACAAGTATTGTTCTCATTATCGAGAGAAGAATATGAAACATGGCACTGGCCCATACCTCCCGGGCCATGGCCCATACCTCCCGGTGCATTTTGATGGATCGAAAAAGCGCATGATTTATTTAAAGTTATCTCGAGACAAAATAGTTGATCCCAGATGCCTAATATCGGGCACACTTTGCAGGCGAAAGGCAATTTCACGTACACAGAGTGAAAAACCGGGTCTAACCACTTCCCACTGGAAGAAAACTGCCTTTTCACAAAACCGGCCCATACCTCCCGGGTCTCCCCTACTCTTGATACTTTTCAGGGACGATCATGTCACGTGCCACGTGAAAAGTCAAGGGTGCTCAAGCTGTTTTGCAAAGTATATTTTTGAGAGGCTCATATATCAGCAGCCGCCTGGGTGATGGTCTTGCGGTAATTTTTGTAGGATAGCAGCATCCCTTCCACCAAACGTCGGATACTCTTGATCTATGTGAGAGACCCCACTGCACGTGCAAAATGCAAAAAGACGAGGTGTCAAATGTGTTCCCATTTCAGTAACTCGGTAATTACTGGGGCGATTTCGCTGAAACTTGGCATACCTACAGTAGGCACCCACCAGGCAATACATTCCCATATGTTGCGGTTAGGGTGCTACTGCACGTACGTACGCACGTGCAGAGGGCGTTTCCAGATCTCGAGAACGGCTGGGCCGATCGCGCTCAAATTTGGTACACGGTTGGGGACCGGTTAGTAGGGTGCCGTGCAAAAGTCAGTTGGGACCCATTTTGTACGTGCGCACGTGCAGAATGCCGCTTGCAGATCTCAGGAACGGCTGGGCCGATTGCATTCAAATTTGGCACACCGCTAGCAACCGGTTAGAAGGGTGCTTTGCACAAGCCCGTTGGAAGTAAGTATCCTCTCGCCCTTCCGCACGTGCAGAGCTCACTATCTCGCTCGCTCGTTCTTCGCCCAAAAGGTGTTTTACTGGTACTATTTGAGATCGAGCTGCCTCCTTTTTCTACGCTTCAATGTTGGTGGTGAATTGCCTGTTAAAAAAAAAGAGAAAAAAACACACACAATCCATGCCATTTGCCTCGCTATTCTGCCTTGCCACGCCGCTTTTTATGTCAGTCTCCGGGAATCGCTCCTCCATAATTTTAACTGAAACAAGCATAAAAAGAGCGGGCTTTGGGCGGGTTTTAGTCCCTCGAGAAAAAGCCGATGCCTTTATAGCCAACTACTGTGTCCTCCCATTACCTCAGAAGCCGAATGGCTGGGCAGCTATTTATTGCCATAGCGGGTTTAACGCCCCGACAAAACCACCATCGGATGCGTAGAAGCCTTTCTGGAGTGTGATCCAGGGTCGAGGAAAAACGCGGGGTGCCCTGGTGGGAGGCGGCACGTCCAAATACCTGCGATATGTCGCCCTGCCGACGCCGTAGGCTGCCGCTGCCACCATATCTGACGGAAAGCAGTCTAACGAAGTTCCGCCATCATTTTGACCGTTTGATCCCATTGTTATAATCTGAACTGGCAGCGGTTCGTCTGCCGAGCTTTAGCATTCTCGGGTCCTTTGTTATGTGTACTACTTGGGCTCTCGTTGAGTTTTGATACGAGTCTGTGATAATTTGTGATTTCAAGACTTTTCAGATGTTATCAGTTATCACCTACCTATCAGCGTTGATATGAGTCTCTGGACTTTCTTTTTTGTTGGAGTTAATGCTAAGCTATTTAAAAGCTACCGGAAAATGCTAACTACAAATGCTGAATGGTGCTGTATTCACCATTCACCTACCTAAAAACAGGCTTTAGGAGCTTGTAGTCTTTAATCAGCTGGGTTCGTTGTTTGCACATTTGTTAATGATCAATTCGTAAAAAAAGTTTGTTTGTTTGTTCAGTTATAACCCGCGCCCCGTAAGGGAGGCCGAGACGCCCCCCCCCCCCCCTGTCCTTCTCCGTCCATATCTCCTAAATGACTGCAGATATCGTCGCCAAACTTGCAGGAACCCTCCGGGCATCAATTTTACATATTGTGACCAAACATTTTCCCAGAGACTATGATAGGTTGGCCGCAAATGACGTCAAAATGGCGTCATGTTCTGCCATTTCCGACCCAAAAAAGGTTTCACGGGAAGAGCTGTCAGGCCTACAGCTTTGAAGATACAGAAAAATGATGAAATATAAAAGGTGTAGAATTAACAGGGCTATAAAACTGCTGTCTCGGATTTTTGAAGTTTTTGAATTTTGACCCCCAAAAATCTTTTTGGATATAATAGCTGGAACATTCCTAAAGTTTTTCGAATTTCCGAAAAACCGGAATATATATGATAGTCCCTCCCACCTTCTATCCACATACCAAATTTGAGATTGATACTTCTTCTTTTTGGCCAAGTGATAGCGAAAAAAAAAACTTCAAAAATGATGACGTCAAATTTTCAAACTCAATTTTTGGCAATTCTAGACCACGTAGCGCAAAACAAAGACAACCCTTAGACTCCCCGTGACGAGCTGCATCGAATCGATACCAATTTTATGCAAATATATCAACTTCGAAATGTGACCTAATTTGACCTGACCTTGACCTGACCTTCGCCAGAACATAATCTTAACTGGCCCCAAAGGCTGCCTGACCCACATAATCCCATTTGTCATGCAAAATGGACCCTAAAACATGTGTCACACGACATTTTCGGTATTGTGACCCTCAGTGACCGGACCTCAGTGACCTGACCTCAGTGACCTGACTTGGTATCAAATGTCAATGACCCCAAATAGCAAAATATGTGTCTTACGAACAATTCCCCCGTCGATGATTTTCAATAACATGCCTTTTACTTGATTTTACGACACATTTTTTGAAATGCCTGTAAACGGTGAAAATTCGATCTTTGACTTGATTTGTGACGTCATCGATTGGACCGAGGTCAATGAAATTGGGTCACAAGGTAGCTCCGTAGTAGGGCTATCCAACGTCTTTTGAATTTTAAAAATCGGACGGTAACTTTCTGAGATCTTAGGGGGGGGGCCAAAACGGCCCCCCATACGGCTGGCAGGGTCCGCCAATAGCCCTACGGGGCGCGGGTTAATAGTGTACGAATCCCTCCAATCAAGGTCATCTGTTCATGAACAGTTCATGAAAGTTTATGAACAAGTCGTCATTTATATCGTTTACGCTATGACTCTGATGCAGCCACATTTGCGGTCGCAGGACTGTTTTGAGATGTGCAAAATGCATTTTAAGGCCCTATATCCCATATCCTAAGCACTTTGACTTGTGATTTTTACATTCCTAGCAAGGTTCGGCGCATAAATTCTGCATTTTGGACCCTGCATGCATGGGTGGAGAACCTGCCCCGGCCACCCCGGCCGTGGCCGGGGTAACTTTCAGCCGACCCCGGCGCGGCCGGGGTAACTTTTTCAACTTTTGCAAATCCTAAACGCTGTCTCCATACGAAAAAAAACTGCCATCTATAAAAGCGTCTCTAATTATAGTTCGTTTTTTTTCAAAAGGACGCTGGCTCAAAGTTCAATATCGAAGCTCTCACGTGAGTTTTGGCAGCTTCAGTGTCTGGCGAAGAATTTCTTACCGAAAAAATAACCGATTTCAAATTGTGCACGGTAAGTAGCTGGAAATTATTTCTTAAAAATGAACATACTATGATGACGTCACTGGTGGCAGTAGGCACCCAAATGTCCGTGCAATAGGACAAGTGTCAACGAATTTGGGTGAAACTTAGTTTTTCACTGTTGCCGAGCTTCTAATCGAGTAAGCAGTTCCGTCCATGATGGCTATAAGTTACATTGCAATACATGTTCAACAGTATGACGTCACCACTGTTCTCACATATGGTTCCAAAACGCACATATGGAAATTATCGGGAAGAAATCACATGTTAAAATTAGTCGACGTTCGATTTTCTCAGGTTCAGTTTTTGCTCGTTTTGCTCGCTAAAACACGTGCTTGTTCGAAAAACATACTTGGAGCCAGCGTCCTTTTGAAAAAAAACGAACTATAATCTCATCTACCTTGAAAAGTTCTTGAAAATTTACTTTATTTTCATTTTGGAGCTTCTATGTTTTTAAGTCTTTTCATCGCGGAGCCCGACATGTTTCATCAAACAGAAGTAAATCTTATTTAAGGGCCGTTATCGTAAGATGGCACTGTAATAACATCACAAGACAGGACGAGGGTAATAGTGAGATAGAAGGACGAGCTGCTGGGGCTCAAGGCTCCCCCAACTTAACCCGCGCCAGGTTGGTGGCCTTATCGTAACACGTTGAGTCGAGAGGTGGGCTTACACACTCCTTCTAACTCGGCTACTTGGCTACGAGGCGAGAAGCGAAACGACGTTTGAAAGAGCGACAAACGTGATCAGAGAAATCTGGTCATGTTTTAGGCAAGCTCAATAATAAAATCACCATAGATCATCAAAAGTCAAATTTCTCTGATGCGTTCTCCGACAACTTTTCTCACAGTTCATGAACATATCGGAGCTTAAACACTGCAAACAACACATTCGATTACTCGTTTAAGGCTCGGTCGCGAATAATATTTCAGGTGCGAGCTCAAATCAATAAGAGGGTCAAAACGGTCAAGTTTGACATTTTGTTTTGTGTGGGAAGGTTGCAATTTCCACGGAATAAGCTTTGCAAAGGGCATGATGGCATTTTTAGCACGACCATCCAGCAAATTTGACCTGATGACCTGATCTAGCACTAGGTGACATGCGTCCGAAATTTTAAGGCGTGTAGCAAAATTGTTGTTACAATTACGAAATCTTCCGCACCTGCGTGCAGCAGTTTTCCCTAAAAACGTACAAATGGCAGACATCCATTATTCTATGCCACAGAATAGGGGTTTGTTGATAACCGTTGACAAATATTTGAGCATCATCGTCTTTCTGACTTTCGGTCGCCGGCCGGGGTAACTTTTTCAAACATTCTCCACCCGTGCCTGCATGATGTCATAAAACGACACCAAGGTTGCTTGGTGCAATCGGCGTTGCTCGTCAATAACTTCCGATCAAGTTGAGCTAGCCAGTCGTGAAAGCTACCAATGGGACCCAGATAGACCTGCCGAATCGAATGATGTGCAGTTTGACCTCGTCAGACTAACTTTGTGACCAGAGGGGGCTTGACCTGACCAAAACCTGAGGTCAACAGCCTAAGCTGACCTCATCCAAGCAAAAAGTATATCATTCGGCGCGCCTGACCATGACGAACACGATGATGCTCAACTCGCGACTCTGCAATCACGTGTATTTACGTTGAGTTATAATCACGTTGGACTTTTTACCAATAATCAAACCCCTCCTTTGGAACATTTGACTTGACCTCAGTGGTCAACAATTGACCCGAGACATTGAAATCGGTTGCTAGTCGCTGTATCTCGTAACAGAGCTCAATTACGTTAGCTCAATTACGGGCGAAACCGATCGATCCGGTCACGGGGCGGCCGCGGCCGGATGGTCAGTTTCGAGCAGCGCCGGCTGGTGAGTGACGCCGCCACGGAGGCGGTGACCGGTTGGCCCGCTGCGGCCCCGGTGATCCGCCGCCGAGGCCGGTTCAGAGGGAGTCCTTTCACCGGTCGGAGGACAGCGCGACCCGGCCCGCCCCGCCGCGCCGCCCCGGAGACAGGTTATACATTCACGGTCATCTTATACCGCAATACCCGTGTCAGCCATCCACTGATTTCGCTCCGTTTTCGGTCAACTATGCAAACATTTAGTATAAGATAGGTGAATTCGAGAATGTTTGGAGGAACGTTTACGTGCCCCGCAGCGTTATGAATCACCTTTCTGCTAATGGCTATTAGACAATGTTATTGGTAAAGAGCCGAAATTTAGAATGATAATGCAGCCGGAAACAATCCATCTCACTGACGTTTAACTGGCGCTGACTGACACTGACACTGATTTCACTGACTCGGAGTTCAGCTGGCTGCAGCTGCTCCCATAAACTGCACACAGTCTATTCTTATAGATAAATTCTGTCCGAACCTTTTGAATGGAAGGATTCACAAGGACAGAGCCCCCGCTAAAACTAAGGACAGACAGAGCTTGTTGCGTCGACCCTGCCCTTTACCTTTCGATCACGCAATTCCTGGTCTATGGCAGAATTTAGAGTAAAAAGTTTGGTACGCACAAAACTGCGCACGGCGGTCCCCTCATTGAATTTGACTGGCTACGGCCTGCCACCAAGCGGAACCATACCCGCCAGAAGGCTCATAAATGTCAAGCACCCGTCGCGCTTCGAACCCGGACTGTTGTAACCGGGATGCGTGCTCTCACCATGGAAGTCCAGCGCTCTACCGACTGAGCCACGGTACCGTCATATTGTCGGTATATGTCAGCGCGTCAAACTGTGGACGAACGTTTCGAACTCCTACTCATGCCGATGAGAATTCGATGCATGCTCATTTGCCCTTGGTCACAGGGCGAATAGCGACACTTCTTGTGGCATATTCAGCTAAACCTCTGCAACGATTATTGACCAGGTCGTTTTCACCAGCTGAGGACCTGCTTCATGGCAGCCTGGGACCACTTAAATTTGAACTTTTTTCTGCTGTGACGGGATGGGGTCTTCTCTAGAAGCTTTGTTTTGACGTTATACACTCCCTGTGGTAGTACCGCCCTACGTGAATGGCACTTACATTCCAGCGCATTGGGTATCACTTCAAACGAAATAATCGCTTCCGCTGATATTCAGACTGACGCTATTTCGAAAACGCCTATTCATCACGGTTTCATGAAAGGAAGCGTGCTAATTGACCCAATTGTCCCTGCTGCCGCCTGCAGTAGGTATTCTACACCGAGCCTGCTAGTCTGTCGCGTACCACTGGACGCATAACTCCATACCCGATCGTAGCGTCAGACTCTAGCGCTATGGGACGGGGACGAAGGTGCGGTGGAGGCCCTTGGACACGGAGGACACCCTCATCGGACGGGTAAAAACGAGCCCGGTTCATCCGTGGGTCGAGTGACTGCGGTGGAGACCGCACTGTGCCAGTGCTCCGGAGGAAGGGGCTGCCGGCGCGGCGTTGACCTCAGAGTCCTGGGGAGAGCCGTCAGTGGCCTCCTGGGACTCTGGGGCCTGCCTTACGGGGACCCGGGGAGGTCCGTAAGGGGCCACTGGGGACCCTCGCTGAGTGTGCCAGTGGCCTCCGGGCAGCGGCCGGTGAGGCGCGGGCCGCGGCCTGGCACGGCGCGGCACCCTGCGCCCCCTCCAAGGCCGTCTGGCGGGCCGTCCGAGCGTTGACCGGAGCTGGCGCTCTTTGTCTGGCGGCGGCGCCCCGCAGTGGCGTCTGATGCCGTCCCGGTCCCGCTACGGGCCGCCGGCACGCCGCCCCGCTTCACGCAGAATGATAAATGGCCCGCTTAACGGACACACATGCACCTCCCTCTCCGGGCACTTCGAAGCTGACCGAAGCTGGATATCAGTCTCGCCGTGCGCCAGTGTATTCGAGTGCCAGGCAGCCCACTATTTGTATTACACCTCACTGCGGAACCGACCCTGCTGCTGGATTCCCGACTCCGACTCCGCCGGGGTGACTCCGACTCCGCCGGGGGGTGACTCCGACTGCGCCGGGGGTGACTCCGACTCCGCCGGGGGTGACTCCGACTGCGCTGGGGTGACTCCGACTGCGCTGGGGATGACTCCGACTCCGCCGGTGGTGACTCCGACGGGGGTGACTCCGACTCCGCCGAGAGCGCCCGTCAGTCGGGCGGCCAGTGAGCAGGCCAAACGTTGACCCTTAGTGGCCTTCGTGGCTCAAGTTCGTCTGCAAGGTTGGACGTGATTTGTGCTTCCCCCGAGTTCGATAGCATCGCGGTATGTTAACGATCGACCTCCTATCCCTCCGGAGACGTTTTCGCAGAGCTCATGAATACCAATGTTTCTAGTAGAGAACGACTTGGACTTTCTTGAAGCTGAAAGTTTATTGACTAGTTCGAATACCCTCACCATCTGAAATAGGTATGGAGGATCTTGCCATCATTAACGAGAATTGCACAGTCAAGAAACGTTGATGCGCTCAGGGCTGCATCTTTGCAAACAGAGACTTCAAAAAAGCAAAGCCATTGAAGTGATTGATGGCCTGTTCGCACTAATGCCCATGTCCGAATAAGTGAGCTAGCCAGCAGCAGGGACGCGCTTATGTCGTTACGATGGCTGATCCGTCCGACCATTGAATGCCAAAACGGGTCGCGTCCCGATGCGGGCGCTGCTTTGGTTTGCAATTTTGA